>NW_024349800.1:24527565-24899650 GCF_902729225.1 Pteropus medius | reverse complement strand
CCCGCTTCTTCCTCTCTCAGCGCTTAGCCCGCAGGCCCGGCCTTTTCGGCCCGCTCATTGGCTGGGCGCCTTTGGTGACGGAGAGGGTGGGGCGCCGCTCGTGAGCTGGTGGTGGCGCGAGTTTGAGAGCGGCGCGCGGTACGCGGCTTCTTTTCTAGGCTTCCCGGGACCCGCGTCGGCCCGCCCCCGCCGGCTCCCGCCAACCTGCGGGGCCTTAGCCCGCCGGATTGAGGACCTGCCCCTTGAATGGGGGCTACGTTGCGGAAAGGGTGGGCTCACCCAGTTCTTTTAATCCGGGGTGGGGAGGTGTATGGAAACAAACCAAGAGAACACACCGAGGCCAAGTGTAGGCCCCAGACGTGTCTAATCTATTTTAAAGCCCTGAGGCAGGGAGTTGTGGGGAAGAATAATCGTAAAAGAGGTTGAGGTGAAGTGTGGAGGCGTTTGCTTTTGGCGCCTCGTGATCTCAGCGACCTGGAAAAGATACTTAGTTGTTAGGCAAGTCTTCAAATTTTAACTTGGCGTCTCCCCAGGCTGGAATTTGGCTGCTTCAACAATCAACCCTTCCTCAAAACTAAGAAATTATAGTTTAACATCGCAACTGCCTCCCACCAGGTGCCTTTGATCTGTGCCTACCTTTGGTTTTTCTTTTCATATAGCTGCCCTTCATCACCAAATAATATTTTCTATGAAAGTCACACGCACGTGGACTTTCACGTGGTAGCTTCTCGTTTGTCCCCAAGTGCCCTTAACTTTACCAATTGTTCTTTGCTTTACTGATTGTTCTTTGCTTAAGAAACAGCAAGCAACCCACCAAAGTTTCCTTGGTCCATTCTGCCACCAAGAGGTTGTTAAATGGTTTATTAAATCTACACAATTTTCTTCAGTAACTCTTCCCTCACAATGGACAATGGCTAACACCAAAACACCACTTAAGAAAACTTCCTCAACATAAAGAAAAATCCACTAATAATACTTAAATTTACCAAAATGATACTGGACGACTTTCACACCTAAGGTTTTTTTTCATTGCCTAACTAGATAATATCAAACCGTAATATATGTATGATATACACTGACCATTTGGAATTCTTACATTTTGATACCAGAAAAACGAATTGTCCTGTTTTTTAAAAAGTTTTTTCCTCCAATTTTCAGCTCTTTGATCAGGTCACTAAATTTTTAGATGGCAGAACAATAGGAATAAAAACTAGATGTAAGGCTTGGCTTTCCTCAGACCTTAGGCCAATCCCTTCCTCTCTTTGGGCCCCAGTTTCTTTCTCACCCACTCAATGAGGTTGATATCATCTATGTCTATCTCATCCATGTAAGAATCAAATGGATGTGAAGGAGCAGTTTGATCCATAAAGCACTTTATGGATTGTAAAGTTCAAATGGTCTCAGTTTGTTGTCGTTCCTTTTTTTGGCTCTTTCAATCTCATTTTTAAATCTACCCCCAGAAGGTCATATCTATGTGACCATAGTGAATCAGATATATTTAGCCCATCGTTTTTTTGCCTAGAGTCAGCTAAAATGGAGTATTCAAAATAAACATTAAGAAGTGTGAAAGGAAATGACAGGGCAAATAATTATGTTTGATCACTGTATTTTCAGGAACAGATTCAGAACACAGGTCTGACATGTGTATAATACTTTTTTCATTACCTTCATTTGTTGGAATCAAACAAATTTCAAACCTTGGAATGGGATAAGAATGAGGAAATGTAAGTAAACTGTATTGAGCGCCTGCCTGCTGTCTAGCAGACTGTTAAAGACCTTTTTGTACAATATTTCTCTGAATTCTCACAGCAGCCCTGTGAGATAGTTGTTATTTTGCAGATCTAGCTTTGCTCCACACCCCAAACACGCATATCACACATGCACAGATACACACTACCCCATAGTAGTTGAGTCAATAATTAGAACCCATGTTTGTGTTTTCTACTAATTCATATTGTCTCACAAAACAATAATATTCATCAGAAATAAGAGAAATAGAACTCATAAATTTCTTTCTATGACTTGTCATGTATTTCTAATTTTTAATAATTTTTAATTTAAAAAGTTATACATGATCACTTAGCAATTCAAACAATAGAGAAAGTTATCTACAGTAAAAAGTGAAAGTTCCTCTTCATATGCTCCCTTATTTACTTTTCCACTCCAGAGATAATCATCATTAAGGGCGTAGTACCTATGATTTGAAATATCTTCTATTTACAAATATATTTACTTTGTGTTTTGTTCAACATACATTTTACTATGCATTTGTTCAGTGACTTGCTTTTTACTTAACAGGTCAGAAAGTTTAAAGCTTTTTACTTAACAGGTCAGAAAGTTTAAATTCACCTTATCCTTATTAACAGCCCCATAGTTTTCCTTATCTGCTCAGTATCATAAATGATTCAACCATTCACTTACTGAGGACAATTAGATTATTTCCAGTTTCCCTATAACAAATAATGCTGCAGTGAATACTCCTGTACATTTATCTTTGGGCACACTGGTGACTATATCTCTAAGTTAACAACCTAAAAGTGGAATTACTGTGTTGGAGGCCTTGTATATTTGTTATTGTGGTAGGTACTGCCAAAGTGTCCCCTAAAAATATTGTGTCAATTTACATACCCACTACAATATGTACATTACCTGTTTATTCCCTATCAAAGCTCTGGACATGTGCTATTAAGGTTGCACCAGTGTCAAATGAGAAATCTTTGCATTTTAATTTGGACTTTTGGCTCTGAAGGCAATCTTACCTAACTGTGAGCTCTTCAAAGAATATACAAATAATAAGATTAAATGCCATATAATGTAGTAATTTTTTAAAAGAATATGCAATAAATCTATTATTTTAATAATAGAATTGGTTAATTCATTCTTTTTGAGAAAATTGATACCACTTTGCTGTCAGAGATACAGCAGCAGTGCCCTTCAACTTGCACTTCTTTCCACCAGTCATAAAAAATGGGCACTTAGACTGAACATACCATGAGTCTGACTTACTGGGTGTATTCATGGATTGAACACAAATTCACAATTCCATGGGCTTTTTCCTCCACTGAATCTCTGGGGAATGTGCGTGACTTCGTAAAGCCTGAAAGGAGGCACTGGTAGAAAAATTTATTTGTGACTATCTGATAGAAAATTGTTTTTCTATTTGCTTTTAAAAATGCTCTGTAAAACAGTACATCACATCATAACCTTAGATTTCAAAAACATGACCAATATAACTTGGACAACAGTAAAACTGCTGAAGCATGAGGTGAGAGAGACGGGATACTCTTTTCAATGAAAAATTGACCTGAAGAAGCACAGTCCAGGTTGCAAATTTATTCCCATAAACTTCAATTTACAGTATTGAGAATGTTTATTGAAAATTATGAATACTCTTATTTGTGGACCTAAACTCCTATGAGTCCAAGACCTTAGCAAATAATCTGTATGGCATCTATGAAACCTTAAATAGGTCAGGAGCAGAATCAGCAATTGTCTGAAAGTGAGTTGCTGCCTTTTAGAGAACATAGGCTGCGAGGTCTGGGAGTTATAGTTTGATTGTCTGAGAAATTTATACAGTTCTCCGAGGTAACATACAACAATGGGTCTCTTACTCATGGAGGAGTGAGAACTGAAGTATCATTTAACTAGGATCATTCTCAAGCAGGACAAGGAGCCACAGAGTTGTTATTGCTGAAATGTTTCTAAGCCAGAACTAAAAATAATGAGCTAGGGCTTAGAGTCTGCATATATAAGAAGTAAAAAAAGAAAAAAACAAGTTAGGGAAGGTAAAGTTGGTACTTGTAGATTAGAAAGACATGCGATTTCTTTCACATATAAACATACCATTATGTATTAAGCAATGAAAATCAGAAAAGGAAGTAAAATATATATATATATTATATTGAGAGCCCACTATTTGCTGGTCACTGAGCATTCAAAAGGGAGCAAATCCTACAAAATCCCTGCTTTCATTGAGCCTTGAGTCTAATGGAGGACACTGGAAGTATATAACAAATAAATCAGAGAAATAGTGTTTTATATGGTGATAAGTGCTAAAGTTAAAAATGAGTCAGGGTTTAGAATAGGGAGTTGGGGGGGGGTGCAATTTTAGAAAGGGTGTCTGAGGAAGTCACCTAGAAGATAACAGTCAAGATCTGAAGGAGATGAAGAAGGAAGCCCTTGCAAGCATTGGGAGAAGTGTTTTCCAGGCAGATGGAAAAATAAAGGCTCTGAGACAAGAGCATGTTCGGTGTGTTATTTACAGTGATGTGATAGAGCCAGCTTGACTGACTCCTGGAAGTCAACTGCTAAAATTTTCAGGAATCTTGTAGGCTGGTTGACAAACACAACCATTATAAAAAAATTAAATTAAATAAATTAAATAAATTATATTAAAAATGAAGGAAATACTCAAAATTCATCACTTCCTAATTATGTTGTTGTACTTCATTACCTATGCTCTTGAGATTATTTATATTAGCAGTGTTTGCATGATGGAAATACTATATACTGATATGCTACTGAATACCTCTTCTCAACTCCACAATTTGTGACATTGCAGTGGTAGCTTAAAATTGGCCATGGTGGGAGTACTTACATTATGGAAGTCAGCTAAAATTCAGGACTTTTTCTCCTAAGAGCCTGTTGTTACATCTTTACTAGCACACTATTGTGCATTAAAGACCATCGAGGAAGCCAGAGTTGTGGTCAGAGAAAGAGGAAGTCATAGCAATTAAGTAGCTGACAGGTACGAGGTGGACAGTTGATGTTGGGCCTCACTGTAGGCCATTGTAAATGCTTTAGCTTGTTTTCTCTGCAGTTTGAGGCCACTCAAGTGTTTAAACAGAGAAATGATGACTTGACTTGACTTCAGAGTTTAACGGGATCACTCTAGATTCTATAATGAGACTAGCCCAGGGAGCAAGGGTAGAAATAGAACTGTTAGGAGATTCTGTGTTAATCCAGGGATTGTGGCTTGGACAGAGTGGTAGTCATGGAGGTATTCAAATTCTGAATATATTTTGAAAGTCAAGTCAAAAGGACTTCCTACAGAATTGGATTGGCATGTGTGAGAAAGAAGATGCAAGAATGACTCCATGGATTTTGGTCTCAGTGATTGGAAGGGTGGGGTTACCGTTTTCTGAAATGTGCTGCAGGAAGAACAGGTTGTTGGGAATGGGCGGAATTAGGATCTCAATTTATCATCACCCATAAATTCCTTAAAGGCAGATGCTTTATGCCAAGTTCTTAGTTGTGCTTACTAAAAATTTGTTAGGTTCATGAATTAATCTTTTTTGACTTTTGTATTCAAATGAAGTCCTGGAAATTAATGTTGATGGAAAGATGTTATGAGGTGCAACATTCTGTGCCTCTATGACTCTGAACAAAAGGAGAAAAGGTACTAGATGCCACTCCAAACTAGGCCCATTTTACTTCCTTTAATTCTCACCATTTAGTAGGTCTGACTTTGCCCTATATCCTTCTATCTGCCTCATACTCTACTTGTTTGATCACAAGAAGAGGTTCAGGTATTATCACCATTAGCAGAAAACTTAAAAGCAATCAAGAGTAATAACATATTATCAAGTTTGGTAATATCTTATCAAATTTATGTTTCAAAGTCTTATTCTTGTATAATACACTAGATAAAATAGATTCTAACAACAATAAAAAATGTTCAATCACATACTCTGACTTTAGCATAAATGAAGAACCTAGCAAAGTTAGCAGGTCTATTTCAGTGATTCTCAACAAGGGGCAATTTTGCCCGCAAGGAGACATTTAGCAATCAAACATTGTCTGACAAAACAACATTGTTAGCCAATGTCAGAATCAAACAGAGCACATTGTAAGCCAGGTAGATCAGAAGGTGAAGGTAGTAATAAAGACAAGTATAATAATGACTAACACAATGACATTGTTGGTTGTCACAACAGGTATAACTAACATCTAGTGAGTAGCAGCCAGGGATGCTGCTAAACATCTTGCGTTGCATAGGACAGGCCCCCACAACAAAGAATTATTCAGCTCAAAATATCAATAGTGCAGAGTTAGAGAAACTCTGATCTATTCACAAAATATTTGAAATTATCCTGGCCCACTAGGAAAAAAGCTGAACCTCAACTAGATCTGTATTTCCCAAACTTTATTGTATATGTGAATCACCTGGGGAGCCTATTAAAATGCAGATTATGATTCAGTAGGCCAGGAGCAGGGTCTGAAATTCTTCATTTCTAACAAACTCCCAGGAGATGCTAATGGTAATGCTGATAGTCCACAGACCACACTTTGAGTAACAAGGCACTAGATTATTATGTCACTGTGGTTTCTGTTGGAGTGGGATAGGTACAGGGATTCCTTAAGAATTCATTCTGAGAAAGCCCCCAAAATAATGTTTGGGACATTGTATGTACAAGTTTGTACTGGGCTTACAAAAAAATATGTTATTTTGGGGTACTATGAATTTTGCAATTTTTTCCTCCAGGGAAAAGTTTTAAAATGTAATTTCTAGGGCAGAAGACATTCCTCTCTGAAGAAATGAGATTAACATCATAAATACATTAGTAGAAAATTCTCAGTACCTCACCCTGCCTTCAGGTGGTACTATGTTTAAACCATTTCAAGCTGATTTCTAGACATTTATTGAGAATGTTAGGGTCAAACAGCAGATACACCATAAACCCGGAGAGATCAAAATGTGAAGATAATAATAAAAATAGCAAGTATAATAACGGCTAACATTTATTGAGCATTTACTATGTGCCAGGAACTTTTCTAAGCACTTTATGATATTTATTTGTTTAATTTTCACAATAACTCAGTGAAGTAGGAACTATTACTATTGCCATTTTAAGATAAAGAAATGAACCCAGAAAGTTAATGTACTTGAAATAAAGTAGAAAGTATACAAATATATCCTGATTAAAAAAAAAATGAATGAATGAACAAAATGTAAATTTTTCTAGAAAGAATACACTCTTTTAGCTGTTAACTCTTTTCTATTTTGATGTAAATTCCAAAACTTTGGGAGAAAGAAAGAGAAATACTATCACCTGGAAGGACGGTAGATGTCATGTAGATGACTATAGATATCACCTATAGATGTCATAGGGTCATTTAAAAAAAAAAATTTATTCTAATTTTTCTAAATCAGAAACTTTAAAATTCTCCTAAAGCGTATTTTAGAGCTATGGTCAAAATTCCAAAAAAGAGTTAGTACAAATTCTAGAAGCTATTTCTCTCTCTCTCTATCTATCTAATATTTATTTAACCATTCTATTATCTTTACCCTGAGAAATGTTGTAAAAGCAAAATGATTTATTTTAATAACAGTACTACATTTTAATAAATGTATTGTAGGACATAGTACATTTGCTTAGGCATTTTGAAAGTTGCCACAATTCATGGAATATTTTCTTAAAAGGGTGGTCTAGCATGATTGGCCAGTACAATTTTTTATTTGTAATGTAACTAGAACCTGAAGATTTTCAAATGAATGATATATAAACTGCTTTTCACATGAAAAATTTTACATAACTGTATTGGCCATTATATTCATAATTTCAGTAATTCTGATCCTTTATCTAAGAAATGTAGAAAACAATATATATGTATAAGCACGAGGTCATAATATCAGTCTTTACAAGTTCCTTTTATAGTCAATTGCACGGAGTATAAAAAATTTGTTTGTACATACATATATTCATTCCTCTTCTCCCTCTTCACACTTTGAGAAAGTTGGAGAGAAAATAACAAGGGGATGCTTGTGGAATTGAAGATGCCCAATGAAAATTTTCGTCTCACTCAACACTTTCTAAAAGACAAAAACAAAAAAAAACAAACTTCCATAATACATTTGGAGGTTACAAAGGGGCTTCCTTTCCTTACAAGGCTCTGAATCTTGGACACTTACTGTTTTTTCTAGTTAGATAAAGTAATCTGCTGGAAATCAAATTGCAGTAGTTGTTTATAAGAAATGCTAAATTTACCATTTATTGGTATCTACTATTCTCCAGATTTTTTTTATATATAAACAGCCAGAAACAAGCCAAAGCAAATCCAAATTTCTAAATTTTGAATGTTGAATGAAATAAAAATCAAGATTTGAAAAATTCCTTATATACAGTGAAATTGGGTTGTGCCATAACACCATGAACACAGAAAATGTATGACAGCATAAATTCAAACACAAATGATTATTTCCCAATTTATTCAATTATTTCACTTTTTTCTTTTCCTGTAGAGATCCAACCTATTGAACATACTCTGTACAAGTATTTTAATCTATTTCAATATTTTAAAAAGTTCCACCTTTTCTGAGGTCCATGAAACCTGAAGTATTTGAAAATATTTCTTAAATCTTTCCTATATAAGTCATATTATACCAAAGGACACATTGAAAGTAGTTTGCCTGATAATTCAACTAGAGGTTTTGCGTAGAACCTAAATATAATTTCTGTACTCATCACTAACACAGTAACATAGACTTTTTTTCCAGATTATGTTTACACCATCACAAAGCAAACACTTCTTTCTTTACTGGGTAACAATAGGATACCCTAATAAGGGTTTTGCAGTGAATTTGGGAAGAGGAGAGCACAGGGTGAGCAAATAAAATGGGCAAGTGTGCATGAAGCTGAGGCAGAGTGACAACACTGGACTACTAGCCACCATAGTGGCGGGCAGTGTGGTAGGGGTGTGCAGTCATAGGCTAGGAAGTGCCAGCTTAGCAGGATCCTTATGTTTACCCAGAAGGCTGAGTCAAAACAAGCCCACAGACTCGCCAGACTGAGGAATAGAAAACAGTGCCAGGTGACCTTCAGAGACAGTGAAGTAGGAGACAGTGAAAACAAAAAATCACAGATCTAAGTATCCAGGTGGCAATTTTCACTCTTCCAGGCAAAAGTACCATCTTTATAACAAACCACTAGACTCAACCTAAGGAAACTATAAAGAAGGAAGGAAGAAGGGGATCATATGAAAGACAAGAGTGGAAACAGTTCCCGTTTCTTCCTGCCTCACCAGGACACAAAGCACCCTATTTTGTGTATAGTTTTCAGTTTTCTGATTGGAAAGAAAGTAGTCCGGGAGACTAAGAAATTCATTCTACACATAGATTAGTTAAGTGTTTTGGAGAGCTCCTAAGGCCCTGCGCCTATTATAGCATTTTCAAAACCAGGGTGGTCTAAAAGGGCCTTAATTTTCTGAGGAGTTCACGCTTCCCCTGCTATAGCTAGAAAAGACTGGAGGCAAGTCAATAGAATTTGTCACTCAGTTGTGTCAGGAGGATTTGTCCAGTCTTGTCTTATAGTAGCATCAGTTCCGATGCTAGAGAAATGTACAAAAACATAAAACCCAGTCCTCGAAGAAAGTAAACCTATGACAGAGAAGCAAGGGAGAAGTTGGAAGTTCACACAGCTCCTAATCATTTGTCCATCAGGAGTCCACCTATCCCCCAGAGCTCACTGAGAATATAGAGTATAGCCTGTTTAGCTCTCAGCCTCCTATTATTCCTGTTTAGGAGCTCAGCAGGGCCACCTGAACCTTCTGACTGAATGCTCAAGGCAGGAGATATGAGTGCCCATTCATAGCCTGAGACTAAGAAGGGAGGAGTAAGGCTTCCCTTCCCTCTCTACTGAGGCTGCTCCAGAGATAACCCAAGGAACTGCAGCCCTAAGACCACCGGGGCTCTCCTAGAATTATCTTATAGTCTCTACCTTTAGAGATGCAGAACTGGGAATAGAGGCAGGTGTTATTTCTCCCTTCTAGTTTTTCTCACAAATGAATGGTGTGTGGTAGGGAGAGAGGTTTCAAGCATTTAAGCTGTAGTTAGTGAGAGTGAGAAATCTGCAAGCATATTTCGTAGGCGGTCAGAGTGGCTAAGGGAAGAAAAGACAACCACTAAAGGGACCTAAAGGGACAGAAAGAGGACCAGTGAGGGAAGACAGAGTAAATGGGCTTCAAAGACAAACTTTGCCTGTCTTGAAATCTAGAGAGGGAGGTAGAACTACATACAAATCTGAGAAGTCATCTGGCAGAATGTCAAAATGAGGCTCCTGATAGGAGGGCATGAGAGAATTTGCTTTTATTGGCCCCTGCAAACATGAAATCCCTAAGGTCTTGTGCACAACATAAACTTCATTGGTTGTTGAAGACTGCAGCTGAACAACTTATACTGTGGAAATAACTGGCATACAGAAAAACATACAGGGTTTACTTGAGGGACAAAAACACCTTCATTTATGAATTCTACATCTATATTCCAAATTCTGCTCCTATCGGAGATATATGGCTCTGCAGTAGAGAGAGGTACATTTAAGTGGTACTAAAAAAAAGTGACTTTCACAAGATCAAACAATATTTTTATAAATGTTGCCACATTTTTTAAAAATTGGAGTTGCAAAATGGGATAATGAAGAATGTCTAGAATCAGGAGATCTGGATTCTCCTAGTTCTTCACAATCTGTGAAGTGATTGAACTGTTAAAAGGTCCCTAAGGTCCTTTCTGGCTTAATGACAAATTTTATGTGTGTTCCTTTCTTCCCCAAAATTAGAGTAGACAAATAGAAGTACAGAATTTTATTTCTAGTTATGGATTTTCCATATTTATTTAGGTATTTATTCTTTTAACTAATATTTTGAGCCCCAGTATGTGACATGTACTGTGCTGGGGCTGGGAATATACCGATAAGAAAAACCTTTTACTTTCCTAGATAGGAAAAGACCAAATGATAAAAATATTTTCTTCGGATGTATATTTTCCTGTAATTAGATCTACAATAGCTTCTAAGTAAACACACAGTTTCATAAATTTAATCATGTTATCATTAACAAGCAGGGGTTAATTTAGTAGCATTATTAGCTTTTTAAAAAATATACAAAGGAGTTATTTTCATTGAATGATATTGGAAGAGGTATTTGAAGACATTTGAGAGTCGCTTGGTCAAAAATATTTATTGGTAATCTACTCCATGACAGCTGCTGTCTTAGGTTGTTAGGACATGGTAGGGAACAAGTGAAGCAGAAGTCCTATCCTCACAGACTCATACTCTTGTGACTATTAAAATATAAGCAATTTAAACTAGCATGCATTTATGCAATTTAAACTTCATTAGCATGTTAGTCAATGGCCTCAGCTTCATAAGGCAGGCCTGAAGTTTTTCAGATGATTTTTTTGTTCAATTCAGGACTGTGTTATTTAAGCAATTTGTAAGAAATTGCCACTTTTTCCAGCAATACTACTAGAGTATTGATTTTAAAAAACAAATGTGACCATGCCACATTGCTTTTTCCTCTCTAGCTCCCTGTCTCTCACTTCCACTTTTAAAAAATCCTTCAAGTTAAAGAAGTACTAATTAGTAGCTGATGCATGGTCATGGGGATTGGGAGCAGGTCATAGGGAATACAATTAGTGTTAATACATTACCTAGGTGGAAGGACAGGGGAAGGAGGGAGCAATTGAGGGGATCATTTTATGAACTATATAGATGTCTAACCAATATACTGTATACTTGAAACTCATTAAAATAAATAAATTAAAAAAAAATCCTTCAGTGGCTCTCCATTACCTCACAAGAAGAGAAACTCCAACTCCCTAGCACATTGCACAAGACCCTTGGTGACTGGGCCCTGCCTCCCCAGTCTCACTCATGCTCTAAGGCTTGCATACCGTCTACTCAGACCACACTGATTGCCATTTCCCAGAATAACAGGCTCTCAGCTCTGGGCTTTTATATATGCTACTTCCTCCATCCAGACTGCTTTTCACCCGCTTCTTCCCTCCAGTGCCTTTACTGATTTCCTGGACTTGGATTTATTCATGACTCCCACAGTTCTTGGGCCTACAACCATACTGGGACCTGACTACTGCTTACACATCCATCTCTTGACTCAATGGGAAATTTCAGGGTAGTGTACAGGGCTAGATATGTAGACATCTTTAATAAAAGATATTTTGAGTGAATAAATGAATTAATGAGCACACGTCTGATGACATGAACAATGTGAGAGAAGACAAGCATGGTAAATAAGGGACTCTGAAAGGAAATCAAAATGGCTGAAAAACATAGCTAAGGAAAGCAAATGGCTAAAGATGGGAAAAGAGAGAGAAGCAAGGCCAGATACAGCCACTTTGACAATTTAGACTTTATCCTGAGGACAATAGTGGGTCATCAAAGAGTTTTAAGAAAGAGACTAATTAGGAAAGAGAGTAATTAGATTAGCATTTTAGAGAGAACATTGTGAAGAATAGATTTGAGTAAGCAAGACTGAGGACAAGGAGATACGTTGGAGAAAACCAAGGAAGAGCTGGTAATGGTCTGAACTAAGGTAGCAGCTTTGAAGATGGCAGGATGTGGAAAGATTCAAGAAATGTTAAGGGAGTAGAATTGTTGCAACTTGGTGGTTCACTGGCAGTATGTCTTCCCTTCTAATCTGAGTGATAAACTTCTAAAGAGCAGGAACTCTGTAGTATGTCTTTTTATTCTATTAAGTTACCTATGGTACCTACCTGTATATTTGGTATTCAATAAACATTTGTTGAATTAATAGATGAGTGAATGGATGAAACTTTAAAGCTATATGCAAGTTAGAGTTGATAAACCCTTACTCTTAAAAAAAAATAAACATCAAACTCATGTAATTTAGACTTACAAAAGATTCAAAGCAATATTTATTAAGGTAGTCGCCTTAGACCTGAAAAAGGACAGAAAGGCCAGCTCTTGTCTTCAAAAAAGGCAAATATAATTAATTTATAAAACTTCCTATTACTCCTTGGAAAGAAAGAGTCTCTTATTTTAAAGCAAATGCTTAAAAGGATCTCATTTTACACAATCTGCACAAAGAGAAAAGTCTGCGCAACCAGCCACTTAGAATCATATCACATAGAGATCTCTTGTCCAAAGCAATGTAAAAGTATATTGTATGCTATTATATACTACATCTGTTTGGAGAAATCTTGTCACTTAGAGTGTCAGAAATGTCAGAAACAACGTTCTGTGCTTTCCATAGAGAAAAATCCTGTATACTTTTCAGATTCCCTCTGGAAATCTTGTAACTCAAAAATTATTAAACAATGATTCATAAAGTTACAGGGCAAACCAATTTACAAAAAAATATATCAGAGATGGTGAAGGAGGTCATTATAGTTAATCAATAGCCCATTTATGGAAATCAGCAATAATCTTAACAGTTAACATAATAGACACATTTAGCCTACATAATGAAAGCTTTGGTTCATTCTTTAACCTTTACTTAATTATTTCCACAATCAAAGAAGTGATGACTAAAGTTTAAATTTCAAAGTTCAGTAGCCCATCAAAAACATTTTCAAACAAGTTCATAATTAATTAGGCACACAAATAAGAAACAAAGTTGCAAAGGTTAATTTATCTTTTCAATTATGAATAACTCTTGGTGATAAACTGGGATGCATAGATTATTTTTCAAAACATGAAAACAATCTACCATACAGTTTCAAATGAAAAAGCACATTACAAAACCTGATTCATAGATATAAAACTAATAGAATCAGTTTTCCAAAAAGAGAAAATATCACAGCTATCTTACTTTACCTGCAAAATTAAACCTAAAAATGTATCAGTCCAAACTTGCTTGAAAATATGGAAAAGTATAAAAAGCACCAAAGATGGGATTAGTTTAAAATATGATGTTCGAAATTTTTTTTTTAATGCCTACAACACCTGGTATTCCTAGGTGATCTCCCATCCAAGTACTAACTAGGCCTAACCCTGCTTAGCTTCCGAGATCAGTCAAGATCGGGCATGTTCAGGGTGGCATGGCTGTAGACCTCAAATTTTTATTTTAATTGAAAAATAAATGCTTCATGATGAGATCTCAAATTATTAATTTTGTGGTCTTAAATTTTTGTCTAAATCCTCATTATAGGTTTTTTCCTTCAATTTTTAATTG
Organism: Pteropus medius; assembly: GCF_902729225.1. Taxonomy (NCBI): domain Eukaryota; kingdom Metazoa; phylum Chordata; class Mammalia; order Chiroptera; family Pteropodidae; genus Pteropus; species Pteropus medius. Next base: position 24,885,721 of record NW_024349800.1, on the reverse strand, counting down.
GTCAAGTTTTTAAACAATAGATAAAATTTAAATGGCCTTTCTCAAATTTCTTATAATTTAATTATTTGGGACAGAGAACTTAATAACTAATAAATTCAATGTCATTGCTTTTGATAATTAAGAAAAATATATCGACCGTATTTCAAGTTAGTGAGCTCAAAGATTTTTTACCTCAACCCAAAGTAAAAAATACATTTTATGTTGTGACTCAATCCATGTGTACTTGTCTATGCATAAATAACTGGTTTCCTTACCCACTGTGAGATAATAAATGTGTGCTCTTTTAAGCTTAAAAAAATTGGACTAGTTCATTTTTAGGTTTAATTTTGCAGGAAAAATAAGAAAGCTGTGATATTTTTCCTTTGTGGAAAACTGATTCTGTTAGTTTCATATCTGTGACAATTAGGTTTTGTAATGCACTTTTTTATCTGATACTGTATAGTAGATTGTTTATCTGTCTACACATAAATGACAGTTGTCCTATGAAATCTTACCTTTATTGTGATGCACTCTGATATTTTCTGTTCCATTCTATTTTATTTATTTTAAAAGACTCACTAAAGTAAAGGGCTATGGCCTGCTGCTTTAAAACCTCAGCTTAATCATCCCATATGTAAGACTCTAAGGACAGATGTCTGATTTCAAACCCCAGCTTCACCACCTCCTAGCTCTGTGATTTTGTGCAAGTTCCCCATTCTCTTTGTGACCCAGCCTCCCCATCCGTAAAAAGAGGACCTACTTCCTAGGTTCATTGTGAGAATTAGTAGTTACATATGTAATACCTGTAAAGTTTGTATCAAAGTACCTACCATATGGTAAACACTCCATACATATTATTATCATCATCGTTATTATTCATCACTCACCAGTGTTTTCTGAATGTCTACGTACTGTTCATGTTACCAAGCATTCTGAAGCATTCCAAAGACACACTGTTCTCATGACTAACCTTTTATTTAATTGATAAATTGTGACCATGACAAACTGGCTTTTATATATTAGTGAGATATAATGGTTGTCACTTCATCAAAATAAAATGTTTCCCTGGGTTTAAAAACAAACAACAAAAAATTCAACTTCTATATATTTACCAAATAGCTACCACTCAGAGTCAAAGAATAATTTCGTGTTTATTGATCTCATCAAGTCACTCTGAAAGGAGATTCCAGCGTTCGAGATTTATTTTCAGATGATGTTTACAGTCTCTCCCTCTGGTGAGAAAAAGTGTTTTGATAAGATATTTAAAATTTTGATTATTGTCTTTAAAATTTTTACACATTCAGATTCACTCAGCTTGAAGCACCTCTTTTGTTATCTATAACACTATATATTAAACAATGGCTTTTCCCCCTGTTTTAGAATGTCTCAGGTTAAAAAAAAAGAAAGATGTTTTCTCCTTTAAGTCATAACCTTATGAACAGACATTCTAAATTTTATTACTTAGGAGCTATATAAGCAATAATGTCAAATTCTTTACAAGAAGAAAAACAGAATAAAAGTAATTCCAGAGTTTTAAGATGTGTAATACTGTTGTTATTTTTATTTTGGTAAGACTAATGGAATCTGTTTTACATCGTTTGAATGCTGTTAACTTGGGCCAAGTGTACTAGACAGCTGTTATTAGAATTGAAACTCCCTAATGGCATTACGATTCTGAGAGTACTGCTTTCTGAACAGTTACCCAAACTGATTTCCAGATGATTAAGGCAGCCAAAGAAAGAGTTACTGTAAAAATCACACAAATTAAGATAGAAACTGGCTTTACTCTAATATCCTCAGTTTCCATATTTTGCTTTTCTTCCTCTGCCAGAACTACACACTTGCTTATTTGTCTTGTAAAGTTCTTTGAGGCTTCTCCTAAGTAGAACATCTATGTGATGTCATAGCAGGGATTGATATTGGGCAGTTAGGTAAAATACACTGAAGATGGTTTGGCCCACTCATGTGTGGGCAGATGGAGAGGTCTCCCCAGAGTTAAGATTTGATAACCCTCTACAATAAAATTATATTACTGGGTAATAGGACCTATTTGCAGAGGTAACTACCCTAAAAATGGTTAATAATCTATAACTTGAAGAGATCTGTAAATTTCTTGATCTAAATTAAAGAGGATATGGTCTCAAGGAAATATAAAAGAATGCACAAACTAAGTAAATTTGTATTAGAGTCTATTTGAATATAAGTGGTAATGAATTGTTGTTTGGGGTTATCCATTCATTTAACACTTAGTCATCTTCATTATCCTCGACAATTATAAAAGCCTCCTAACCTTTCCAGAACAGCCAGAAAGATTTTAAGAAATTCAAATTTTATCAATTCTTTCTCCTGCCTAAAATCCTTCAATAGATTTGTTCTTTTTCTTAATAATTTTTTAAAATTACAGTTGACATACAATATTATATTGTTTCAGCTGTACAACATAGTGATTAGACATGTATATAACTTAAGAAGTGATCAACCCGATAAATCTAGTACCCATCTGACATCGTACATATTTATTATAATATTAATGACTATATTCTCTATGCTCTACTTTACACCCCTGTGACTATTTTTATAACTGGCAATTTGTACTTCTTAATTTCTTCACCTTTTTCACCCATCCTCCATAAGTATCAAGCACACAAGTGAGGTTTCATCAAGTCTATCTCCAGGGCCACTGCAGAGGTTTCCCTCCTCCTCACTCTGTAAGGGTCTGCTGACATTTCGACTTTCTAAGGGAAAAAAAACTCTTTCCTTTGGGAAGGCAGTTTTCTCTGGCTGCAACACTTTTTCATAATCTTGGCAAAAGTAATTCAATTTATCTTCAATTCTCTTTTTAAAAGTCAGTTCTTAAGGGAGGGTCCCAGATTAGTCCCTCCCTGCAAGGTCTTATTGTACTTTAGATATACTATTCCTTCTTCACACTCATCCCACTACAATCAAGTATCTTTTAATGTCTGTTTTTTCTAGACAACCAAAAGAACACGTCTCTTCAATGCTCAGCAGCAAACAGAGTACCGGGCCAAATGGTAGGTGCTCCATAGATCTTTGCTGAATGAAGAAGTACACATTTATTGTGTACCCACTACAGCCTACTACATGGCAGGCAATGTGTTGGGCATTGTGGGGACACTGTTGAGTAAGATGCCTGGGTATACCCAAAAGGCAGAATGAGCAGGCACCAGAACCCTGCTAAAGCAAATTCTACTTCATAGGGTCAGTCCCTGCACAACAGCTCCTTCACTGTAGCCACAGCCAGTCCTCAGAATCAATCAACCTGAGGGTCAGTCCCACCTACTGATGTGCAAAGAGCAACCAAGGCTCAACTATAATAGGAGGGCACATACGACCCACACAAGGGATATACATGGAGCATGTAGCTTAGGTGACCAGAGAGACTACACCACTGGGCCCCACAGGACATTTTCTACATAAGGTCACTGTACTAAGACTAGGAGACATAGCAGCTCTACCTAATACATAGAAAAACATAAGAAAGCAGCCAAAATGAGAAGACAAATATGTCTCAAATGAAAGAACAGAACACAGCTCCAAAAAAGAATACACAAAATGGAGACAAGCAAGCTACCAAATGCAAACTTCAAAACACTGGTTATAAGACACTCAATGATCTCAAGAAGAACTTCAACAAAGGGATAAGAAATGTAAAAATGGAGATAGGAAACATTAAAAAAAAAAACAGTCAGAAATAGAGAATGCAATAACTGAAATAAAGAATACATTAGAGGGAATCAAGAGTAGATTTGATGAGGCTGAGAATCAAATTAGCTATTTGGAAGATAAGGTAGCAGAAAACACCCAATCAGAACAACAACAAAAAAAGCAATCCAAAATCTGAGGATAGTTTAAGGGAATCCTGGGACATCAAACCTAACAATGTTCACATTATAGGGGTACCAGAGGTAGAAGGGAACAAGGAATTGAAGCTTATTTGAAGAAATAACGACAGAACACTTCTTTAACCTGGTGAAAGAAATATATATACAAGACCAGGAAGTGCAGAGAGTCCCAAAAAGTATGAACACAAAGAGGCCTACACCAATGCATGTCATAATTAAAATGTCAAAGGTTAAAGACAAAGAGAGAATCTTAAAAACAGCAAGAGAAAAGCATTTAATTACCTACACAGGAGCTCCTATAAGACTGTCAGCTAATTTCTCAACAGAAACTTTGCAGGCCAGAAGAGATTGGCATGAAATAGTCAAAGTGATGAAAAGTAAGGACCTACAACCAAGTATACTCTACCCAGTAAAGCTATCATTTAGAGTGAAAGATAAAGAGTTTCTCAGACAAGAAAAAGCTAAAAGAGTTCATCACCACCAAACTAGTATTACAAGAAATATTAAAAGGACTTTTTTAAGAAGATGAGGGAAAAAATTAAAAAATATTAACAATAAAATGGCAGTAAATACAGATCTAGCAACAATTAGCTTAAATGTAAATGAATTAAAAGCTCCAACCAAAGGATATCGGGTGGCTGAATGGATAAGAAAACAAAACCTTCACAAGAGACTCACTTTGGATCAAAAGACACAGACAGACTGAAAGTAAAGGGATGGAAAAGATACTTCATGAAAATGGAAACAAATCAAAAAAAAGTTGGGGTAGTAATACCTATACCAGACGAAATAGACTTTAAAACAAAGACTGTAACAAGAGACAAAGAAGGACCCCATAATTCCAATTCTGAGTATTTATCCAAAGAAACCCAAAACTACTGTGAAGGAACATGTGCATCCATATGTTCATTGCAGCATTATTTACAATAGCTAAGATATGGAGGCAACTTGGTTGTCCATTAGTGGAGGAATGAATAAAGAAGAGGTGGTACATATATACAAAAGAATATTACTCAGTCATAAAAAAGAATGAAATCTTGCCAGCTGTAACAACATGATTGAACCTAGAGGGTATTGTGCTGAGAGAGTAAATCAGACAGAGAAATACAAATGCCATATGATTTCACTTATATCTGAAATCTAGAAAATAGGATAAATGAATAAACAAAACAGAAACAAGTTCATAGATACAGAGAGCATTTTGATGGTTGCCAGGTTGGGGAAATGAGTGAAAAGGGGAGGGGATTAAGAAGTACAAATTGCTAGTTACAAAACAGTCATGATGATGAAGAATACAGCATAGGGAATATAGTCAGTAGTATTGTGTAACTACATATGGTATTAGATGGGTACTGGATTTATTGGGGTGATCACTTCATAAGTTATATAAATGTCTAATCACTGTGTTATATACCTAAAACTAACATAATATTGTATATCAACTGTAATCGAAAAATTAAAAAAAAATTTTAAAAAAGATGGAGTATTTAGTTTCAAGGGATCAGACTTGCAAGCAAACTGCTACCATGGAGCATAAGAGCTTTGAAAAGAAGTGAACCAAGTGTCTTGGGAGGAGGGAGGAAGAAGTTACTCTCAGAAAATATGAAAACAATTTGGAACATGTTTGGAACATTCTAGGCTCTTGACTAAAACCTGCACAACATTATCTCCCTCATTCAATCCTCATGACAACCCCATGTGATGGTTAATGATCTTCCTTAAGGCAATAGCCAGTATTTGAATCCAGCTTATCCAGGCTCCGAAGTAGAAAGCTACACAGAGATACACAATAGCTGAGATAATGAGTTCCTGCAACTATGTCCAGCCACTTCATGCCCTGTTAGCAATTTAAAAGGGGCCCCAATTTAAAATTGATATATATTTTTAAAATGTTGAGTATGTGTAACTCATTTACATGTTCCCCATATGTTTTTTTTTTTAATAGTAAATGCATTCTCATGGATCAAATATTTAAAAAAATAAGTAGGTTCAGGTAAATTTCCCCACCTCTGTCTCCCATTGGCTCACTCTCAGAATACCTACCAATGGTAATCCCTGTTAAAAGTACTTTGTGCATTACTCCAGAATTTCTTTATGAATATGCAAATAAAAAATATGTTCTTATTTTGTCTCCTTTTTTTCCCATGAAAGATAGCATACCCATACCATACACACTGTTCTGCACTTTGTTTTTCTCAGTTAATGATATATATTTTGAAGATCTTTCTGTATCATTAGCTCATTATTCTTTCTTGACAGCATAATATTCCATTTCATGAATATATTACAATTCATTTAATCAATTCTTTATTGATAGACATTTGGGTCATTTCCAATTTTTTGCTATAACAAACAATTCAGCAATGAATGACTTTGTACATAGGTCAATTAACATGTGTGCAAGTATATCTGAAGGATAAATTCCTAGGAGTGGTATTGCTGGGTCAAAAGGTATATGCATTTGTAATTGTGATAGATATTGCCAAATTGCCCTTTATAGAGATTAAATCAATTTACATTCTCACAAGCAGTGAATGAGAGCACCTGTTTTCCCACAGCCTTTCAACACACAGTGTTAACAGACTTTTGGTTATTTGCCAATCTAAGGGGTGAAAAATAGCATCATGGCATTGTTCTCATTATAAGTGAGGTTGAACATTTTTCAAAAATGTTTAACAGTTTGTATTTCCTTCTCTCTGAAATGTCTATTCAAATTCTTTGTCCCTTTTTCTCTTGTTGATATTTTTCTCTATGTTTGATAGGAGATTTTTCTATACAAAGAAGATTAACTTCTGATTATGATGTAAGTTATAGGCACTTTCCTATACATTGTTAGAAGTTTTAGCCAATGCAACAAAACATGTATTGATATGATATAAAAATGTTCAAATGGAGGTAAATTATCATTATTTGAACATGGTTATATAGCTAGGTAACTTTAAAAATTTATTCAAGTTAATAAAGTTAAAGCTAGATAACTTTAAAAATTTATTCAAATTAATAAAGTTAACTAGAAATCAGAAAATATGATGAAAGAGAGACTTTGTTCACAATAACTACAAAAAAATATAAAGTACCTGGAAGTAATTTTGACAAGGAAAGAGTATGACATATATGAAGAAAAATAGAAAACTTTATTCAAGTCTTTGAGGACTTGAATAAACTGGAAACACAAACAGGTTATTGGATGAGGAAATTACATATTTGAAATAGGTCACTTATCAAATTTTATGGATTTAATGACATTAAAAGGAGACAAAATAATTTTAAATTTGAGAAGGTATTAAATTTATGTATGGAAATGTTAAATCATGGATATACACATAATTTAATTCTAAAAAGGAGAGTCATGAGGATAGATTTTACTCTAACAGATGTTAACACATTTTATAAAGCAACAATAATTAAAACAGTGTAGAAAAAGTGCAAGATTAAACAGATGAATTGGTAGCCCAGATATATAACTATAAATAAGAAGATGATATATAGTAACAAGAGTCAATAAATATAATTGGGAAAAATTATAATTCTAATTAGAACTAATATTTATGTAATGTATACTCTCTTCCTAGCACTCTTCTAAATTCCTTATGTACGTCAATTTAGTTAATCCTTGTTTCAATCCTATAAAATAGATGTTACTTAACTGATGAAGAAACTGAAGCCCAAAGAGAATAAGTAACCTGTTCAAAGTCATACATATAGCTAGAAAGTGGCAGGGCAGGGCTTAAACCCAGACAATTCGGCTCCAGAGTCTTTGATTTTAACCATTTGCAATTAGGATAACTGCTTGCCAATTTGTAAAAAAAAAAAAAATATATATATATGTATATATATATTTGTGAAACATACTATAATATTGTATATTTGAAACTCTACTATAGAACATCATAAAGGCTCTCTCATGTAATTGCTTTGCTTTCTACATTTCTGTATTGTTTGAAGTCTTTTACAATTATAAATCCTTTTATAATTTAAAGTACAAAAGAAATGGGATATTTTAAATTTTTAATAATCTGTGATTATGCATAAATTATTTTTTACCTTGTTTATCCAGTTGAAATAATATATTATCTAGATTTTTAAAATGCATTTATTAATCTCCTACTGTTAATCCTGAGTAAAGATGGACAAAATAAGTACTATAAATTAGGATTATTTGGCACAATGTGGATGTAGATTCTCAGGCATTTGAAAGTTATTAAAAACATCAGGCCGTTTAGCCAAAAGAATTAAATAAAGGTTGTCAAGAAAAGAAAAATGGAATAAGCTGGTAAACAAACTATTATGTAAACTACATATAAAAACTATTCTAGAAAACTTAAAGGCTATTTATCAGCAACATTCACTTATTTTTAATTTCTACACATATTCCTCACACACATTCTTCTTTTCTTATAAGAATATGCAACAAGTCATTTACAAAACTGAAATAATAGCTCCAACCCATCACTAACATACTCATAGTTTTGTTAAATACCTCAGGTGTGGGTTTGGGCATGAGTTAAAATCTGAAATGAAAAAAGATACTCAGTACATTTATTCAATTGTGGGGTGAGATTTTTAATAAATGAAATATTTAGGGACACCTAAGGCTCTAAAAACAGTATCTGACTGCTAAGACAATAACTCGGTAAATGATAAAAGACCCTTTGAAAAAGAATGTCTTAACCTCCATCACATCAGAGAGACAGAAAACTCCAGCTGCTGAATTTGTTAGGTTTTGATCCCAGTTAGTCCCTTCGAATAAAGCCTCATGGTGACAGATTCATCTCTTTCGTTTTTACCTATATAAGAAAGCTTATGGGTTGATTTTTTAACTGTGGAGTTTTAGTAAAGCAAACTTTTATGAGAAAAAAAAAGAACAGAATTCTAAGTTGTTCATCAAATTTATGTCTACTTTGAATGATTTAACATTGAAAGGGCAGAGGTAGCATACAGAGCACTGGAAGTGGAATAAGAAAATGTGACCAAACTGTGTCATTGGTCAGTGTATGTCTTTTAAATGATCATGTCTCTGCCTTTGAACTTCAGGTTCCTCATTTATGAATTAAGGCTATCCTGCATCAGATTGCTTACAGTGACAACTGAACAAAAGTAATTTTAAAAAGATAAAGTGCTCTACATTTGCCTCATATTATGTTTAAGGCCTTCTTGTCAATATTGTTGTCCAGATATATGACTGAAAAAGTTGCTTTGTGACCACCTTCCCCTGTCATTATTTTACTTGGATTCTGCTCTCTATCCTGAGCTACTCACTGCTCCTGAGTCTAGGCTTCCTCACTCCTTACATTTTGGCACAGTAAATAACTTCTTTATTTAGAGCTAGATTCTAGAACATCATTTATGACTGGTTTTCCTCTTATTTATTTCCTTTTTCTAGATCTTTCTCTTTTTCCAGACCTCTAAATATTGGTATTTCCTAGCTCACTTCAAAGTCTTCTCTTCTAACTGTACACTCATTTCCTTGGAGATATCATTAAAGTCACAGGCTGATGAATGCTGGACTCTACATGATCTCTCCCTGCATATCTCTTCAATTTAATCTCTTGCTGCATTGCTCTCCCACTCAATCACTCACTCAGTTCTAGCTTCACAGGTGACTTTTGAACTTATTGCTCTTCCTTCTGTAGTTCCTCCCTTACTTCATTCAAGTCTCTGCTCAAACATTATCTCCTTCAAGAGTCCTTTCATTGACTATCTTATCTAAAATGGCACACATCACCCCAGGCCCTCTCTCATCCCTTATCCTTCTTGTCATTCATACATTTATTTCTTTACTTGTTTATTATCTCTTCCCACAGGAAGGCACAGACTTTTCTGTCTTGTTCACTAATACAAATCCAGAGGCTACTGACTGGCACACAGTAAACACTGTAAATATTGAAATGAATGTATAAGTGAATGAATGCTTCTTCCACTGACTGAAATGCCATTCATCTGCCTAATTCCTACTCATCCTTAAAGAGCAACCTACATATTACTTCACTTGAGTAGCCTTTCTTGATTGATCACCGTGGTTTAGTCTCTCCACCTCTGTGAGTTCATAATACATTTTAGTTATACGAAATCCATCAGAGCATCTTAGCTGTTTATTTGTCTGCTCCCCCACCTTACTGCTGTGTCTTTTGTTGTTCTAATTCAGTGTCTTGCTGGGAATGGAATTGTGCTCAATGAATGTTTTAGGAATGAGTGATGACTGAATAAATGATGAATGAACAAACTTAGAACTTCAATTACTATTTTTGGTAAGCGCTAATTATCATGTAGGGATTTATAGTTTTTACTTTAGAACAAATTTCTGAATAAAATTCTATTCAGCTAAGATGGAGACACCTGAGTTAGATACTCAATTGAATGAAAAATAGAAAGTTAATACTAGAATGCAGACAATTTCATATTCGCTCATTCATTCATTCAATTCGCTCACTCATACATTCAAGAAATATTTACTAAGCACCTTCTATATGCCAGGCATTGTTCTAGGCATTGGAGATGTAGTCATGGATAAGTCAAACTCCCTGCCGCCATAGAATTTTGTTGCCATTGCCAAAATACAACCATGTGTCTTAATGGTTTGTTTTGTGCAAAGCATACAGCTTGATTTCATTTAATTTTTTATTTGGCACTAATGCACTTAAATTTCAAGCTCAGAATATTTTTATTTAAACATTTTTTGATTCATTAATATAAAAAGTACTTATATATTTATATAGAAAGAGACATAGAAAGAGAGAAAGAAAGTAAATATAATAAAATGTCAACAATTGGTGACCCTGATGAAAGGTATATGGTTGTTCATTGTACTATTCTGGCAACTTTTCCATAAATTTGAAAATTTTTTAAATAAAAAATTAGAAGATAAAGTGCACATTTCTTAGTATTTTAATCTCATTTTTAAAATTCTGTAGCTAATACTAGATTATTGATTAAGAAGGCTATAGTAACATACATACACACACATACACACCCCTCCCACACACACTATAAATTTGTTTTTACATTTTTCTTTCCAGTCCAGGTTGCTGTTTGATAGTTACCTTAATTTTTATTTTTCTGGCCACAATTTTCATATATTTGTTGGCTACTTGAATTCCTCTTCTGTGGATTGCCTGTTCATATTCTTTGCCCCCCTTTCTCTTGGTTTGCTTATATTTTTCTTATCAGTTTGAAATGATATTAACTCTTTGTCTGTTGTATGTGTTGCAGATATTTTTAGCAGTCTTGATTTTGATTATGGCTTTTGTGCCTTGTCATTGTTGGTCCTGTTTTATTGACATATGTGATCACATTTTTCTTTTGGGGCTTCTGACTTTGCTTAGGCCTTTCTGACTAAAAGTTTACATAAATTTTTTCTTACTTTTTCTTCTAATTATATATATAAATCTTTAGTGTATATGGAATATATTTTAGCATTTAGAATTGAGGAGGTAGAGATATAGTCTTATTTTCTAACAAATGTTAAGTAAGCAGACAGAGCAAACAGAAACTTACGTTAGCTCTAAAAATACAGAAAATTAGCTCTAACTGCTTCTTTCCTACAGCTGGAGAGACCTGTTCTTGGGATTTCCAAGTGCTAGCTTCTTTGGTGGGTACTGATGCTTTATGGAACTGAATCCAGAATCAACTGCATTTCTGACTCCAGTTAGAACACATTATAAATGTAATACATGTCCACCATAAGAAATATAGAAATATAGAAATGTGCTCTTGAGATGATATCATGACTTTGACAGTAAATATGTGACCCAACATCTTATCAAATTAGGCCAGAATTGTGTTCATTTGATATAAAGTTTTTTTCATTCTCAAAACTTGGATAGTGGTGATACATAAACTGTGTTCTGAGGAGTCTTGGGGTACAATGGAAGCACCCCAGAAATTGCTGTGTGGGGTGTGAAGCTGGCAGAGGGTAGATGGAGCTCTAGATCACCCACTCTGGATCCAACCATGTAGATCTGCATAAAATTTCACTTAAAAAGTTTGAAAACCACAATCTACAAATAAAACCAATGCTCAAAATTGCAGCATATTAAATTTTGTTTTGGGCCGATACTGTTTTTTATACTTAACATGATAATGAAAATTGGGATATCCTATTGTCTGACCAAATCTTCCTTCCCACTCTGTTCATTTCTTAGTTGCTCCTCAGACCCAGGTTCTTTGATATATTCTCTCCTTCTCTGTTTGGGCTGAGTTCATTCCTTCCTTCTCCACCTTGTAGTTCTTGGTCCTTTACTTTGACCCCGTATTCCCTTGCCTTTCCATGCTTCCACCTGCAAAGAGGCCCTCAGGGCTGCCAGGCTAAAGCTAGTATTTCCTATTACCCACAACAGCCTTTTCAAACCTCCACAAATCTCTGACCCTTCCACCTGACCCTCCAAGAATGACCTCACCTTCTCCTTTAGGGAAAACAGAACACTTTAAAAGGAACTCCCTCGACTTCCTGCCTCCAAAATAACATCCCTCCTTTCCACCTATTAAGGCTATTTTTTTCCACCTATGCTGTGGATCACACACACCACCTCCCATTCTCTTGAGCTTTGCACTATTAATCATCCCCTCTCGCTGAATCTTGAATCTCTCTGGCTCACTAGACTTTAATATGGTCAGTTATAACTCAACAATTTGATCGTGTCAGCATGAAGGCTCCTGTCTATTTATAGGCACTTCTGTGATGCTCCTGTGTCCAGAGACTCATGTGTTCTTCTTGTTATCCTGGCTCCTTTTGGCAAGCAGCTTAAGCTTACTGAAGAAGCAGTGACAAATAGCTAGAAGAAATCTCTAAGCAAATACACTTGACCCTTGAACAACACAGGTTTGAGCTGTGAGGGTCCACTAATACAAAGATTTTTTTCAATACATACAGTAAATGTATTTTCTCTTCCTTATGATTTTCTTAATAACATTTTCTTTTCTCTAGCTGACTTTATTGTAAGAATACAGTATATAATACATATAACATACAAATATGTGTTAATTGATTGTTTACATTATTGGTAAGGCTTCTGGTCAATAGTAGGGTATTAGTAACTAAGTTTTTGAGGAATGAAAAGTTATATGAGGATTTTTGACTGCATGGAGGTTGGTGCCTCTAACCCTCATGTTGTTCAAGGGTTAACTGTAGTTCTTTTCAAGCTTTTTTATCATCACAGAATTGGTGCTTTGGGTTATATTTGTGGAATGAAATTAAGAGAAGGTTATTTTGAGAGTTTTTCAATTGATGTTTTTGGTTACACAGAGAAAGGAAAAAGGTGGGAAAACTTAACCAAGTTACCAAAAATAATATTGGAATAACTATCAACTATTATACCAGGATAACAATGAAGAGGATGGCCCAGCTTCTGGATTTGTTGATGAGTCAGATGCATCTCTCTTGAAGCTAGTAGTTAGTAAGACAGGTTGGTAGAAATTAACAATTTTCAGAGACCCAAGGATCCAAATAACCTACTAAATGACTGGTCTCAGAAACTAAACTTGCTGTTATCTACATCTCACAGACAAAGAAGAGATGACACATAATCCAGATGGCACATAAGGACTTGATGTCCTTAATGTTTTTGAGAAGGCATTTGGACTAGAAGTCATAAAAACAGACAGTGTAGGGTATCCGGTAATTTTTTTTTCTCTATTCCCAACTCCTCTATCTAAAATTTAAAAGATAAATGAAAATATTTGAGGTTTTTTTGGCTTTTAAGTTTTCCAGTTTTTATTCCCCAAATGGCAAGTATCAGCAAACTGTTCATATTTATTGTTTAGCCTCTTCCATTTAAGTGCACTTACAATTTCTTTTTGTAACTATTTCTTGACACCCTCGTATTAATAGCATCAAAAAGCAAGATACCTTGTTGATACTGAAATAGTTTCCTGTCAAGGACCTTTGCTAAATTAAGATTTAATCTTATCCCCTTAGCTTCTATAGAAAGGTGATCATAAGGAATGTTCTTTAAAGAAATATTTCCTATATCTTTTGCAAAGTCAAATCAAAGAAATCCATTTATTCATTCATTTAACAAATATTTATTCTGATTACATACCAGTATTCAAACATGAATGAAAACTAGTCCCTGCCCTGTAGGAGAACACAACCAAAGGAGATACAAACACAAAAATAAATCATAGTATAGTGTTAGAGTGTTTGTAATTACGGTCATGAATAAAGTGCCGTGGGAGCAAAAAGAGAGGGAGGAAGTAATTCAGCTTCCCGGTGAAGGAATGTTTCTCAGAGGCAGTCATAAGAAAGTGAAGATTGAGAAGAGCTACCCTGATCAAAAGAGAAGAGAAAGACATTCCAGAGCCAAGAGCCTGAATAAAGAGGGGCAAGTATGGACCAGTTTCATAATTCTAGAGAACATTCACGAGGGTAGAAAAAAAGGGCACTAGTCACTATCTAGAGTTTAGGCCAGAAAAGTAGGTTAGACTTGAGGTACAATGGATCACATTTATAGGTCCTGGAATCAGACTTCTCTGTGTGACTAATTTATCATTGACTAGCTATGAAACTTTGAGTGATTTAATATGCTAAGCCCATCTGTAAAAGAGATATGTATTCACTCGCCAGCATTTATTGATCACCCCCTGTGGGCCAAACAAATAATAACAATGCCAGTTTAATAGGGTCGTTGTGAGGACAAGTTAATAAATATAAAGCATTTTAAATGGTGCATTACGTATAGTAAGCGCTCACTAAATGTTAGTTACAAGTATTAATTATTATCATGACAAAGGGTGTGCTTTTTATACTGAAAACAACAGGGAGCAGTTTAAAATTTCTAGGGGAAGAACAACATTGGATTTCATTTTAGAAAGGTTATTGGCTGCAGAAAAGGATAAAGGGGAAAGATTGGAGAGAGAGAGGTTAGAGATAGGAAGAACAATTAGAGGGTGATTCCAATAACCAGATATTTAGGACTTAACATATATTGTGTTGATGGGGTTGGAAATGAAGGCAGAGATCTCAGAAATGTTTAGATGAAAGAACTTGATAATTGATATGATAGTTGAGGTGGAGATGAGGAATTAAAGATGAACTTCACATTTCTGGAGTGGATGACAGGATTAATGCTATTCTTAGGTGAGACAGGTAATGTAAGAAACGGAAATGATATGGGCAGAGTTTGGAGTAAAAAATGATGACAGTGTCCTGCCTGGGACAATAGGAAAGGGATATAGATTGGTAATGAGGATATTATCTTTAATATTGTACATGTTGTCATTGTCAGTATATGAAATTCTTCATGATGCTCAACCTCAGTTATGTCCTCTTCATACTCCAGTATAATCATTACCTTGATTTTTGTACTTAACCGTTCCCTCATTTTCCTTCAGTTATGACACACACACATATTTTCTTAACTAACTCGTGTTTTTATTGTGTTTTTCATATTTACATATATTTCCTCTGCCTTTTATTTCCCTCAACATTGTTTGTGAGATTTATCCACGATGATATTTGTGACTATAGTTCCTTCATTTTCATTGTTATATAATATTCCATCACATGAACATAAAATTACTTATCTATTCTAATATGCATAAGCATTTGGGTTGTTTTCACTTTTTGTTCTTAAGAGCAGTGACACCATGAGCTGCCTTGTACATGTTACTATTGTATAGTGCAAGAGTTTCTCTAGGATTTGCAGCTACAATTTGAATTATTAAGTAGTTGGATATTCATATTCTTCAATCTTCTTGAGTAATGCCTAATTGTTTTCCAAAGTAACTGCACCAACTAAAATTCCACGAGCAATATATAACATATCCTTACCAGCATGTGCTGTTACATGATGTTTTTACTTTTTGCCTATCCATAGGTTATAAAGTAGTGTCTCATTGTGTTCAGTTCTGATTACTAATGGTTGTGCATCTTTTCAAATATTTATTGACCATTCAAGATTTCCCTTCTATGATATGCCTCTTCATATCTGTTGCCTTACTTGGTTTTGTATCTTTTGGTTAGGTATTTTATAAGCACTAGGCATGAAACTAAGGGTTTTCACATAGGTTATCTCATTAATCCTCACAACCTACTGCCTTGAATCTTTTTTTGGAGCAAGGGATTTATATATGTTAATAAGCCTTTGCTGTTGTATAAGATATCTGTCTATAAGTTGAAAGAAAAAGGAACATACTTGTAAGTTTCCTAATCTATTAGCAGTGTTATGCATCCAGATCTAACATGTTTATCTTAGGAGTGACCTTAATTCTGGCTTTATTTCACAACTATTATCTGAAAGCAGTTAAAGAGTTAGTTATTTTTCATAAAAAATAGCTTGCATTTGAGAAAGAGGATTGCAAAAGACAGCAAAGGGGTCCTAGTTTAGCCCCTTGCTAGTTCAAGTGTAGAACACAGACAAGCAGCATCAGCAGCACCTGGGAGCTTGTTAGAAAGGTAGATTCATAAGCCCCACCCCAGTCCTGCTGAAGCAGGATCTACATTTTAAAAGGTCCCCAGGTGACTCTTTAGACACTTTATAAACTTTGAGAAGGGCTGGTTAGCTAAACAGTAGTAAACACTATGTGTGAGATCCGGTTAGCACTGAGGTTGAAAGAACATCTTTGTTTTCCCAGCACATACAGTATGAGCAAAACTATGCCTGGCATTTTTAGGTGTAAGTATTTGAATTTCTAAGGGGCCCACCTTGGTGAAATGGAGCTGAGAATAAGCGAGTTGCATTGATCCATCAGGTAGGATTCTGGTCTCACAGCCTCAAAAAAATAAAATAGAATAAATAATTTGGCCTGAAATGGATCTAATTGAGGGGTCCAATATATTTTTTATTTTTTTCCAAAATGATCCGTACAATTAATTGATCCAACTCTCCGCTTCATTTTGAGTGTATGATTCAGTCTGATAGTCTTACATTAACTAGATGAGTTCAACTGATAGATTTTTGAGCCATAGGACAATACAAATCGTTTGGCCCAACAGTCTCATTTTATAGACAAGACAAATGAAGCATCGAGTAATTAAATGAGAGATCATGCAGTGGTTAGTAAGGACTCCGAGTACCAGTCCTGTGCTTTTCTCATTAAATCAGAGGCCCAGATTAGAAATATCCCAGTTCTCTACATATATTTTCTGGTCTGAATGAGCTAAAATTCAGTAATTTTGTTTTGTTTTGTTTGATGATCATGAGAATAAATTACTTTTTGGAGAAAATAGCAACTTTCTTAATGAAAAAATTCTATAACATCCATGTATTTTTAAACCCTCTAACAATCGTAAAGCAGCAAAACAACAAGTGGCACCATCTTCAGTGTCCCTTTCTGACTTCATTGCCATGTTCGGACCTAAGGAAGGATCCGACTGACTTTTCCACTCTTCTCACCATATCCTACTATCTTATTTAGAATTCAAAATAATGACTTAAAATTTTAACTCTAGTGACTTTCTAATCCCTAAATTACACTGATGAGGCCAACTGTACACTTAGTGCTTCAAGGCCCCACCTCCCGAAGCCCAGAGGTGGAGTGACCCTATTGTTCTCAGCTTCCTTTCTTTGTCCACTTCCAGCCTCTGGCCAGTCACCTTAAACTATCCTTCTCCTGCTCTCAGAGATCTAAAAAAGGCCTGGGGTTTTCCCTGCTGCTTGGCTAGTTTATTACAAATACTGCCACTCCCGCTCCCCTATTTTAAAACTTCCCTTTCCCCAGAAGGAGTATTTCTGTGTTCACTGGGGACTTTTACAACTAATAATAAACACAGAGAAATCAAGCAGCTCAAAGGGATTTACATATATTTTTAAAAAGCATAGAAGATGGATACAAATAAACTGCCAGCTGAAGTTATCTCCTGGGAAGGGGCTGGAAGTGGGTGGGGGGAGGTCAAGAGCACTTTTACTGTATCTGAATTGTTAGAATGTTTTGCAAAGAAAACAGATCCATTTATTACTTATATAAAGTAAATAATCATGGAAAAACCAGAACTACATGTTCACATTAAAATTTTAATTTATATACCGAAGGAAATAAAACTTCCCCATTCCTGATTCCCCAACCCACTCCCCAGAAGAAATCTGTTAACAAGTTTTTTTGCCCTTCCATTAATGTTCTGGGCATATTTAAACATATCCGTTTTTCTATATTTCTTTTTTTTTTACACAAAATAGGATCATAAAGCAAGTTTCTGAACTTTCCTTATTCACCTAACACTATACATATCTAGAGTAAGATGGCTCTTAGCAGTATGCCGCTCATTTTTTTTTTAATTAATAAACTTTACTTTCTAGAGCAGTTTTAGGTTCACAGCAAAATTGAGTGGAAAGTACAGAGAGTTCTCATACTCTCTGTTCCCATACACACACAGTCTCTCCCACTATTAACATCCCACACCAGGGTAGCACATTTTTACAATGAACTTGTATTGACACATCATTATTGCCCAAAGTCCACAGTTTACATTAGGGTTCATTCTTGATGTTGTACATTCTATGGGTTTTGGTAAGTATATAATGCCATGTATTCACAATCATAGTATTGTACAGAACTGTTTTATTGCCTAAAAATCTTCTGTGCTCTGCCTATTCATCCGTCCTTTCCCCTAAACCCTGGCAACCATAGATCTTTTTTACTGTCTTTATAGTTTTGCCTTTTCCAGAATGTCATATAATTGGAATCATTCAGTATGGAGTCTTTTCAGATGAGCTTCTTTCATTTAGCAATGTATATTTAAGGTTCCTCTGTCTTTTCCTGAATAGCTCATTTCTCTTTAGCACTGAATAATATTTCACTGTCTAGATGTACCACAGTTTACTTATACATTCACCTACTGAAGGCATCTTGGTTGATTCCAAGTTTTGGCAATTATGAATTAAGCTGCAATAAACATCCATGTTCAGGTTTTTGAGTGGATATAAGTTTTCAACTTATTTGGGTAAATACCAAGCAATGTGATTCTGGATCATATGGTAAGAGTTTGTTTAGTTTTTATAAGAAGCTGCCAAACCATCTTCCAAAATGGCAATACCTTTTTGCATTCCCATCAGCAATGAAGGAGTTCCTATTGCTCCACATCCTTGTCAGCATTTGGTGTTGTCAGTGTTTTCAACTTGGGCCATTCTAATAGGTGTGTAGTAATATCTTGTACAAGTTGCAATTCCCTAATGATATATGATGTTGAATATCTTTTCATATACTTACTTGCCATTTGTATATCTTCATTTTTTTTTTTTTTATTATTATTTATGCCTACAGCACCTGGTCTTCCTAGGTGGTCTCCCATCCAAGTACTAACCAGGCCCAACCCTGCTTAGCTTCTGAGATCAGACATCGGGCTTGTTCAGGGTGGCATGGCCATAGACCATGGACCGTGGCTCCACTGGGGCACGAATCCAGGACCTTCTGCGTATAAAGCAGACATACTAACCGCTACACTATGGAACCATGTCCTGTGTATCTTCTTCGATGAGGTATCTGTTCAGGTCTTTGGTCCATTTTTAAAATTGTATTATTCATTTTATTATTGTTGAATTTTAAGAATTCTCTGTATATTTTGGATAACAGTCCTTTATCAGATATGTCTTTTGCAAATATTTTCTCCTTGTCTGTGGATTTTCTTCTCATTCTTTTTATGCTATGCTCTTTTTTACAGGTGACCCTAAGTACCTTAAATTATTTAATCAGTTCCCCCTTGATGGACATGTAGGTTGTTTTCAATTTTTGTTATGAACTGTTACGATGAACACCATCTAACAACCATATTTGAGTATCTGTGTAAATGTACATATAGAATAACTTTCTAGCTGAGGAATTCCAATGTCAGAAGGCATGTGCATTTAATATTGTCACAGATATAGCCAACTTGCTTTCTAATGAAGTTATACCTTCAAATAAAACTGATAATTTGTTGTTTCTTGAGCTCCTCTGTGAGGTATATAAATAACACATTCCAGGAAATTTTCAAGATTAAGAGCAGACTAAGGATCACTTGTACATTATATATTTCATTAGAACAGTCATTTTCAAAGTTTTGTTTAAGAATCACCTGGTACCCACAGTAAATCAATCAACAAATATTTATTTAAGTGGTCAGTTATGAACCCAATTCCTAAAATTGTTTCTAATTTGTATTTGGTAAAAAGTGAGCTACAAAGTCCATATAAGAAGAGTGATCATATAATTTATTATTCAAACACCTGAAAAAAATGGCTCAACAGGGACCATACCAAACAAAAACAGGTTTACGGTTACCCTAC
Source organism: Pteropus medius (assembly GCF_902729225.1). Taxonomy (NCBI): domain Eukaryota; kingdom Metazoa; phylum Chordata; class Mammalia; order Chiroptera; family Pteropodidae; genus Pteropus; species Pteropus medius. The sequence continues at coordinate 24,865,683 of NW_024349800.1, read as the reverse complement.
ATATTAGCTGCTACAACTTTATAAAGATATATTTTTAAATTAAAAAAAAAAAAGCAAAAGACAGAGCTGTTTATGGAATGGCATATTCTGTATAAGAATAAGAGAAAATTTATTTATATATGTATAAAGAAACTCCGATGCACACTCCAGAGAAACAGATAAGGTAGGATGGGAAAGAGATTTTTATCTGTATATTTTCTATATTGCTTATGTACTCTATATTTTTAATGAATATATTATATCAAGTGAAAAATTAACATAAAAACTCTACAAATAAAGGGTTGGAGAGGGAGGAGTAGGAGGTGACTGCTTAAAAGGTATGGATTTCCATCTGAGGTGATGGAAAGTTCTAGAACTAGGTAGTGATGATGGTTGCACAACATTGTACTTAATGCCATTGATTTGTTCACTTTAAAACTGTTAAAAAAACTATAATTTTATTAGCCAATGTCACCTCGGTAAATTAAAAAGTAATTAAAAAGTAATTAAAAAGTAAAAGAGTTAAAGTCAAAGATAAAATGCAAAGAGACAACAGGGACTATCTGGTGGAATGAAAACACATGCTTTTGGACTTTACTGGTCAAACCTACCAGGTCATGGATAGATGGGCCCTTCAATTTGTGTCGAATATAGATACTGTTTCTATCACATTGGACTATGGGTACCATGAGAGCAAATAGTACCCTCTGAAGAGGAAAAGCTTTTAGTTTGAGCCAATTTTAATAGAAACTCAAATTCTGAGGCCTGCGATTTATTTATTCCAGTGCTATAGTTCAAGAACTATAATCCCACAGATCCATCTGAATCTCTCTCAAGACTATATTTTCATCACAGTCCTTCCCTGAAGGTCTTGGTTGCTCCTGGTTGCCTATTCCAAATTCTTCAAACCTATCAGACTCCTACAGCAGCTGATTGCAATCTGCCCTTCCAATCTCTTCTGCTGTAACTGAATTTGCCTGTGGTATTTTACTCATAGAAATGCCTAATTCAAGCCCTACTTCCTTTGTAAATTCCTCAGGTCTTCCCTATCAAAAGTGAGTTTTGGATCTCTCTTCCAAATTTCTCTGAATAGCATTTACCCTTTGCATCTTTCTTCAGCCCTTACCATTTTTCTGGCTTGTATTGTTAATATCTTTTATGTGTGTTCATTTAGTCTTCCCTAGTAGACAATGTCATCATTGTAGTTGGAACAAATCAGCAAACTGGTGTTCATAAGATGGTTCAGTGGACCATTGAATAGGTAAAGAAATCCAATGATATACATTCCTGTAACATAAGTGGCATCTTACAATTTCCAGAAATAATGTCATGCTAGGGCTCTAGGAGACCAAATCAAGCTTTAAAAAAAGCTCCCAAGGATGGTTTATAAGCCAGAATATCAACTTATTGTTTTGCAGTGGGAGAGGCCATTTGTGTAGGCTATTTTTCTTCTGATGAAAACCAAATTATAGATGAGAAGTTTCCTAGTAAACAGAGACAAGGGAAAAGAAAAGGCAGAGGGAGGAGAGAATTGACTCTATAACCATGCATTAGTTTTCTATTGCTGATGTAACAAATTACCACAAACTTAGTGGCTAACAGCAAGACAAGTTTATTATCTAATACTTCTGTAGGATAAAAGTCTGACACAAATCTCACCGGACTAAGCTCATGATGTTGGCAGGGGTCTATTCTTTTTTGCAGATTGTAGGGAAGAATCTGTGTCTTAGCCTTTTCTAGCTTCTAGATGTGCCCACATTTCTTGGCTCATGGACCCATTCCTCCATTTTCAAAGCCAGCAATGTTAGGTTGCTGATTTCCCCTTCCATCTCCCTCTCCCACTTTTAAAACCCCATGTGATTACATTGGATTTACCGAAATGATTCAAGATAATCTCCTTATTTCAAGGTTCTTAATCATATCTGCAAAGTCTTTTTGCCATATAAATTAGCATATTTGCATATCTAGGGATTAAGACATGAATATCTTTGGGTGGCTGTTATTCTGCCTACTATAGTCAAGTTTTCAAAAAGATATTTATGTGGAACTAATATAATAGATATGAATTTTAACACATATGTAAAATAAGGAAATAATTTATTGCTAAATTTTGGCTCCTATCAGGCCAAGGTGATGGAAAATTAACAATTATTGTTGAAGGCACTTTATGTGGTGCCCACAAAAATCTTTGTCTCAGGCCATGTGGTTCCATAATGTACAATGACACTCTGCTCCATGGGGTATGGGCATTTCTGCCCAAGCAGGATACCTTGGGGTCCAGTCTTCCTAGATGCCCCAATCCACTCTAAGGTCTTGACCCATCCCTGGGCCCCATAATTAATAATGAAGTTCCTGGTACTCCAGGACCCACCCCTGTCTAGGAGAACCTCCCTTCTTCCCCATCCCCACTGCTTTACTCCAAAAGCGGGGGCCTCTCTCTTTCTTCCCTCCTCTTCACTGGGTTTACACTTTTACAAAAGACTTAACAGCATTTGGCTTTAAACTGCTTTTGGTTTTCCCTCTTGCAAAAATTTCCAGGAAAGGAATTGTGACCTAGACACAAAGGACCTGTTTAAAATAGGGTGGGGTGGCTTTGCATGGAGACTAAGAAATGTTATAGTGAGCAAAACACATTGCTGCAATTAATAAATTAATATCTTAAAAAACAATCCTTTTGTGTAAATATAGCCTACTATTTTATATTTTCCCAGAAGGACCTATTTCTATTTAGATAACTTCTATCCTTTCAACTTCTGTATATATATATAGTTCTACAGAGGCACTGATAAATTCTTTCATGGTCTTTTTCTTAGGATCTTTATAAACCCTGAGATTTCTGTTTACTTTTGTCATTTACCAGTGAACATTTCTAATAGCACATTTTATCTTATATTAGCTGGTTTAACCTGGCTGCTGCCTTAAGAGATTTGGGGACATGCTCTTATCTATTAGTGAGATATTTATAAAACAAAGTTGGGATACTTGTTCTGTCTGAAGATAACTAATCTTTACTTGTGTGCATGTATATGTGTTGCACATTTATTTTATTTTTATTTTTATTTTTTTTAATTGTGGAAAAGTATACATAACAACCCTCTGGATTCTCAGCTGTAAGACAATATTTATTTTGAAATTGAGCAAATTTATAGAAAAATCCTTTACTGAGTAGTAGTTTCTAAATTATTTATGACTCCAAATTTTCTGCAGTTTTAATTGTAGTCTGTACATAGGTTTTAGCATAGTTATAATCAGAATACAAATGATTTAATGTTCTACTTTTTGAATTCAATTGGTTTCACATACACATTTCTATGTACTAACAGTATATACACTTTTTATTGTAAGTAGCTATGTAGTATCCCATGTAGCTGAGGTGTCACAGTTTGCTTAGTTATTTCTTGTTGTAGGCCATTTTGTTTGTTGATTCTTTCATTCATTCAGGGTGAAACTATCCAGGCCTGTACTCCTTCTCAGCATATAGTAGTAAAAGTTAATAGCTCGTGCTTTCAAGGAATGTATAGTCTAGACAAGACAGAGAAAGATATGGAAAACAAGCATAATACTATTTTCCCTAATGGTAGGATGAACCCCATTTTCCAGGAACATCTTCCATGCCACAGTCTTTCCTGAGGGGTTATTCATTCCCCACCTCACTGATATGGCAGCAAGTCCAGGACAAGGTGAGAAGACTTATGAGAAAGAAGTCCTAAATCAGGTGGAGGCTGCTTTTGACAGGTAAAGAGGGTAACCAAGGGTGATGGGTGTTAGGTCTTCTATGACCATGGATTTCATAGTGTACTGATTCTGCCACAACTATGGGGAGACAGATGGAGTTTGGCTAGGGTAGTGGACAGACCCTGAGTTCAGAAGCTGAGGTTGTAGTAATCTCCCAGGTCTGTCTCTAATCAGCTGTGGAGGTCAGATCCTGACAGGTTCAAAAAGAGTTGTCAAGGACAACAGGAGATGTGGCTTTGTTGTTGTGCAGTTTCCCTTGGGGTGGAGGCATGGGAGTGGTAGGCACAATAGACATCTTCTGGCTAGGTGATTGGTTGTTGGAGAGGAATAAGGAATTAAGATTGTTTTGGTATGTTTTCTTAGGATGAAAGATAGATGAGAATCTTCTCTAAGTAGGGATTCCCAAAATAGAACATTTGAATGTCAGATAAATAATGAATAATTTTTTAGTATAAGTATATCCCAAATATTGCAATCATATAAGGTTTCTCCCTTAGAAAGAAAATAGATAAATCGGGGAAGGATGCAGGAAGCTGAAAGGATTCTACTTTTCTCTGAAATCAGGTCAGCTGCTAAGAATGAGAAGGGAGGTGGGAAGCAGTGGTTTTGAGGCAAGAGCTAGATCTTGCCACAGCTGTTGAAGGCAGACTGATAAGTCAGTGACCAGGGCTGCCTGGATGCAGAGACTGGTAGTGAGGCATTCAATAGTGGTGAGGACTCAGGCTTTGGAACACCACTGTCCTGGTCTGTGCCTCTTCCTAACTTTGTAGTCTTGGACGATTTACTTATCCTTTCTTCTCTTCAGTTTCCTCACCTATAAAATGGGCTAGCTAGTGGGACCTTCATGAGGCTGTGGTACAGATTAGGAGAGATAATGCAGGCAAAGCACTGACAACAGTACAAGTGCTCACCATTATTAAATTGTAGTGCTACAAATCTTCATGGCTGTATGTTTTTTCAAGCCATTTTCTGAAGGCGAGAAAGTAGATAGCTAACTTGCTTTATTTGTATTTCCAGTTGGAAAATTAATTTGATTTTTAGAAATATTAGGCAGTTGAATCTTAACACAAAATTGAAATAATTCTTACTACAAAGTAATACATGTTCATCATAGAAATTTTTAAAAATATAGATCAGCAGAAAGAAAATTAAAACCAGCTGTAATTTCATCTTCTAAGAGTAACCACTGTTAATGTTAGTCATTTTCATATATATTCTGCCCTTATGTTAAAAATATTTATTTAATGGCATTGTACAGAACTCATTGTTTTTTTTACTTCACGATATATCTTGAACATTCTCTTGGTCACTCACTGGTCTTCTACAACATATATCTTAATGGCTGCATATTATCTTGATATACTGAATTTTTAAAAAGTCTATCTCCTTTATAGAATAAGTAGGTTGGAGTTTTAAGTCACATATTAGCCACACAATATTTCCTGGTAAACCACATTTGTTAAAACTCTATATGCATTTTTAAAAATTTCAAAAGCAATATTTTGAAATATAGGAGAAAATAATCTTATTGCCCTAACACAACTAATTTTAGTTCATCCTCCGTCAATATAGCTCTGTATGTGTATGTGTGTTTCGGTAAGTTCCAGTTGAACTGTACTACCTGGATACTCATGGAGAACCTGAGGTCATCTTGACCTGAGGCATTAATATTTAACAGACCCGAAATTGAAAGATTGATGATAGAAAAATTAATTAAATCCACCTAGGTTTCTGATGATAGAACAGCAAGGCTCTTCTACAAGCCAGAAAGCAAGGGCTTCTGGAGGAAGCAAGTGAAAGCTGTGGTAGCCTCTAGAATCTGGAGTCGGGGATTGGCTCCTCCATTGGTTTTCTTTCACTCTTGGTCTCAAACAAATGTCTCTTGATTGGCTGCTGAAGGGTCGGATTGCCTCTATCCCTCTTTTTAAACTAAAATCTTGAGCTTTTAGTAAATAAATAGAAAGACGGCAAAGAAAAACCAGTTCTGGCTAGGCAATACTATAGTTTGGAAACTCTGGTCTTAGATAAGGTGTTCAGCCCACACTGCAGAGAATTAATCTATCAGGTATTTGCAGTGACTAAATGTTCTGCAGAATCGACTAAATCAGTTTCTGTCATTCCCCACCTTGGGTCTCACTGTTCCTCTCACCTCTTCACCTTTGGCTTCTATTAAAGAAGGGGTGTCTTGGCAGCATTCTCTCTGTCACAGATGGGTGGGTTTATAATTTTCAGATATCTTTTAGATATAAAAAATCATCAATTCTGGAGCATAAGCCAATGCCTTAATTGACATTAGCCTCATGGTTTTTTGTTTTTGTGAAGATAGTTCAGAACACAGACATCACTCTAATTACAGGGAGTAAATAATTAAGCAAAAAAAAAAAAAAAAAAAATTCCCCAACCTGAAAAATAGCTACAAAGACTTGCAGACAAATTTACTTCTATCTGCTCAGGTCATACTTTTTAGTAGGCACCTTTCATGTATGTTACCTCAGAGAATAAGGTGTTGTTATAATTGTCAAAAATTAATTCACTCAGGCACAGGTCACTGGCCAGCCCCTCACAGCCTCCTCTCTGGCTGAACCCCTGCCCTTTCTGAACTCCTCTGCTCTTTCACCTTTTCACTCCCCTTCAGCCACTTTAGCTCCTTGCTGTTCCTCATCAAGGCCCTTATCACCTCAGAGCCTTTGCACTTGCTGTTCCCTCTATCCCAGAAATCCTCATAATTCGCTCCCTCACATTCTTAGGGTCTTGACTCTATTATCACTGTTGCAGTGTGACCTTGTCAAGAAAGATATTCTTTTTTTAAAATTATTATTATTTATGCCTACAGCACCTGGTCTTCCTAGGTGGCCTCCCATCCAAGTACTAATCAGGCCCAACCCTGCTTACCTTCTGAGATCAGACATCGGGCTTGTTCAGGGTGGCATGGCCATAGACCATGGACCGTGGCTCCACTGGGGCGCAAACCCAGGACCTTCTGCGTGTAAAACAGACGTGCTAACCACTACACTATGAAACCACGTCCAAGAAAGATATTCTTGACCCTAAAATTGTATGCCCCTGCCCTCCATGCTCCCTATCCTCCTTTCCTTCTTTGTTTTTCTCCATAGCACTTACCATTGTTTAAGGTGACATATACGTTAATTATTCATTTGTTTATTGGTGGTCTCTCCCTACTAGAACGTAAAGTCTGTGAGAGTAGGAACTTTATTTCGTTTAATATTCTATCCCCAGTCCCTAGGACAGGGCTTGACACAGAGTAGGATCAACAAATATTTTTTGAATGAACAAATAAATAAATGAAAGGCCACTCAGCCAATAAATGGTAGAGGTAGAGGTTCAAAAATTGGGTCTCCTGGTTTGAAACCTGGTTCTCTTTTCTTAATTCCATGCTGCCTCTGGAAAGAAAAAAAGATTTTCTTTCAAAATTAACATAGGACAGTGTTAATGGAAGAGAATGTGAAAACCTGGTTAATAATGCTTCCACAATATCTGATAGGTCATATCCTTACTAAAATATCATGAGCCAATTGAAAATCTTCATTTAAAGAAAGATTGCAAGCTCAGAAAAGCTAGAATGATGGAATAAGTGCTAAACTGGTAGTTGAGAAAAGATTAAGAGTTGGGACCATTGAATTGGTAAGAGGGAAGACTAAAGAGTCACAAATGACTTCAAGCATTTAGAAGGTTAAAATGAGATTCTTTAACCAGTTATTGGTCATTTGTACCAAGGATGCAACAAGATGAAATGGGCCTTTGTCAGACACAAGAAAGATGTTAATGACTAAAAAATGTCTGAATTTGTAAGGGTGTAAAGCCTATATTATGGAGAAGGATAAAATTAAGTAGTTAACACCAGCTATCTGTTAACTCATCCATTCATTTACTTAACTTAACCCACGTTCTTGGAAGGCTTTACTGTGTACCATTGAGGGTTTCAGAACTGCTGTCTTTGGGTATACAGCAGTGAATATGTAAGACACTTAGAGTCTCTATTGTCATGAACCTAGCAAATGCTTAAGATGCTGACTCGAGGCCAGATTTCTTGAAATCTCCACCAGTTCTCAATTCTCTGAATATATTTTAAAAATAGAATTTTAAATTTGATTTAGTTTTCTGAGTTCACAAAACTTCAAAATTCAAAAAGTGTAAAAGCCCCCACCCTCTATCCTCAGCCAACAGTTCTCCATCTCAGAAGCAACCACTGTTAAAACTTTCTCGTGTTTCTTTTTAGAGATAATCTATAAGTACGTAAGCAAATGTGTATATATTTTTCCCCTTTCCTCTTATCCCATAACCTCCCCCTACCTGTTTTTTTTACACCATTGCTAGCCTTTTTCACTTTACAATATATTATGGCAATCTTTCCTTAACAGTATAAACATCTTCTTGTTCCTTTTTAAAGGCAGCATGGTATTCCATTGTATAGTGGACTATAATTGATTTCACTAGTCTCTCTCTCGGATGGATACTTGCATCTAATCTTTTGTTAATACAAAAAATTGCAATGAATAGTCTCAAAGACACATCATTTTCTACATGTATGTCAATAGGATAATTTTCTAGTTACATTGTTGGGTTAAAGGGTATGTACATATGTCATTTTTTAAAACTTTTTTTATTGTGGTAAATAACTCATATAAAATTTACCATCTTAACTAATTTTAATTGTACCATTCAGTAGTGTTAAGCATATTGACATTGTTGTGAATGTAAATATACAAATATTGTCAAATGTCCCTCCACAGTGATTGTATCTATTTTTACTTTCACCAGCGCTGTATAAGAGAGGGCTCTTCATGTAGAAAATGCTTAAAAGCAGAGTGCTGCGATTAACTGGGAGATAGTGTAGCAGAGAATAAAGGACAGAGGTTCTAGAATTTAACCTTGGATCTGATTCTTACCAGCTAAGTGCTCTTGGGCATTACTTAATTCCTTTTGGTTTTGTTTTTTCATATCTAACACTAATCTCATAGAGGGGTAAGGATTCAAAGAGCCTAGAATAAGGGCCAGGCATATAGTAGGCACTTGATAAAATGATAGCCATTAGCTATTTTTATGATCTGGGTCCTTTACCAATCAGTCTACATGTACAAGTTATTCAACTTCTCTGAGGGCTAATTTTCTCATGTGTAAAATCAGAGAATTTAAATAATAGGAGACTGGTTACCCAAATTTATTTAGCTTTTAAAATGTTCAAAGTATTTTGAGAGGCAGTGTGGAGTCATGGTTAAGCATATAGACTCCAAAGCCAGATTGCCTGGGTTGATTCTTGGTGTGGCTATTTTCCAGCTGCATAATCCTGGGCTGGTCCTCAGTTCAGGCTGCTATGACACAGTATGACAGATTGGGTGGTTTATAAACAACAAAAATTTATTTCTCACAGTTCCAGAGGCTAGAAGTCCAAGATCAGTCCCAGACAGTACAGTTGAGTTCAGGTAAAACCGCACCTCCAGGTTGCAGACTCCTGACTTGTTGTATCCTCACATGATGGAAAGAGATCTAGCTAGCTCTTGGGCCTCTTCTTATAAAGGCACTAATCCCATTCACAAGGGCTTCACCCTCATGACCTAATTCCCCCAAAATTCCTACCTCCAAATACTATCACATTGGGATTAGGGTTTCAACATATGAATTTTGGGAAGACACAAACATTCAGTTCATAGAAATATCTCCTTGTTTCAGTTTTACTTATCTGTTAAATAGGGATAATAATAATATCTATTTCAGATACTAACTGTGAGGACAAAATGACATCATAAACATAAAGCTTTTAGAATAGTACCTGGCACTCAGAAAACTTCCAAAGAAATGCTAGCTTTATTGTTATTAACAGACATGGAAACCTAAAGCTAAGGTACTTGGAGGTCCTGCAGAGCACTGACTGGCTAGGAATCTTTTCTGAAACCCAGATCCCGCTGAGAAGCTGTATGACTGCCTATCCAGAAAAATGCACTGTTTTTACATGATTATATATACAGTTTCAGAGGTCCCAGTCTGGTTTAATACCCTTGGTCCATGAATTAAAAGGGTCTCTGGATAAGCAAGATGATGTAAGTGTGAGCAAGTTCAATTGCGGAGGCTGAAGATGGATTGCTTTCTGTGGAGAAGAGAATAGCTGGAAAGGAAGAGGAGATAGTGGGTAGACAACACTCTTTTGGGTAGATTGGCTGCAAAGGGGATGCAGAGAGTACCTGTTTTATCTAGAAGAATGTCACGGTTTTAAAACATGTACTGGATTCTGTGACAATTCTCCCATCAAGAAGGAGGATTATATTTCCTTCCCCTGAATCTTAACTATTAGAACATGGTAGAAGTGATGTACTAGTTTCTGCATTCAGACCTTAAGAAACTGGTACCCACTACTCACTCCTGAATCAGACCACAATGTTGGAAAGAAGTCCAAGCAGCCTCTGGAGAGGTCTGCATGGAAAAGAATTGAGCTGACTCATAGCCTCAGCTGACAGCCAGAATTAACTCGCCAACCTGAAGCGGACCCTTCAATCCCTGAGTTGAGCCCACCTAGTTGATACCATATGGAACAGAAATGATCTTCCATGCTGATCTTTGTCCAAATTGCAGAGTTGTGAGCAAAATATATGATTGTTGTGAAGTCATGGAATTTTGGGGTAGTTACATGTAGTAAATAACTCATACAAAGGGGGAAGTGAATCGAGGGAGGGGATTTGTTTATGCATTTGCCTGCTTCTCTTTATGATGGAAGAGACTTGAGAATGTTTATATTGAAAGGAAACTGCTGCACTCAGAGGACCTTGCCCTGAGTCCTCTATATTCTAAGTGAGGTGGGAGGTCCTTCCCTTGCTGCCATAAGGGTGGGAGCTTGAAGGAGGACTGGTGAAAGGTTAGAATAGTTGTCAGTGGGGGACTGGAAAAAGTTGCTAACTAGATATGTGGAAAGTTTTTCAGCTAGCTTGAAGGTGGGAGACAGGAATGTATAGTAAACAAGTCATCAGGTGAAGCGTCCAGGAGAAGCTGGCATTTCGGCTGGACCTTGGAAGATGAGTAGGGTTTGGGCAGCAAAAGGGGTGGTGGAGGAAGAAGAGGCTGAGTAAGAATAAAGAGGAATGGAAATGGATGACCTGTCTGGGAGTCCATTTACCCTTTTAACATTTATTTATTGAACCTCAATTATGTGGTAGGCACAGTGCTAGAGGCCAGGTTTTTGGAGCTAAGGATACAGTGGTGACCAAGACCAAAAAGGCCACGTAAAGCTCCCAGTCAAGGGCAGATGCAAAGAATAAGTTGAAAGACTAACATACAGTAATTAAGATTTATGATACTTGTGATGAAGGAAACAGAGGGTTGTGATATAGAATCAAGAGGGGGAAATCTCTGTTAGATGTAATGGTCAGGGAAAGCTTCCAAAGTATGTAACATTTAAACTGAGCCATGAATGATAAGGAATGCATGAGGAAGGAAGTGGGGCGAGTTAGAGGCAAGGGAAGATATGTGCAAAGGTCTGAGGCAAGAGCTAGCAGATGAAATTGAACAGGTGGGAAGGGACCAGGTCTTCCTGCTGGCTTTGCAGGTCTGCTTAAGTATTGATTTTATTCCCAGTGCAATGACGTGCCACTGAAGATTTTAAGCACGGGAGTCAGATTGTTCAATTTGTGTTTTAAGAAGATCCCTGCTTTTAGGGATACCTGGAGGAATGGCAGTGGAAACTTACTTAAGAAAAGAAAGTTTTCATTGATTTACTTTTTTTAAACCTAGAGTTTTGTTGTTGTCATTAAAATTTTAGATTTTAATGCTAGATCCTAAACATATCTTTGTATGGGGAGTTTAAAAAATTAAAAACGATTAAAACTTATTTAGTTTGAAAGTTTCATAATTTGAGACATCCTAGAGTGCTTTGTCACTGATGTCACCTAGATTCAGAGATATAATAGGATATTTGATTGCGGAGACTATTGACCCAGATGTACAGCTATCCTAAATACTTGATATTTAAGGATAAAAGACATAATTTAAAATTGCACCAAGAAAAAGCAAAAGAAAGCTAAAATTTCTAGAAATAAACTTACTCATCCCCATTTTTCTGTGGTTTACTTTTCTGAAGTTTCAGATACCCATGGTCAACTGTGGTCTGAAAATATTAAATGAGAAATTCCAGAAAGAATTCATAACTTTTAAATTGGGCACTGTTCTGAACATTGTGATGAAATCTCACAATGCTTGTTTGACCCGGAACTTGAATTGTCCCTTTGTCCAGCGTATCCACCCTGTATACCCTATCTGCCTGTTAGTCCCTTAGCCGTCTTGATTATCAGATCGACTGTCAGGGTATTGCAGTGCTTGTGTTCAAGTAACCCTTATTTTAGTTAATAATGCCATATTCACATAACTTTTATTACAGCATATTGTTATAATTGTTCTATTTTATTATTTGTTATTGTTGTTCATCTCTTACTGTGCCTAATTTAAAAAATAAATTTTATTATAGGTATGCATGTACAGGAAAAAACAGTATATTTAGGGTTTGGTACTCTCCAGGGTTTCAGGTAACCACTGGGAGTCTTGGAGCATATCCCTGTGGAGCATATCCCTGTGGATAAGGGGGACTACTGTACTTGTAAGAGCAAATAAATTGTGGTATAGTGTACAATAGAATACTCTTGAACTGTTACGAAAGAATAAAGAAACTGCCCATCACCTGAAATGTAAAGTTCTGCAAAGGCATATTGTTAAAGGAAAAAAAGAAGGCAGAAGAAGAATATGTGTAGTATTCTGCCTTTTGTTTAAAAATATGGGAAATGAAAGAATACGCATTGGCTTAGAAGTATAAACATAGAAATTCTGGAAAGTTATATAAGAACAAATAATAAAGGTTAGTTCTTGGGGGTAGGTTAGGAACTGGTGTTTGGAGATATGGGTGATAGAGAAAATACATTTTTTAAAAATTTTGAACCATGTGACTAATTTCTTATTAGAAAATTAAATTTAAAAAACAAGGAAGGCTGTATATCCTGATATAGAATCTCGAAGATTATAATCTCCAAATTAAGTGAAAAAAATCAAGGAACAGAATAGTATTTGTAATATACTATTTTGTATACATCTGTATCTCTCTCTCTTTCAACATACACATGCTCCTAGATTCACAGACTATCCCTACCATTACATGTAAGAAAGTTGTAACATGGGTTGCTTCTGAGGTGGGGAATTGGATGGCTGGGGACCCAGAGTAGTAAGGAAACATTTTCCTCTATACATTTTTATTCCTTTTAAAATTCGCATGTGCATTGCCTACATAAGGACATAGAATAATTTAATTAAAACTGAATAGTTATGTAGACTTTCTGGTATAATCAGACCCTCTATGGGTTGCAGGTGGGAGAAGGTGGATGTGCATGATGACTGACCATTCTGAAAGTATAGGCTCTTAAAATCCTACGCTTTGATCTCATAATCCCTAAAGTTCTTTCAAACACCAAAATACTTAATTTCTACCTTGATGGTAAACACTGACAGCATCGGAATTATGTTTTTCAGTCCCTTTACTTGCTCTTAAGGGTGTGGTGCAGGTCTTTCTGCAAAGTTTTGTGCCTTGTAAATCTATGCTGCCTGCTTAGGACACAGAATCAGAGGCTGGCTTTGACAGAAAGTTTAAATTCTTCCAGCCCAACTTTCCAAACTACTTAATGCCAACTCAATTGGCTCAATTGATCCACAGTGCTTGGCCAGGTAGACACTTAGAGAGTGAAAACTGACTGCTTAATATAATCAGTGACTGAGACAGCTGGCATGAAACTACAGCAGTGATATTAGAATTTTCTGTCATGACCGGTTTGGGGACTGTTAGATTCTGTTACCATTGCACCAGGCAATTAGAAGGATCAAAGAAATCCTCTAAGAATCTCCTTACATCACACTTTACTAGGATATTAATGCAAATATTTGTCGAATAACAAATATCTAGAAAGCTGGGAGAAATGGGAAAGTGATTTAGGGAGAAAGCTTCTGAGGCAAGCTTAAACAGTAATCACTCCAATTGTCAAATCGGTTTTGACTGATATCATTTCACAGATTGGGATCCTTTTTATTTTGAATGAATTAGCAGATTAACAGAGTTGACTGACATTCTGATCCCATTGTCCGGAAAGCTGGTTATCTAATACTTTACAGTTTCCTTAAGGCGAAATCAGGCAGCTCAGTTGTTTGTTTGTTTGTTTTTGTTTCTAACTAGATGCTATATAGTGTCTTAGCATTTTTCCCTTTTGTTCTGAAGTCTTTTTATTGGGGAAAATTCAGGCTTGAAATTTTTATGATTAAACATTTACCTCTCCCAAGGCATATACATGTATATTTATATACCTAGTAAAACACTAGTTAACTAGCTCAAATAGTTAACAGATTATTATATTATTTACAATTTTAATATTTTATTGTATGGCTGTGGTTTAGACAACAGAAAGGACTGGTAATTACTCTCCAATTGCATGATGCTTGCCATGTGCTTCCTTGGTGCACCATTTCCATATAATTAGAGCTATGTGTTCCCTTCAAAACAAAGCGATGCCCATAATATCCAATTAGAAGCATGAAATTAAATTTCCTATATGGAGGGTAAGAGTTTCAGTTTTGAGGAATTAATTCCTTCAAGTAGTTCTTCGGGAAATCTAGAATCTCTCTTCTAAGATAGTTTAGGTCTCTATTTACAGTTTAGTATGGAGATTTTCTATCAAACTTGGAAAGCAAATTTTTCTTTCTGAGTAGACAACTATGCTGGGGCTATAGTTCTGAGGTTATCTAGGATGGGCCCTGCCTCTGAGTGCCCTGAGAAGAGATGACTTCTGGAGAGGGTCTGGACTTTGATGGGTTAGGGTCTCTCTGAGGCCCAGGTGAAAAATAAGTGTCCAAAAAAAAAAAAAGTGGTCCAGGGAAGTTTTTGATCTCAAATGAATTGTATTGTTTTTTTCAATAGTGTTTTTTAGAAGCTCCCATAAACAAGCATTACTTGAAGTCTGATTTTACTCAAATGTATCTTTAAAAAAAACAACTTTCTATATTTTTCTTATGTATAATCTCTTGATGAAGCATGTAACTAATCTCCTAGGTTTAGAGCACTTAACTTCATTTCAGATTTAGCAACATAATTTGGATAAATATATTTAATTAAACTAAAGTTTTGAGGAGATGCTCTGGCTGGTCAATTGAACTCAGGGTTGTACCAAGAGTAACCAAGAGTACTTTCATCTTTGATTTCAACTTTAAAAGTCAAAACCTGAGTCTCCTTTTCCTAAATCAGGGAGCATCCTGATTCCTATGATGATTGTGTATGTATTTCTTCATTCTACCAATTTCTAAATTCTTAGAATTTCCTAAATTGTCCAAACACCACATCCCCTACACAGTTTACTGGGTTGGGGACCTCAGCTTCCCAGTGGCCCATCCTGTGCTTCTCAATCTCCACCTCGGAGCATCCATAGTTCTATTTGGGGAATGGCATGAGAGCAAGCAGGGATCTCGCTGTTCTGACAAAGTCCCCAGTGACTTTTTCTGTAAGTTCGGTTTGTAACTAACTAAAAACAAATACTTTAAAAAATAATTTTTGTTTATTGAAGGAAATTTACAAGATACAGATGATCAAGAGGAAGAAAACAAAATTGCCCATAATCTTACCACCAGAGGTAATACTTTGGTGTAAATTCTTTGCTTTGCAATATGTGAAAGCATTTTTAAAAAATGTAATTTTACTGTTTTATAACCCAGTTTTTCCCACTTAATATAATGAGAATATTTTTTCCTGTCCTAAAAATGTCATTTTTAATGGCTGCCTAGGACTTCATATTATGCACATACTTTGGCTAAATTAGCCAATTGTAGAAATATAGGCTGTTTCAAATTTTTCATTTTTATAAATATTCCTTGTATCAAAATCTTTTGGGATACCCATGATTATTTCCTTAAGATGAACCCCTAGAAGTAGAGAAAGTATCCGTGTCAAAGAGTATATGTATTTTTGTCTTTTTAAATGGATTGTTAAATTATGCTCCCAAAACACCAATTTACACTCTTTCTTGGTATGTATAGTAATTATATACATACCTTGGTCCCACCTTTACTAACACTGGGTATTAATGTTTTTGAGCCTTGCTCTCAGATATAACATCTTGATTTTAGATAAAACTTCTGCATTAATGTTCTCATTAATCTATAGCAGACAAAGTTCTTTGCCCTTCTATGAAGTTCTATGCTGTGTACTAATTTAAGTTTAATTTCAGATGGTCCTTTGGGAAGTTTAAATTTACAATATGCTGATGGCCTCTTTCGATTTATGAACACTAGTCCTAGAGTTTTAAGCACAATCCTACAGTTTTACACATTTACTAGATCATTTAAGTTTCATGTTTTTCCTTCTACTTGGCAAGTGCATCTTAGTTCCTTCATCTTCTTACATTTACAAATGTCCTATATTTCTCTAAATTCTTCTCCTGGACTAGTGTCTTTCATTTTAAGACTTACCACTTGGGAGGGGAGCTAAGAGTATTAGAATGTTCTTAACCCTACAAGGCTGGTGCTTTCAATCTTCACCTTCCAGAGGTTTGTGGGTAGAGAGCTGATAATGTCAGCAGCTGCAGGAATGTTCTCAGCCATCAGCTGTAAATTACAGACACCGCATAGCTTGTCAGAGATTAAAAGAGACTTTGCTGGCCCACTTTCAGATTTGGCCAAAATTCGTCTTTCTTCTATTTTCTTAACTAGTTTATTAATCATTCCCTTCCAAACCCTCCCCTGACTCTATCCCATGTAATTTAAGCAAAAATGTTTTTATTTATTTTTAACTTATTTTGAAATAATTCCAGACTTACACAAACATTGCAGTAGTACAAAGAATTTCCTTTACCCGGATTTCTCAAACGTTACTATTTACCACATTTGCTCTATCATTTTCCTTCTCCCTCTTCATATATACATAATTTTTCCCCGTTTAAAACATATGATACAATATGATGATGTCCCTTTACCCCTACATACTTTAATGTGTACTTCCTCAAAAGCAAGGTTGTTCTCTTACACAACCACAGCACTAGTATAAAAATCAGGAAATTAACATTTATATAATATTATTTTAATAAAAAGTTTATTCAAATTTAACCAACTATCTTTTTTAAAATTAAATTTCAAATCTTAATATTGTCATTTATGGCCAAAGGAAAAATAATAATTTTTAGGGTAAAAGTGTTTTGATTGATCACCTAGATTAGTGGTTTCCCAAATCTAGAATTTTATTTAAAAATTAAATATAAAAAGTATATACACATTCAAATATGCAACATATTAAATTTTAACACACTGGAGACTACCAATATATTAATGTGTTCTTACCAATTATACAAAGAATGTAAATACCTGTATTTAAATGTATAAAATAAATAAAATAATGTTGTGTGGTGGCCATTTTCCACATTTGCTTTATTATTTTCTTTCTATCTCTATGTTTATGTATGTACATAAACACACATATACATATATAATTACACTTGTTAATTATATACGTATAATTTTTGCTCTCAGATCCATTCCTCACCCTTCTGCTCTGTTCTGTTTCATAGGGAACTACATTCATTTCCCAGGCTCCTTTGTTAAGTGTCCTTTCAGGGAGAGTTGGCCAATAGGATGCACTAGTGAAAGGCTGTAGGGCAAGAGAAAGAGGCCGAGGAAGAAGGGAAGTGTTTATTCCTCTCTGCTCTGACTCAGGTGGCTTCTTGTACATGGCTCTGGCCCAACAACCTTCCTCCTGTGGTCTCATTATGGATGGCTCCAACTTCCAGACTCTGGCAATACCACCTCTTCTCATTGTCCTTCTAGCTCTAGGAATAATAGCAGCTTCCTTCTCTGGCTAATCTCTGGGTTGCCTTATTCTTTTTGGCTTCTGTTTGGCTTCTCAGTTCTTCCATGGTCTATGTAACCAATTCCTAATATCAAATTCCCTCTGTTTGAAATACCTAAAGTAGTTTCTCTTTTCTTGACTCATAACACGGTACAAGATTTTGTTTGAAAATGTCCTTGCTCAAATAACTTCAGAAACGACTGCCATGGATAATCGCCTCAACCTTTCATTTTACTTGTATGTCCATTTATTTACTAATTCCCTAGGTAGCATGTTAGTGTGTTAGGTGCTAAGGATTCAAAGGAGAACGCAGCAGTAAAAACAAAGACTAACATTTACTGAGTACTTACTATATATTTCTAAAGTGCTTCAACATTACCTTGTATTAATTCTCTATTGCTGGGTAAAAAAAATCGCCTGAAAATATAATGATATAAACAACAAACATTTATTATCTCTGTTTCTGTGGGTAAGGAATTCTGGAGTGCTTTAGCAAGTTAGTTCTGGTTTATGGTCTCTCAAGAGGTTTCTGTCAGGATGTCAGCAGGGACTGCAGTCATCTGAAGGCTTGACTGAGGCTGATTCATTTCCAAGGTGACTTACTCACAGGGCTGTTGGGAGGAGGTCTCAGTTCCTTACTACATGGGCCTCTCCATTGGCTGAATGAGTGTTTTCACAGGAAGAAAGATGACTTCCCCCAGAGCAAGTGATCCAAAGCCACAATGTCTTCTATGTCCTAGGTGATCAATCATGATTTGTGGAAGATGTTTTTATTTGGCAAGGGAAGGACATGTGGTATTGCATGGTGGGAAATATTTTGTTTGATGGAAGGAATCATTTTTTATGAATGAGCTGACTCTGACTTTCCTTGAAGCTCTCTCCCCACCTTTTTTCCAAATTCTCTTTTTATTTATGACATTAGCTAATATTTCTGATTCTCCTTCTCTCCCAGCCCATCCAGAGGTCAGTAGAATCATTCTACTCCCAGGAGACTGAGGAGTTTATTCCACTCCCACAAGAAAGCAAAGTACCATCTTGTTACTCATTTGCCTGCCACTGTAAGATGCCTGCTTGTACTCAGACTGCAGTTTCCCAGAGAGCTGGGACAAAGTATCATTTAGTTTTGAATATCCAAATCTTAACACAGTGCCTTATACATATCAGGTGCTCAAAACATGTCCATCATTGAATTCATGAGCTTATTTCATTTTCAGAGGTTGACGATGGTGATTTGTTCAACTGATTGAGACAGAACCAAAGATGTCAAGAGAAGAGACATAACGTTTATTGAGTACCTCCTAGTCAACAGTGTTACAATGCATGTGAATTAATCAATGCAAATCTGTGACTGTTGCCTAAAAAACACTCAAAACATACATTTTACTAAAGGCACAAGAGAAGCAGCCTCTTATGAACAGCTGCAGTCTTCTAACTGACCTCCAGCTTCCTGCCTTAGTCTCCAACCCACCTCCCATCGTTGCTCACATCAGCCAAAGTGAGCTATGATACTTTCAAATAGAAATCTGATCATGTTGGTGCCTTGGTAAAGAAGCCCATAATCTTGAAGCGCATGATCTTGCCTACCTCTCCAGCTCCATGCTGCCTTCTTCCGAGCTCTTTCCACCCTTGAGCTTCTGTATTTGCTGTTCCCTCTGCCCACACCTCTTTCCCAAGCTCTTTGCATGCCTCGCTCCTTCATTGGTTCTAGGTCTCAGAGAGGCCTTCCCTGACCACTCTACCTAGAGTAACCTCTCTTATTTGTTCATTACCCCTGCTTTTCTTCAAAGCATTGTTCTCAGTGTGAAATGACCTTATGTATTTATTTACTTGCTTACTGTCTCCCTGAACCTGAATATAGGTGCCGTGAAGGCAAGAATCCCATTTTCTCTATCTCGATCACTCTTGTATCCCCAATATCTAGCTCATGGTAGGCACTCAGTCACTATTTATTAAATGATTGAATAAATACATAGAAAAGGAGTATTGTTGTTCAGTTAATGAGGTGTAAAATATTATAGTCAGAATAGTGGTCACAGATTATAGAATAAAATATTTTTTAAAGTCTTTACAATTTAAAAAACCTCATATTAATCACATTTCCCCAGAAGCTTAGAATGTTATTTTTCCATATTCATGTATTTTCTTTTTAAAATAGTTCTATGGGGTGAAGGTGGGGGGCAAACACAATGATATTTACTTTGGAAACACAGACATAAAAATTACTTTTATTTTACATGCTGAGAATAGAAATGTGACCCCTATGCAATGCAAGATTTGCAATATAGCTGAAAATGGACAAGACACTGGCATTCCCATCTATTATAACTGGACCAGAACTTCAATAAGCAGCTGAAAAAATAAACACGGGGTCAGCAGGCATTTGCCCTGTATGCTGAGTGCATTCCAAAGTGAAAACCATGCGCAAATGACCTAAAGATCTAATGCCTCTTGATTCAGAATTCATGCAGGCCACACAATATAGGGTAGAATGAGCCACAGCGGGGTATACTTGAAATAGATGCTCATTGTAGGAAAATGGCCCAGGGGACAGGGGAATCATATCTGGGCCAAAAGAAACTATGCAAAATTTCTTGCTTTTTCTTTTCTAGTGATCAAACCACTGGGGCCACTAACAGAGAGCTGGTTTTATTGGAGGTAGGATGGAAGAGACCCACTACTCTAGGGTTTGCTGCAGTTGCCTGGTGTTAGCAAGGAGCAGAACAGGGACATGTGAAGGGCCAGCGGAGACATTTGCTGGGTTGCTGCTCAGGGTGGGGAGAGAGCCACCCCGGTTGGGCCCTGATGTAAGGAAGCTTGAAGTAAAGCAAACCTGGGGAGGGCCAGAGGCCTCTCTGTGTTTAAATGGGAAAAATTGAAAACAAGTAACATACTCAGCTTGGTTTAGGGGTCATACAGAGGTATAAGCCCTATCCGTAATTTTCTTAACCACACCTGTCTCACGTGATCTTGCCTCTTTCTTCTTTATATGATTTTTTATTTCTCATGGTAGAAAACAATAGAAATGATTGTTACTTCAAGTCCCCAATCGTAGCCTACCTTTACCTGTCATACCACTTTTTTTTTGGTTCTTTGAATGTGTCATGCTTCCTATTGTGGTTTCCATTGCTGTATATCAAACTACCTCCAATTTAGTGGTGTAAAACATTAGCCATCTTATTATGCTAACTCACAAGGTCTGTGAGTTAGGAATATGGGTAGGGCACAGCAGAGATGTCTTATCTCTGCTCCATGGTGACTGGGCCCTCAGCTGGGAAGACTCAAATGCAGGGGGTGACTTGAATGGCTGAGTGCTGTGATAATCTGAAGTCTCCATCACTCATATCTGGTACCTGGGCTGGTATGATGCAAAGGCTGGCCTCAGTGGGACTACAGATTGGAGCACCTGTTTATTGCTTTTCCATGTGGCTTGGGTTTCTCTTAGCATGGTGGCTGGCTTTTGAAAGGGAGCATCTTGAAAGCAAGCATTCCAAGAGAACTAGGTGAAAGCTGAATGGCCCTTTTTGGCCCAGACTCTGAAGTCAGGCAGTGTCACTCCTGCTATATTTTATTGGTTATAAGAGAGACATAGGCCATCCCAGATTCAGAGGGAGAGGATTTAGGTTGCACCTCTTGATGGAGTGGTGAGAGAATTACATTGCAGAAACTTCCTCTATTTTGAGCCCCTGTGTACCTGATGAAGACAATACCTATATTATTGTTAGAAACTTTATTTTTAGTAGGGAGGATCTATAAAGCACACCTTTGAGATCCTTACGAGGCCTTTGTCTAGCTGGAAGGTTCTATGAGGCACCACCTTCGATGTTTCTGAGGTTTTAACTAGGGATCTTACAGGCCCACCTGGCTTTGATCTTTGCCCTGAAATCATTTTCTAAATTTGAGAATTTTTTGGCATCTGGACACAAGAAGTAGTTTTATTTTTCAAACGGCAAGTCCTGACTTCTTTACAGTTCTTCCAAATTTTGTACCTTTTTAAAGCTAATTTCTCTCAAAATCTTATCACAGAAGGTAAAAGAAACCAGTTGGCACTTTCAACATTGTCCAGAAATCTTAACTACATTACTGAGGTACTTATTTACAGCTCTTATTTCCATGTTATGGCAGGCAACAGTGCTGTTAAACTTTCCACCACTATGTAAAAAGACTCCCCTTTCCTCCAGGTTTCCACCACTATGTAAAAAGACTCCCTTTTCCTCCAGACTTCTTCTGGACTGTCAATGAAGGCTTACAGGGGAAATGAGAAAATTCAGGTTTCCGCTAACAATCTCAAGGGCTCTTCCAGCTTCTGCTTGCCACTCAGTCACAAATGTTTTAGGCTTTTCTTATGGCAACATCCATTTCCAAATAATAAAATCCATTCTGATTATAACTGCTGCATCACAAACCACCTCAAACTTAGTGATATAAAACAATAACCATTTTAATTGACTTATTATATGGATAGGGTACAACAGGAAATGCTTGTCTCTGCCACAGTGCTTGAGTCCTCAATGAGACTTGAATACCAAGAGTGACTCATTTTGCTTGAGGGCTGAAATCATTTTAGAGACTTCTTCATTCACATACATGATGCATGGACCAGAATGTCTCAAAGTCCGGGCATACTTCGGCCTGTGACTAGAGTACCTATGTCTGGTTTGGGATTCTCACAGCAAGGCAGCTGGATTCTGAGGGGCAATCTCCTTAAAGTGAGCATTCCAAAAGAACCTGGTGGAAGCTGCATGGCCTTTTCTGACCTAGCCTCAGAAGCTATGCACCACCATTTCACCACTTTCTATGAGTCCTGGATCATTTTAAACTTAATCTGTAGCTTGAGGTTTGTAGGACTACCCAGAAATGTAAATTTGGGCTGCAAATCTATACTAGGAATGTTGCTAGTCTGTGGTTATAACTTTTGGGTACAGTTCCCCCTGCTCTGCTCAGCACCAAGGCAACTCTCCTTACTGACCACTGGAGGGAAGGGGAGGGGTGGGTTTATTTCTGGCCCAAACTTTATGAGGGCAGGGTCTCCTATCAGCCTTCCATCTTGGATAGGTCCTGAACTTTGTCTTTCATGTAAATTAAAGTTCAAGTTTGCCAAGTTTAATAATTTTCCTCAAATGTAGCTTACTTCTTTTGGTCCATGCCTTCACTTACGTTTTAGCATAATATTTTCCTTACTATATAGCAAGCTGTTTTTAAGAAGATTGTTTTGATATTTAAGCCAGCAACATTAGTTGTTTTCAACAAGAAGGTCAGTCTGAATACATACTCTATTATATTAGTGAAAATGGAAGTCCCTAGCTCAATAAATTGTACCTTTATCCACTTGGTTGTTTATTTCAGAAGCTTGGAAGTCCATTTAAAAATATATATATATATATATTTATTGAAATATAATAAACATACCATACAACTCACTCACTTAAATATACAATTCAATGGCTTTTACTATATTCACAGAGTTGTGCAGCTAATCAATTTTAGAGCATTTCATTATCCCTAAAAGAACCCTGCACGCATTAGCCGCCACTTGCCAATCTACACATTATTTCCCCAGCCCTAGACAATCATTCATCTACTTTCTGTCTCTATAGATTTGTCTATTCCGGACGTTTTATATAAATGGACTCACAATATGTGGTCCTTTGTGACTGGCTTCTTTTACTCAGCATAATATTTTCAAGGTTCATCTATGTACATGTTCATTCCTGATACCTCCATTTCCCTCACCAAGTTGGTATACTCCAACCTGGCTGAATGCGCCAAGCTTTTTTTCTCACATTGGCATCCTTGCAAATATTCTCTCCACCCTTATAATAAGTACGGTGGATTGGATCAGTCAGTATCCATTGCAACTTCCTTCTAGTGTGTCTTGTTCTGTTGCAAAAGTTGGAATACTAAAATCTGCATTTCCCAGAGTTCCTTTCAGCTAGATGCTGGGTATAATTTATGTTCTGCCAATCAGATGCGGGAGACTCGAATTCAGAATTAAATAAAATCAGAAGCGAATTATCTGTATTTCTGGTATGGATGTGGCAAAGGAGGCAAAGTGCTCAATGGTCCGCAGCTTCCTGTGATGGCAGCAGCAGTTTTCCCTCCACAGAAGAAGGAGTGGGATTCTGGGGGTTGGGGATTATTTGAGAATCTCCACCTAGAACCTGTTCCTCCAGCCCTTCCAATGACTATGCCTCCTTACACCTGATAATAAGTAGACTCTGTTATACTTGGAAGGAACCTTATGAGCCTCTACAGTTTGTTTTCTTCCCTGCCTCCGGAAAACAAAACTCCTAAGTCATTCAAGATAGGTAATTGGCTAGCTGCCCCGTTCTTAAAGATCTCCTGAGACTGAAACCTTTAAATCTCCCTTTCTAAATTACCCAATCTCCCTCATAGTTAAGTATATTTTTTTTCACATCTAAGTAAACACTTCAGAGCAGTGCTGTCCAACAGAAATATAGTGCTGGTTGTCTATGCAATTTCAAATTTCTAGTAGCCATATTAAAAAAGTAAAAGGAAATAAGCGAAATTAATTTTAATGATGTATTTTATTTAACTTAATATATCAGAAATATTAGTTTCAACATGTAATCAATAAAAATATTATCAATACCAAGTCATTGAAATCCAGTGTGTATTTTATACTTAGAGTTCTTCTCAATTTGGATCAGCCACATTTCAAGTGTTCAACAGCCATACGTGGCTAGTGGCTACCTATATTGGACAGTGTTAGCACTGGAGCCATTTAACATGCTCCTGCTTTTTTCCTGTGGAAAGGAACATATTAGATTTCTTATAATAAACTTTTAGATAAAAGACAAGAATTAAGTAACTGCCTCATCCTGACCACTGTTGCTCCTGCTCACTATCCTACACATGGTCTTCTTTCAACTTCCTGACTACGTCCAGCTCTTTGCTGTTCTTGGGCTTTGGCACCTGCTATCCCCTCCACCCAGGATGCTTTTCCCCGTCATTCTTCCCCTAACTAACTCAATGTATCCTTTAGTTTTGGCTGAGAAGTTACTTTCTCAGAGCCCTTCCTGACCACACTCCTCCTCGGAATTTGATTCTTCTGTTACTCTTGCCCACTATAGCATATACTTCTGCTCAGCTTTCAGCACAGTTTGTATTAAGTAATTATTTATGTGATTGTTTAATGTCTACCTCCCTCTCACCCTCTTTACCTGCCACTGCCACAGGCTGCAAGCTCCTTGAGGGCAGAAACCCTGTCTGATTTACTCATCACCATATCCCCAGCACTGGCATGGTGCCTGGCCATAGCAGCCATTCCAAGATTTTGCTAAATGACTTTTTAAGCTCTTGTACATGAGACTTAGCTGTTCCTCTTCTGATGACCTACCCTGTCACTGGTGAGAGATTCAGCCAATATTAGGGACTCATGAGGACAGCTGGGTCCAGGGCAAGAGCTTCTACTTCCACTTTAGAATGCTTAATTACAAATAAGAAAGTAAAAATTATGAGTTTTAATACTCAGAATAAGTCAAGGCATAGCTATTCAATGTACACAGGACATCTTTACGTTACTAATAATAGTTTAAAGCACATGAGCACATGGGAAAGGCAAAGATAGTTGCACGAAAGAGGGCAGAGGGGCCAGTCTTCCTAGGAATTGATGATGTGCTATAACTTCGCAGTTGCTAGGAAGGCCCTTCCCACCTTCTATCCACCCCTGCCTCCCTCCCCGTGCCCAAACTGATTATTTTACTGCTTTACAGTCTTAGAATTCTACTTTGCCACATTGCCTGAAATTTCATTATGGCCATCCTTTTTAAAGGCCATGATGACATAATTTGTATACTGAGCACTCGGAAACAGGGCAGGCCTGAGTGGGACTATAGCATCAAGGTCTTAGGGCAACATTAATACACCAGGCACCATATTTCCAGAGTGTACGTGTGTGCATGTGTGTGTAGAGGCCTATGGAGAAATTTCTCCACCTTTAGTTATTATTCAGGGCCAAGCCTGAGTCCATAGTAGCCTGAAATAGCACCTGAGTTTATTAAACCAGATACTCAAATATACTAAACACATTTTAGGGGCCCTCTACAGTCCTCTTTGCTAGACAGCTATGATCTGTTCCCCATGACCCTGCTCCCTGCCCTTCCGGGACACAGCTGATTCACCAGGGTAGGTTCTCAATCTTCAGGCTAATTGCTCTGTTGCCCAGTGTGATAGGTTCTGCCAGTTTGTGGGCAGGCAGGTAGAATAACGTAGATGTGTATTCATAACATATTAACGAAGGAGCATCACCAGGAACGTCCACAGGGCCCTGCAGCTGAGGACCCTTGAGCAGCTTTGAGTTCAGAATCACTCTCCACTGTAGCCACAGGAAGCCTGGTGATGACTCCTTTTGGATTAATGCTTGTTATCATTCCTTTCAATAAATCCTTTTTATTTTAGTTAACTTTAGTGAACCTCAATTCCTTATGACCAAATGAATCTAAACTAAAATGGCTTAATGGTCTAAAATACCAAATATAATGGATACCTTTTATGTTTCCAGTCCGCAACCTTCCTTCTCTGAGAACTGCCCCGACCCGAACGTGTGAGAACCAACAGGCTGGTACCCTTCTACTGAGTCTCTTCAAGTTACTTTCAACCAGAATATCTTTGTCTAAGACACTAATAACAAGCTCTCCTGAGCCTGTCAGTGCCTGTGGGTACCAACACCTTCCAGGTGCTAGGAGCAGAGAAGGTGCCTGGGCAGGTGGAGAGTGAGATTGGGTCTCAGTCTATAAATTCCTCTCGCTAAGAAGCACTATCAATATTTATTAATTCAGCAAATACATACTGGATTCCTATTTTTATCTACATATACCAAAGTTTGAATGGTTTAAACTATGTTATATGTGAATCCAACTTTTGAAGGATGGCCTTGAGCTCCAACCATTATTTATAAGGAGGTTTTAAAGAAAACTGTTCTACATCCCTCCATCCCAGTTTCCTTCCAATTAATATTTGGCCTTGCTGGGATGCAAGCTGATGGCTGCTTGCAAGAAACATAGAGCAGCACAGTGGGTGTCTTACTTGAGAAAAAGCTGCTGACCTTTAGGATTTCTTTCTGGCTAACATGAAGAAGGAACCAAGACTTCGAGAGGCATCCTTCAAAATGCAGCTGTGTGTAGGTGTCCACAGGAAAGCAAAAGTGTAGTAATAGTGGAGCGTTTATTGAAACAGGTAGTGGAGACACCTAGAAAGTCTCTGAAATGAGTCATTGGTGATTTACATAATTGCATCTGTTGTCTGATTTAGACATTCTAAGTTAGGTGGGTTTTGTCAAACTTGTATATACTGAGTAATATTTATACTCAAAAATCAAATTCATTCAAATGAAGACTGTGGAAGAAAAAATAATTAGGTTTTCACCTATACAAAAATTCTCTAGAATTTTTACTTTTTTGAGTATGAGAATGCCAGAAAACCTTTCATTTCTTTATGATTTCAAAAGTAATATGCTCATTTCAAAATATTTAAACATTATGAAAAAGCATTCATTCAACAAGTATTTATTTAGTACCTATTACGTATAAGACCCTAGACTAGGCACTAAAGGTATAATAGTGAGCAGAAAACAGACAATCTCTTATAAAGTCACCTTCTAGAGAAAGCATTATTAATGGTTTGGTGCAGTTTGTTCTAGACTTTACATATCTAGATTATAACCCATGGTGATAAGCCTATGGCCCCTGCTGAGGGTCCCAGGTCAGGAAGCACTGCTCCAGAGGTCTTGGGTAACGTGCTGGCTTCACAGACTTCTGCATTACATGCTACCTATAGTCAAGAACCTGCAGGACTACTTTTGACAAAAGTCTCTTCTTCCAATAGGATTAAAGGCCAATCCCACTACACAGTGGACTCTTCCTTTGGCACATACCTCTCTGATAGGAGCCATTTTCATGGGAGCCAGTACAAAAGCAAGTGAAGACAAATGTTTCCTGTTGGCCATTTCATCAGATGTTAGTGAATGGAGAAAATAACCTACTTCAGATCCAACGCAGCTA
The DNA here is from genome assembly GCF_902729225.1 of Pteropus medius. Lineage (NCBI taxonomy): Eukaryota > Metazoa > Chordata > Mammalia > Chiroptera > Pteropodidae > Pteropus > Pteropus medius. The sequence continues at coordinate 24,838,092 of NW_024349800.1, read as the reverse complement.
ACAAGCATCTGATAAGGTTGGTGTCTTGGAGCCTTTTTACTACCCAGTAAAGACTGAATGTTGAGACTAATATTCCAGTTGTATTTGAAGGGAGAAGAGGCTTCATATTGTTCTTGCAGAGGAATTTACTGGGGCAGGTACACACGCATATGGCTTTTGAACACATTATTTTCATAAGTCTCTGATGTCAGCACACATCTCCCACTTCAGAGAGGCTGAAGTGTGCTGGCTGGAGCATCTAGATTAGATGCTCTCATTACACATTACATGTTATCTTTTGTTTTCCAGTTTAATGATAGGCCTGCATACAGTTTATAATCTAGCTTTGGGTTGACATCTATGAGATCTATGTCTCCTGAAATTTTAATTTTTGTATTTATAACTAAAGCTAAGTATTTTTTAGTGATGCTTTAATTGGGAATTTTGGTCTAAATAGTCAAGACCTTTTTTTTCCTTGAGAGAAAGTTCAGGAAAGGTATCTTTTACAATATATATCTTGGCAGTTTTGATTAAATAAATTATTTATGCCACCTGCTGGTCTTTTTAGGACTCACTCTTTCATTATTAAAATTTTTTGCATTTAATTTTTATTTATGCTATACACAAATGTGTCTAAAATAATCTTTCAATCAAATCCGTAAATGTTTTATAAGGAATGTACTAAGTTGTAGAACTTGATTCTGACCCACATATCTTATTTTTTAAAATTTCCTTTTGCTAAAGCTAATTTAAAAAGATACTTATATATTATTTAGGGAAGAGCTATTATTCTCTAGTCTGGACTAGCATTCCTAAACAGCATATATTTTAGACTTTAAAGCCTTTGTGAATATCAGAGAAAAGCATATGGTTCTGGTGACTAGTGAATTTTGTCATCTCTACAAATGTAATATATAAAATAGCTCATTTAGCTAAAAAATCATTAAGTGACTCTTCCTGGAAGGAAAACTTATAATAAAGGTAACAAACCCATTTAAGCTGTTTTATCACAGTGGCCCCCCTTACTACCTGCCACCCCACTGCTTTTAGTACATAATCAAATTGGAAGAACTTTCTACATAAAACAGGATTGATGTTTCTCATTTAAAATTTGAAAATATGCCTCAAAGTACTATGGGAGACCAAAAAGGAGCAAACTGAAGCGCTCATAGGACCCCCAAACTGACTTCAGGTGGGGTAACTTTTTTTAATTTTAAGAGAAAACATATTAATTGTAATGACTTTGGGAAATTCAGGCAAGCACAATGAAACAAAAGTAATCTATAATGAGCCCAAATCCCAAAGAAAAGCAGTATTAATATATCAGTGAATATCTTCTTTGAGTAGTTATATACTTTTCTTAAAAAAACAAATTGGGATAGTCTAAAGTTAGTACCTTACTTACTATTTTATTACTTTGTTTTTTCATTTATCAACATAATACAGTCATTTCCCCACTTCATTACTCTTCTAACCTCTGGAATTCCATTACCCAGATGAACTGTACTAGATTTAACTAGTCCTACATTTACAGCTTTTTAGTTTGTGACCATATCTTTTTGGACAAGAGAAATAAGCCTCAGTGAGTATTCTGGTACACAGATTTTGATGTGTATCTTTGATGCTTTCTTTAGGATAATATGGGAAATTCATAGAAGCAAAATTTGCAGGGTCAAAAGTTAAGAACATTTTTCAGGTTCTCGGTTCATATTAAATAACTGTTAATTGACAGCTCCCAGGAGGACAATCGTGGGGGTTAAACCCCTAGGCAGATATTAGTGTTGTACCTCCCCTGATCTCACCTTGGCGTTCTTTGGAGGAAAAAGCTGTCTGTCATTTCCACCATGAAGGAAGTTCCTGAAAAGAGTGGGAAATCTTTTAAATTGATGGCTAGTAACAGAGATGTCAATAACAATCCAGACAGCTATCTAGAAAATCCTAGGATATTTTACCTGAAGTGGTTTCAGAGAATAGCTGTTCTGTCTAAACTACAGAATGAAGAGTAAGTATATTGTTTAAACTTTTTTTTTTTTTAGTACATAAAACATGCATAATAGGACTGATATAAACAGCTGCCCAGGGCACGCAAAACACAATTTCAAGGGTGCCATTTACACAGATTAAAGTTTGAACAGTGCACCCTTTGTTGTTCAATCTAGCAGCTCTTTGCACACAGTACACAATTCAAAGTTTCAAACAGGTATACATAAGAAATTAGTTCTCTGCCACCTTGTCTCCTAGCTAGAGAAGCAGTTCAGTCTTTGGGTATCCTTCCCAAGATACTCTCTGCACATACAAATATTTACATATGAATTAGTCTTTTTTTTCTAACACAAATAGTGGTATATTATAGACACTGATTGCTCTTGCTTTCTTCATTTGGTGACTGTTCTATATCAGTGTATCTTGGGCTACCTCCTCGTTCTTCTTTTAATAGCTAAACAGTACTCCACTGTGTGAACATTTAGGGCTTTTTCTTCATGAGTAAGAGATTGTGGTATTATTAGAAACAGGGAACGAAGTTTAGGAAGCATTAGGGTAAATTATGGTATGCTGAGTCTAAAAACTGGAAATATGAATTAAGAGCTGTTTGTGAAAGAAGTCAGGGTTAGAGAAAGGGATTTTGGAGTCATTCACTGTGTCAGGACACAGTTGAGCTGTTGTAACAAAGATACCTTAAATTCAGTGGCTTAAACAATACAGAAGTTTATTTCTATTTCATGTAACAGCCAGAGATAGTCAGTCTAGGGTTGGTAGGATGGCTCTATTATCCTCTATTTATGGCTTCTGTCTCTGGCTCCAGCTCCTGCCATCACATCCGTAACCCCAACCAGCAGGAAGGAGCAGAGACTAGTGGACGGCATGCCTTTTATTTTAAGAGCACAACCAGGAACTGGTCCATATCACTTCTCACATCCAATTGGCCAAACTTAGTCACATGTCTCATGTCTCGTGGCCAGCTGCAAGACTGCTTGCAGTCTCAGGCTGAGTTCCAATAATAAAGGAGAAAGAGAAGATGAATATTGATGGAAGCTAGCAATCTTCACCATATTCATAGAGGTTGTTAGGTTAGATCCCCTAGGAAAAAAGACTCTGAGGGAGAGTCATCTGCAGGAATATTTTTTATTGTAGTAAAATAAAGTAACATAAAATTTACCATTTTAACAATTTTTAGTTGAACAGTTAAATGGAATTATATGCATTTACATTATTGTTCAAAAATCTTTCTTTGATTTCTTGTCTAGATTGAGAGGCCTCTGCATTATTTATAAGCATGTAGGATCACTACTAGTCTTGAACAGGAGCAGTGGGCCATTTCTGCTGGCCCAAAGGATTTAGAGGGTTCTTAAGTGCTTAATCCAAATGATTCCATCCCAACTGTCAAGATTTCACTTCCTAGTCAGAGCTCTGACCTTGGCACAACAAACTGGAGAATTCAAAGTTCTTTGAGTTCTGCTACTCTTATTATGAAGTCCAGGTTTCCATCTTAAGCTTTTTTTGCCCTCTGGCTGTAGGAGATGGGAGTCTCTGTATATGCTTCCAAGGATGCCCTCTGGTTTTCATACTTAGCCTTCAACTGGTGATTAATCACTCTTAGTCTTTTGATGTCTTTCTCCAGTGCATCAATGACACTCAGAAAGAGCTGTTGATTCCATTGTCCTTATGGTTCATACTTTCCCCAATTTCTTAAAGGTTGGTGCATACCCTTCCACTAATATTCCATCCACTTTCACCACTAGTGAAAGTTTTAACAGTTATCCCACATGCCAGGAGCTTGCAGTGCTACTCCCACCACCAGTGATGGAGTCCTCATTGTCAGCTTGCAGATGAATGGTCCAGTTCCAAGATCCAGATTTTTTGGATATATTTTTAAAAATTCAATTTATTGAGGTAACATTGGTTAATAACATTATATAATTTTCAGGTGTACAATATTATAATTTGACATCTGTGTACTCTATTGCGTGCTTACTACCTGAAGTGTAGTTTCCTTCTGTTACCATATATATGACCCCCTTTAACCACTGGAAAACAGTATGGAATTTCCTCCAAAAAATTAAGACTGGAATTACCATATGATCCAGCAATTCTTCTTCTGGGTATTTACTGAAAAATATGAAAACACTTCTTCATAAAGATATATGTACCCCTATGTTCACTGTAGCATTGTTTACGATAACCAAGACATGGAAACAACCTAAGTGTCCATCAATGGATGAATAGATAAAGAAAATGTGGTACACGCACACACACATGCACACACAATGAAATATTATTCAGCCATAAAAAGAGTAAATATTGCCATTTGCAATATTCCATTTTAGAGTCTGCTTCCTGAACCACTCCTGCCGCCAACTATCTTAGGTTGAGTTTTCCAGGAAATAGACCCTGAGATGAAGATTTTTGTGCAAGTGGTTTACTGAGGAGTGCTCTCAGGATGAGCACCTGTAGAACTGAAGAAGGAGTGAACCACAACAAAAGCCAGAAGAATTCTTTGAATAGCTTGGAAGATCTATGCCACCTTGGGGCAAGAGGAGCTGGCCTTTCTCATTCCCACACTTAATGAACATTGAATGCAGGCTTTCCCCAGGAAAGGGATGTGACCTTGGGTGAGGTACCTCTCTTTGCATGAGGGCAATTTCCAGAGAGGAGCTCAGCTGAGAGCTGTCATCCTTCAAACCTCCCAGCAAATAGGAAAGTCTCAGCACAGGGGGAGAATCTGGATGATATCCCAGTATCCACCACAGAAATTATAACTAAAATTACAAGAGAGAATTAGAGAAAAGAGAGTCAGGGACAGTTCACTGGAGGGACTACTACATTTATATGACAATAAGAAGAAAAACTGTCAGAAAAGGTGACACTGGAGATGTAGGAGAACAAAGAGAGCAGAGAGCCATGAAAAACAAGGAAGCAGATGGGAGAAGTCTACAGGAAGCTTGGAATTTATTAATCCAATCTCCTCACTTTAAAGATGAGGAACTCCAGAGCAGGAAGACTAAGTGGTTTAATTCCAATTCACCCAATATGTTAATGACAAAGCCAGGACCAGCATTTGAATTTTCTGATTCTCTATTCAATGTTCTTAACTCTTTTTCCTCTTTGTATCATATATGGTGACCTCTTTCTTATTTACCCCTGGACCAATGCAGAGAAAAAAATTAGCGAAACTCAGGAGTGTTCCGTTTTGTGAGGGCTTGGTTCCTAACTGCATTACTTCTCACAAAAAAAATTATTGAATTTTATATACATAGTTCTTCTTGAATTATATACATAGTTATTCCTTTGACATTGAATAATGTCCACAAAGTGACATAAAGTGACATTGTTCAATGTGAAGGGAGTTACTAACAACTCTATAAATTTTTTTTTTTAAGCTAATAAGGAACTTCAGGAAAAATTATTTTACAGAGCAGATTGGCTGCCTCCCTTGTTGTAGGCTTGTGGCACAAGCAAGAGATGTTTCTTTCATTTCTCTATTTTAAATATAAGGTCAAACTTAGTAATACTTTCTTTTTCTCTTTTTCATAAAACTTATCATGGTGTGCCAAGAATGTTTAGCTAAGAGAGGTTGAGTTGTCACTGAGTGGTTATAAATTGGAATAGTTAATTTAGTCTTGTGCATCCAGACTTGTGGTTATTCTATAACAAAAATCCCCCCCGCCACACACACAAATTGATGATTGACTCCTGAGATCTGGTGCTGTAATACTTAATTTTTATACAGCTTTAGAGTTTGCAGTTGAAATACCCTATGCCTAGTATGGTCCATATGGGTCCTAAATACAAACATTAAGAAGACACTGAAAATTAGGGCTTAAAATTCCCAGGGAGCCTTGTGGGAGAGAACAGCTTTCACAAGGGACTGATGGCTTAAGCAGATCTTATTGTCACTGTACTCTCTTTACCATATATAAACTTGTCCAGTCACAGAAGGACAGAGAGTCAGGGCATGCTAAAGAGACTAAATATTGGTTGTGGGAGAGCGTAGAAAGGATAGGCTTTTCTTCCTCCAGCTACTCCTCTCTGCTTTGTGGGTGGAGCAGAAGGTCACTTTTTTCATTTTTGTTTTGTTCTGCTTTGCTTTTTGACACTTGCAATTATGATCTCTAGCAGCATATTCAAAAATATCCTGAGTCAACAATGTATTTGCATACTATCTAATGGCTCTAAAAATATTTAATTTCAATTTGTTCATAAACAGAATTTTGGGGCTGATTCCAAGGAGGCTCTACACATTTACTGGCCACTTAACTTGTTAAATTCAGTGATATCGAGTAATATGGACCAATACTTCCTCTCAAAATACATTTGTATATAAATATAGTAAATTAATATTTGAATTAATTTTTAATTTTCAAATGAGAAACAAAGTAATCCAAGAAAAGATAATTTATTCAGAGACTTAAGATCTTCACTCATGTTCTAAGCTTAAACAAATATATGAATACTAACATACGGATGCTTAAAAATACCTGGAAGATTGAAATGTTCAGTTTTCAGTTAAGATCTTTGCCATCGTATACAGAGAACATTAAGAGGCAGCTTGTTCTCTCAGGAAGGAACTCACATTTACTGAGCTCATCAAACTGATGTATAAAATCCAAACTCCAATATACCGATTTATGATAAGAAACATATTGTTGTCCAGACCTCAGTCCTTGTATTATCATAGTAATGACTGCATTTTCTCCCAGTAGGTGGACCGTATTTCTAACCATCTTCTAGGACTGAACCATATTTCCAACCATCTTCTGGGACGTAAAACAAGTCTCAATAAATTTAAAAGGCATTAAATCATACAAAGTGTTTTCTTGGACCAAAACAGAATTAAATAAGAAATAACAGAAAGATTTCTGGAAATCTCGAAATACTTAGAAACAAAATAACAAACTATGTATAACTTGTGGGTCAAAAAAGAAAGCAAAAGAGAAATTAGAGAGTATTTTGAACTGAATTAAAATGAAAACAACAACATATCAACATTTGTGGATGTAACTAAGGCAGTATTTAAAGGGAAATTTATAGCACTAAACACCTATGTTAAAAAGAAGAAAGGTCTCAAGTCAATGACCTTAGCTTCCATCTTCAGAAACTGGAAACAGAAGAAAAATTAAAACTAAAGTACACAAAAGAAAGAAAATAATAAAGATAAGAGCAGAGATCGATGAAATAGAAAAAAATAAATAATAAAGAAAATCATGAAACCACAAGTTGGATTCTTTGAGAGGATCAATGAAATTGACAAAACTGTAGCCAAATTCATCAAGGAAAAAAAAAGAGAGAGCAAAGACACAAATTTCCAATATCAAGAATGAAAGCGAAAACATCATTATAGATCCTACAGACATTAAAAAGATAATAAGATAATATTATAAACAACTTTTTGCCAATAAATTTGATAACTTGGATGAAAGAGATGTGTTCCTTGAAAGACACAAAGTACCAAAGTTCATTCGAGAGGGAATACATAACTTAAATAGCCTCAAATCTACTAAAAAAGTTGATTTGTTGTTAAAAATCTTCCCACAAAGAAAATACTAGGCCCAAATGGCTTCCTTCACTGAGAAATAATACCATTCTATGCAAAAATTTTCCAGAAAATGAAAGAAGAAGAATATTTTCCAACACATTCTATGGAGTCAGCAACGCCTTGATACTAAATCATCAAGGATATTGCAAGAAAAGAAAACTAATAACCCTCATGAACATAGATATAAAATCATTAATGAAATATTAGCAAATTGAACCCAATAATATATGAAAGAGATAATGCATTATGATTAAGTCGGGTTTATAACAGAAATGTAAGGTTTAATATTCAAAAATCAATTATGTAAAAATTCGCCACATTGATAGATTAAAGGAAAAAAACCATATGATCATCTCAATAGATGAAAATAAAAGCATTTGAAAATTCAATATTTATTTGGCTAAATACTCACAACAAACTAAGAATAGAAGAAAACTCCCCTAACTTGATAAAGGGCATCTATGATAAACTTACAGCTAACATCATGCTTAATGGTGTAAGATAGAATCTAGCCCTGTTTATTGAACATGGTTCTGGAGGTCCTAAATGAAAAAGGAGGTCCTTAAGAAAAAAAAAAACGAATAGAAAAAAAGAAAGAAATTTAATTTCTTTCATTTTCTCTTCCATAGAGTGAAAGAGAAAAAGCAAAACTCTTTATATTCACAGAAGACATCATTATACATATAACATCTTAAAGAATCTACAAAAAGCTACTAGAACTAATAAATGAGTTTAGCAAGTTCACAGGATACAAGGTCAATAAACAGAAAGCTGTTATTTTTCTATATACTAGCAACAAATACTCAAAAAATTAAAATTAAAAAATATTTACAATAGCATCAAAAACAAACTAATTGGTGGTAAATTTAATATAAAATGTGCAAGATTTGTACACTGAAAACTATAAAATATTGCTGAGAGGAATAGGAGAAGATATACATAAATAGAAAGATACCCTGTGTTCATGGATTGGAAAATTAAATATCGTTAAGATGAAAATATTACCCAAAGAAATCTACAGATTCAATGCAATTCCTATCAAAATCCCAATGGCCTCTTTTGCAGAACTGGAAAAGCTAATTCTAAAATTCATATGTAATTGCAATGAATCCTGAATAGCCAAAAAATTTTGAAAAAGAATAAAGCAGGAGGAGTCACACTTCCCAATTTTGAAACTTATTACAAAGCTATAGTAATCAAAACTGGCATAAGGATAGATATAGATCAATGAAATAAAATTGAGAGTTCAGAAATAAACCCATACATTTACGGTAAATTGATTTTCAACAAGAATGTTAATACCAATTAATTAGCAAAGAATAGTCTCTTAAACAAATGGTACTGGGATAAGTGAATATCCAAATGCCAAAGAATGAAGTTGGATCCTTACCTCATATCATAGATAAAAATTAACTCAAAACAGTTAAATACCTAAATATTGGAGCTAAACTATAAAACTCTACAAGAAAACATAAGGCTAAATCTTCGTGACCCTGGATTTGACAATGGTTTCTTAGATATGATACCAAAAGCACAAGTAACAAAAAAAAAAATGAATAAATTGGACTTCATCAAAATTAAGAACTTTTATGCATCAAAGGACACTATCAAGAGGGTGAGAAAAGGCGCTCATTGAATGAAAGAAAATATTTGCAAATCATATATCTGATAAAGGTTCAGTAGCTAGACAAAGAATTCTTACAACTCAACAACAAAAAGAAAAAAATCCAATTGTCTTTTTCTCTAAAAATAGCTATCCAAAAGATGTTCAACACTATTAATCATTTGCAAATCAAACCTTAATGAGATACCACTTCATACCCACTAGGATGACAACAATTTTTTTTAAAAAAGGAAATTAACAAGAGTTGACAAGGATGTGGAGAAAATGGAATCTTTGTACATTGCTCGTGGGAATGTAAAATGGTGCTGCTTCTGTGGAAAACAGTTTGATGGTTCCTCAAAACATTGAACACAGAATTACCATATGACCTAGCAATTCCTCTCCTGGGTACATACCCAAAAGAACTGAAAACAGGCATTCAGAGAAAAACTTATACATGAATGTTCACAGCAGCACTATTCACAATAGCCGAAAGATGGAAACAATCCAAGTATCCATCACCTGATGAATGGATAAACAAAATGTGGCATATATTATTTAGCTATAAAAGGAATAGAGTACTGACACATGCTACAACATAGATGAACTTAAAAACATTATGCTAAGAGAAAGAGGCCAGACACAAAAGGCCACATATTATATAATTTTATTTATATGAAATATCCAGAAGAGGCAAATTCATACAGACAGAAAGCAGATTAGTGGCTGTCAGAGGCAGAAGAGAGAGAGGGAGAGGATAGGGAGTAACTGTTTAATGGGTATAGCTTTGGGATGATGAAAATGTTATGGAATTAGTGGTGATGGTTGATAGTGATGAATTTGAAAACTACAAAATATTGCTAAGAGAAATTAAAGACCTAAGTAAATGGCGAAAAATATTTAGTTCGTGGATCAAAAGATTCTACATCTTTAAGATATCATGGCTCCTAAAAATAATCTACATTTTAAAGCAAGTTTTCTTAGCGGTAAAACTATCGACATTTTGGTCCAGATAATTCTTTGTTGTGAGAGGCTGTGCATTGTAGGATGTTTAACAGCATCCTTGGACTCTGTCTACTACCTTCCAGTAGCACCTCCTAGCTGAGACAATCAAAAATGTCTCCAGACATTGCCTAAAATCCCCTTGGGCATAAAAATTGCCTTTCATTAAGAACCACTAATTTGTAATAATAAAAAAATAAAAATGCACTCACTTTAAAATGGAGCTGGAGCTGCCATGCCAGAGGAACTGCCCTACATGTCTTATGCCTCAAACCTTTGGAATGTTAAAATAGGACAAAATAACCTTTGGAGTGGTACTAAAGCAACCATAGTGCCCCAAAGAACTGTTTACAAAGATAATAAGAAAGCAGATATTATGACTACCAGATTGAAAATTAAAAACATTATTTAGAATTAACATCACTGTTATGTTATCTGCACCAATAGAAATGTCTTCCTTCTATTGATGTAATAGTTCCCCTTCCCTTTCTTATAAATAGTGTCTCCTAATGGAAACACTATTTGGGCTTCTGCCTGAATCAGTGTGTCTCGCATAGCTATTTTTATTGATCTCAAATAAATGCTTGTTGCCTCTCACTCTGAAAGGCCTTTTTATTTTTAGGTTAACATCTCCAATGCAATTCCAATCAAAATCCCAATTATAGAAATTGGCAAGCTGATTCTAAAATTTAGATGGAAATTAAAAACCTAGAAAGCCAAAACAGTTTTGAAAAAGAACATTGTTGGAGGACTTAATTGTTTTCAAAACTTATAAAGCTATAGAAATCGAGGCATTGTGATATTGGTAGAAAGAAAACCAATGGAACAGAATAAAGAGTCCAGAAACAGGCCCACAGAATTATTACTAGCTAATTTTTGACGAAGTTTCCTAAGTAATTTAATGGGGAATGGATAAAATTTTTCAATAAATGATGCTGGAGTAATTGGATATTCATAAGCAAAAAAATTAACCCCAATTCTTATTTCATAGCATATAAGTTATTAATGTAAAATAAATTATAGACCTAAATGTAAGGTCTAAAACTATAAAACTGCTACAGAAAGAAAGTAAATCTTAGTGACATTGTACAAGGCAAAAATTTCTTAAATAGAACAGAAAAAGGAAGAACTACAAAAGAAAAAAGTTGATAAATTGAACTGTATTAGTTTTCTAAGGCTGCCATAACAAGTTGCCCCAAGCAGAGTGGCCTAAACAACAGAAATGTGTTTTCCCTCATTTCTGAAGGCCAAAAGTCCAAAATCAAGGTACGGCAAGGCCACATTCTCTTTGAAGGCTCCAAGGGAGAATCCCTTCTTGCTTCTAAGCTTCTGGTGGCTCCCGGAGTTCCTTGGCTTGTGGCAGCGTGTGATGTTATGATTTATTATGAGAAGTACATATTTGATCTTTGTCCTTTTCTGGCACAGAGCTCCTAAAACTCTTGGAATATCCTAAGTGATGATAGCTGCAAAAGTGTTTTTGATGTTAATGAGATGACTTTTGGAACCCACTCAAAGATGGAGGCTGGTCACCAGGAGAACCGACCTGTGATTAGAGGGTAGGAACTTTCAGTCCCACCCCGTTGACCTCCTGGGAGGGGAGAGGGCCTGGAGTTCGAGTTAATTATCAATGGCCAGTGATTTAAGCAATCATGCTTGCATGATGAAGCCTCCATAAACACTTGAAAGGATGGGTTTGAAGAGATTCTAGATTGGGTAACCAGAACACTTCCACATGCCACTGTGCCAGGCCCTAAGCTTCATGAAGACAGAAGCTTCTTTGTTCAGGACCTTGTGCTGGGTATCTCTTCATCTAGCTATTGATTCATACGCTTTAATATCCTTTGCAATAAACTAGTTATCTAGTGAGTAAATGGATTTCCTGAGTTCTGTGGGCTACTCTAGCAAATTAATTGAACCCAAGGAGGGGGTCGTGGGTACCTCCAATTTATAGCTAGTTGGTCAGAAGTAAAGGTGACAACCTGGACCTGCAATTGACTTCTGAAGCAAAGGGCAGTCTTGTGGGACTGAGCTCTTAACCTGTGGAATCTGATGTTATCTCTGGGTAGATAGTGTCAGAATTGAATTGAACTGTAGGACACTCAGCTGGTGTGGAGGAAACTCCCATGTACTAGAACTGGTACCAGAACCTATTTACAACATAATTGTAATCTCTGTCTCCATTTTCACGTGGCCTTCTTCTTTGTGTCTCTTTGTATCCATTTCTGTCTCTTATAAAGATAGTATTGTTGGTTTTAAGGCCTACCCTAATTTAGTATGATCTCATCTCAATTCTTATCTTAATCACATCTGCAAAGATCCTATTTTCAAATAAGATCACTTTTTGAGTTTCTGGGTAGACATGAATTTTGGGGGAAGAGTATTCAATCTATTACATGGAATTAATCAAAATTAAAAAGTTTTGCAATTTAAAACAGGGGTCCCCCTGCCTCCTGGGCCGCAGACCGGAGGTGAGCGGCAGATGAGCAAGCGAAGCTTCGTCTGTATTTGCAGCCCCTCCCCAGCGCTAGCATCACCGCCTCAGCTCCACCTCAGATCATCTGGCATTAGATTCTCATAGGAGCACTGGTCCTTGGAGCCAAAAAGGGTGGGGACCACCACTTTAAAAGATACTTTTAAGAAAAAGAAAAAACGACCCAGAGACTGGGAGGAAATATTCATGAAACATATATCCAACAAAGGACTTGTACCAGAATATATAAAGAACTCTTACAACCCTAAAATAACAAGACAAATAGTCCAATACAAAATGGGTAAAAGATTTGATAGACACTTTTCCAAAGAAGATATACAAATGGCAAATATTCTCATGAAAAGACAGTTGACACTTTGGAAAACAGTTTGGTAGTTTCTTATAAGTTAAATATATACTTATTAAATGCCTTGGAAACTTCACTCCTAAGTATTTATCCAAAAGGAATGAAAACAGATTCACACAAAGATTTGTACATGCATGCTAATAGCAGTTTTATTTATAACAGCCCAAATTTGGAAATACCCCAATGGGTATTTGAATAGATAAATAAATTGCATTACATTGATAAAATGGAATGCTACTCAGCAACAAAAGGATAGAAACTACTGATGTACACAACAAAATGGAGGAATCTCAAAAAAATTAATACCAAGGGAAAGAAGCCAGACATAAAAGATTACATACTATATGCTTTTGTTTATATTGAATTCTAGAAAAGGGAAAACTATAGTGATAGAAAGCTAATTGTGAGTTTTCAGGCACCAGGGGTTGGGAGTAGGGGATAAACTGCAAAGAAGGACCTTTTTGGAATGTTGGAAATATTTTATATTATGATGTGGTAGAGATTATATTACTGCATACATCTATTAAAACATCTAATTACACACTGAAATTGGTATATTTTATAATATGTAAATTATACATAAATGAAGCAAGACCAGTCATCCTGAAAGTTCATCGTGAAACTATGGAGCTTCCATAGAGAAAAAGCAGGTAACATCTAAAGGCTTGAGGATCAGGATATCATCTGACTTTCCAAGAGAATATACTGGAATCTAGAAGACAGCTGAGGAAGGCTATCAAAATTCTGAAGAATCTTATAGCCAGCTAAACTATTAATCAAGTTTAAGGGTAGAATATAGCTTGTTTCCAGACATATAAAATCTCAGATAAGTTGCTTCCCACTCATCATTTCTCAGAAAGTTATTGGAGAATGTGTTCCACCTAAATGAGGGATTAAATTAGGAAAGAGAAGGAATCCATGAAACAAGAGATTGAACACAGGAGAGAAAAGAACACGTAGGAAGGTAGTGATGAGAATTCCTGGGAATATAGATGAATGACAGGCATACCGAGAACCTGTCTAGGCTAGAGCCAAAAAACAAAAGTCTCCAGAATGATGTCTCCAAGAAAAAAATAAAACATTACCTGAAATATTTGACTACATTATAGGACATTTTACAGTATTGTCAGAGTTTGACACCAATGAATTAGTATTAGGTATCTAGAAAACTATAATAGAGAAGATGAGGCAATTATTACTTCCAGGGAAAACAGCAGCTGTCCAACTTAAATAATTATGTACTACGTGACTCAGTAAAAAATATTTATGGTCATGATAATGTAGATATTAAATATTAATTTAATTAAAAACAGTATTGTAGAGTAGGATTTTTAGCACCTTCACTAAAATAGTACCATTTTTTCATCTCGAGGATTGCTTTATATAGCTCTTTTCTCTTTCTTGCTATTTGGTTGTTGACTGTCAATGTCAATTCTCACTAATATAATAGCTCTTGGTAGATGCTACTTCCTAATTCTAGTTTTCTTCCAATCTGCTATAAGCTTGGAAACCAGATAAGATTATTTTTACTATGTAAAGTTGGAATATATAAAGCATAACTTGCTTAAGTTTTAATACATGGTGATATTTATATTGGCTTGCTCTGAACCCTTTTTTTGCTTTTGTGACTATGGATAAATTACCTAACCTTTCAGTGGGGGAACTAATAGGATCTATTTCAAGGGTAGTTATAAGGATTAAAACCGATCAAGTTATTTTAAAGTAGACAGAATTCATTTATCTATGTGTTAAATTATTTTTTAAACTTAGAAAAACAATATAATAAATCAATGTAATAAATCATTAACTAATTTGTAATAATATAATGTCATGTATAGCCAAAGTATAAGCTATTGATAAAGCAAAGAATATAATACAAGTCCTGATATTTCTTTGATCGAATGTATCCATATTTGTATCAAACTCTGGGGTTCTGCTTCTGACAATAAATAAATGTCTCAGGTATAAAGATAAGAAATAGCACTGCGATTGCATTAGACATTATGATAAAACTTTTCCCATGGATTTAATGAAATGGAAGGATGTAGACTGCAAAAATTAACTGATCTGGCATGTAACATATAATTCAATTTTTTTTTCATAAAAAATAGATAATATTAAATAAAATAAATAATATTAAATAAAGATGAGAATTGTCTAAAATTAGAATAAATGTCATATGATTTGATAAAAATAATTTATAACTATCTTACTGAATAATACACTAAATTTAAAAGAGCATGTAAAATTTGGTTTGTTTTAGCTAATGTGCAATGAAAAATTTGGTAACTCTAGAAAATATTTTAGTTACATCTAAAATAATAAACTGCTTTGGTCATTCCAACATCTTTCTTTCATGCTAATGACATGACTTTGGGATGAATATGGAGAATAGGTAAAAATAATTGTATTTGAGTATGTGGAAAAAACTACCGTTTAGCATTTTTAAAAAAGATGCTCTCTCTGCTTTGTCTCCTTAAAATAAAAGCTTTCTTTGATAATTCTTAGGGGATGAGAGAAGCCTATTTTCGTCACCCTGCTGAACTGTATATTTTGTTCAGACCGTAATAATATGAGCCAAAATATCCCATTTCTAAAGCCAACTTTCATTCTTCACAAAAGTATGTAAAAGATAAAAACTGATTTCTTGTTAACCACTTATATTATTCACCTGGTGGTGCCACAGAATCACATTTGGGATGAATAATAGGTGTGATTTTCCTTTTTGAAAGTTGGAGAAGGGCTACGTACGATTAACACAGGTATTTTCTCAAGCAGGTTAATTTTAGGAAAGAGGACACATAGAAGTTGAGGACTGGAAAACTGATTTCCTCAAAGCTATCCACAATTAAGCACATCTTGGAAAAGTCTCTACTCCCAGTGGTATGAGGACTCCCAGAATGAAGACCACTAGGGTGGACACAAAAATGTCTTAATGTGACTTAAGAAAACATTGCCATCTAGTGGCAACTACTTCATGTCATAGACACAGGGACCTAAAGGTTCCCTTGACCCTTTGAAGGACACCTCTGACTCAGCCTCAAGTAGCAAAATATCTTGCATTTATACTGTGTGTTATAATTTACATTGCTTTCTACATATATAGTTTTTAACATTCCAAGCAAGCCACTGAAGTAGTGACGCTATTTCCTTCTATATATGAGGCATTTGAGGCTCAGAGAGGGCAACTTAACCAAGATCATACTTTCATTTATTCATTTAAGATTCATTTATTAAGCATGATTACATGACTAGCATTATCTTTGGCTTGGAGTATGGGGGTGAGTTATGGGTGAATTCAAAAATGACTGAGACACAATGTCCCATAGAATTATGAATGCTGGAGTCAGGATTTGTATTTGGTACTAAAGTGTATCAGTGTTCTAACTACTACATCATGGCATAGTAAATGTAAATGTCATAAGAGTGTTCAGATGAATTCTGGAGTCCTTGTGATATAGAATTAGATCAGTCATGGGGAAAGGTGGTTTCCAAGCAAAATGACTCACTGAATTA
Organism: Pteropus medius; assembly: GCF_902729225.1. Taxonomy (NCBI): domain Eukaryota; kingdom Metazoa; phylum Chordata; class Mammalia; order Chiroptera; family Pteropodidae; genus Pteropus; species Pteropus medius. The sequence continues at coordinate 24,821,621 of NW_024349800.1, read as the reverse complement.
AAATGTCAACAGAGAGCCTGCTCCCTTCCCCCACTGCCCCTCTAATTTGTTGCTTGTAATCTGCTATGGGCTTGGAAACCAGATAAGGAAATTTATTAAAAGAGTATTTAACATGAAAGTAATGACCTGAGTGAAAATCCCAGAAGCTCCTCCTTGAAGAGTGTTGTGTGTGAGCTTTAGAGCATAGACTTTATTAGGTCTGTTTTGGCCACTCTTGGGAATTTCTTAAGAGGTACTCTCTCTGAGCTCAGGCCAGGCAGCTGAGTTAGCCAATGAGATCTGAGTGGGCAGTGTTACAGTAGCATAGATAATTGTGCCATAATGAGCACAATGAGTTAGGAGAAACCACATCTCTTATCGGGTCATGCCTGCCTCCCCAGCCTCATGTTTAGAATCTCACCCCTAGCTTAAGATCTCTCCCCTGCAGAAACTGACTTTCTTTCTGTTTTTGAATATTCCAAATTCTTGCCTAACTCAGGCCTTTGAAATATTTCTCCCCCTTCCTCACTCTTCACAAGGCTGGCTCCTCATTTTTCGGGATTCAGCTTAAATGTCACCTCCTCAGAGAGCTCTTCACTGACCATTCTACCTAATATCTAATATAATAATAATGAATATCCACCTTATCTAGGCTCCCTACAAACACTCATTTGTGACCTAAAAATGCCCTATAGACAATTTGTTATGCTAACTGAAGTTTTAGCACTTACTACCTTCTAATATACACATATTTTATCTGTTATCTTTATTTTCTATCTCCCCCCACTAGAATGTAAGCTTTATGAGGACAAATGTTTTGTCTGCTTGGCTCATTTCTGTATGCTTACCATCTAGCACAGGATTTGGCATGTAGTGGGCACTCAATAAATAACTGTGAATTGAATGAAAACTCTTTTCTTCTTTGTCTCATATGGCTATTCTCAATAAACACAGCCAGACTAGCCTGATTTTCTTAAATAGATTCTGACAGTTTTATTGGCAGCTCATGAAGCAGGACTGCTGTGTGCCTTTGTTCCAGGAAATGGACTTCAAGTCACCTTCCCAGGGCCCGAGCTTCTCTGGGATGGGAAATCAGGCATTAGACATTAGTTAAGTATGTTAAATCACATTTCTTAGGTCTATACTGCCACATCATTTGTTAATGCTCTTGTGCAGGATATTGGGTAATGCCAAGTTCATCCCCTGCTGGCATTAAGTCAAGTGTGGGGTTGTCTTGTGAAAAGAACAGTATATAACTGAAAAGGGCTGAAGAAATGTACTGCTAAGTCACCAACAGTGAAAGCCATGGGTACTAGGAAGGAGCAAGGTTCCTTAGTCCAGTGATCTCAGGAGGCATCCATGAAGGTCTAGTTTGTATACAGCATCACCCTGAATGTAGCAATGAAGAATCCTTATGTTGCCCTCTTAAGGGAGCCAGGGTGGGGCTGAGTACTTCCCTTGAAAATCAGATAGTGCCTAGCACCCTATTCGCACTCCTTGAGCAACCAATCTTCCTGACAGAGTTGCCTGCACCCCAAGTCTCCACTGCCTCACTTTCTATTCACTGCTTCTGGACTCACTACCTTTCCAGCTTCTTCCCATACCCTTTCTTTCTCACTTCCTACAGCCTACCTCATGCACATCTTTCAGTCCTTGAATGTGACAAGTATTTCCCACCCCCAGACCTTTACACATGCTGTGCTGTCTCCACTCTCATAAAAAAGACACTCAGCTAACATTATCTACTTACACTTTGCATTTCAGCCTCCCACTATCTCCTGGCTTTTGTTTTCATCTATTAGGTGACCCAGACTACTTTTGCCAATGTAATCAAAGATGTATCTGTTTCTAAATGTATTGATTAATGTAGAGGGAACTGATATTTTGTGATTGAGTCTTCTGCTTTCCTATCCAAGAACATGATTGACCTTTCCTTTTGTTCAAGTCTTCTTTTGTATTCCTGAGGAACATTTAAAGTTTTCATCATATAGATGTTGCATATTTCTTGGTAAGCTTATTCCTGGGAATTTATCTTTTTTGTTGCTACTGTAAATAATGCCTTTTCTCCACTATACTGATTGCTATTTGTATACATAAAAACTATTGATTTATATACATAAATTTATTTCTTGTTTATCATGAATTTTCCATTTGATTCTCTTGGGGTTTCTAGATATGTAACATATCATTTATAAATAGCGATACTTTATAACTCTTCCTTTCCAGTTTTGACACAATGTATTCCCTCCTCTTGTCCAATTGCATTGACTAATATATCTAGAACAATATAAAATAACCATGGTGATAGTGATGTCTTGTTTTATTCACGAGTTTAGTGAGAATGCTCCCGTTGTTTCCCCGTAAGCACAGGCTAGCTTTTGTCCATAAATCTCTTGAAATCTGTCCATTTCTATTTTCACTGCTGTCACCTTATTTGAGACCCTATGATTATTTTTCACCTGTATTAACCTCCAGTTTTCATTTTTATTCTCCCCCTACCAATTCATTCTCCACACAACAGCTAAAGTAGACTCATAAAAATGGAAATCTGATCGTGTTGTTTCTCTATTAAAACACTCCAGTCGCTTCCCATTCCTTTAAGGATGAAGTCTAAAATTCTTAGACATGACCCCCAAGGCCCTGCGTTTGACCTCCACATGCATTTCCAGCTTGGTGGAGAACCTTCTCTCCTTCGCCACAGTCTAGCTCATGCAGGCCTTTCAGTTCCTTGAATGTGATAAGTATTTTCCACCTCCAGACTTTGCACATGCTGTCCTGTCTCTACCCCTTTGCTTTGCTAAATCATTCTACTTACCCTTGGTATTTCTGCTTCTCACATTCTTCCTCAGGAAAGCGTTCCCTATACTACACACCAGGTGTTATATATGCTCCTTGCACCCTCTCCTTCAGTTTAACAATCTTTTTCACTGTAGCACCCTTACATATAACTATATAATTTTTTATTGTCTGTCTTTTCTGCTGAATTGAGAATTATACTAGTACCCAATACATTGCAAATTCTCAGTAACTATTTAGTAAATAGATAATAAATGAATATAAGTTATTCAAAATGTATTGAAGATATAAAGGACTGCATCTCTCTATTCTTATATAAGAAACATCTCAGGTTCTGAGACTGCACAGTGACTGGTGTATTTGCAGGGGAATATGGAATAATAGTAAAGCAAACATATTGGAAAATAGGTACATATTGTTATAATAGATAATAAAGAAATTATTAAAGATGACTGAAGTCAAAAGGACTCCAGAACCAACCTGAAGATGCTCCCAATGGCCGAAGATGGGACAATTTATGTAAGAAAAACAGCTACATACATTAAAATACATCAAATATGTTTATCTCTTATAATCAAACTGAGAAAATAAAAGCTCACAATAATTCTTCTGGGGGATAGGAAGGAATTGGCTCTTTCGAAAACTGGTAATAAGGAGAAGAAAGTAAGCATTTATGCTGCCTTTCCTATGTTAACTTTACCTCTGGATAACTGAATAGTTAATGAGGAGACATGTCATTTTTATGGATATATTCTAACTAATAAATGAAGAAAATTATAAAATTAGAATGTCACAGTTTTGCAGTCTAAAATTGAATTAATGGTTCTAGGCATCGATTAGCAATAACTGATCACATCATTATTTGATACTTTAACCAAATAGAAGGACATGATACAAAATTTTTAAAAAGTCGAATATGAATCTAATCAAGCTTCTAGGCCCATCTATCCATTTACAGGACAAAGGGACATCTTCAATTATACCATGAGGATGCAATGAACAAAGTCCAGCCAGGATCTGGAAAACTTTACAGGACAGAAGACCTGATCTCCTCTACAAAAAGTTATGAAGAATAAAGAGAGAGATGAAAGACTTCTTAAAGATTTAAAGACTTAAAAGATGTATCAACCATTGTTATTGTATGGACCTTGTTGAGATGACTGAATATTTGAAGGTATAAAGAAATTATTAGTTTTTTTTTAAGGCATTATAATAGCATTGTGATTAATATTATTTTTTAAAAGCATCTCTATCTTTTAGAGATATATAGGAAAATATTTACAGATGAAATGATATGTATCTGGAATTTGTTTCAAGTTAATCCAGGGTAGAGAGAGCGGGTCAGTATGTAAATGAAACAAGATAGGTTCTGATTTGATAACTTAAAACTGCTTGATGAGTACTTGGGAATTAATCATATGAATCTGCTATTTTGTGTATGTTCAAAGTTTTTAATAATATGTCAGGCCAAAAAAATTAATAATAAAAAAAAAGAGACAATTCGCCTGGGCTTCAATATATCAGTCTCATAACTAATGCCTAAATTCTAGGAGACATTTAGAAAGAACACAAATCTCGTTGTCAAATGTCTAAATCTTGACAGTTTGAGGCTTGAAGTCATGTCTCACTGGCTGTGGGGAGCAGGAGGAGAGCACATTTCAGAAGCCCAAGGCCTTTTGTCTTCGTTACCCAGCTGATCCAGATGTCAGCAACACGATGAAATGACAGCAAATATTTCTTCCATTTTAGTATTGTCCTGTCCTACTTGGATTTCCAAGAAGAAATGTGGATTCAAGGCAATCCTTTTCACCCAAGCCCTTTAAAGATTTAGCTCCAGTTCCAGCACTTTCACAATAATGAGCAGCAGAATTCATGAGAGTAAATTAGATTTTTATTGAATGGATGTAAAAAACACAATCATTCAGTGTACACCAGTGTTGTTCAACAGAGCTTTCTGTGATGATGGAAAAGTTTTATATCTCTTCTGTTTAATGTGGTAGCCAAAAGCTGCATATGACTCCTAAGCCCTTGAAATGTGACTAGTGTGACCGAGGCAATGGATTTTAAATTGTATTTAATTTTAATTAATTTAAATACCCTCCTGTGGCTATCAGCTACTGTACTGGACAGCACAGTTTGATTCTATATAATATCTAGAGTAACTGCTTCCTTAATGCTTTCTATTTTTAACTCAACCACAAAAAATGTTTTATTTTTTCTAGCCAGAATGGTCAGTCAACATTAATTTTAGTAGACATTTTTCTATTCCTATTCCTAGCCCTTTATTTAATAACAACTATAAAAAAAACTGTGAGTATTTTGATTCACTACCTTTTCCACATATCCTGCAGGAGACAGATGTACACAATATTGCTGAAAAGGATTAGCTAATCCACATCTTCCTTTTTTATAATTTATTCACTTAGCAAATATTAAAGGAGCACCTATCCTGTGCCAGGTACTGTACCTATTGGTGCTTCAAACACACTGATCGTAGTGGATGCCGTAATGTGCTGCCTAGATACCCTCCTTCAGGACCAAGGCATTCATTCTCCCAGTAGCTGGGTGTACAGGCTGCCGCCAGCTTTCAACTGAATCTCACTCTAGAAATTTCCTGAGGCTGAGGAAACTGCCTTGCCCAAATTTATGGTCCCTCCATAGGGATAGTCCATATCCAGTCTAAATGGGCATATAAATGGGTATGCCTATTTGCTGAAATTGGTGATAAGTCTGAAAGGCCATTGTAAGCCTAGAGCTTCCCATGGGATCAGCTGAGGCCTTTGTTAAAACCACATCACCTTTTTCTTCTGCTTAACCCAAGCCCCCACAGTTGTTCCTAAAGGAAAATCTCCATTTCAGACAGACTTGGTTCCTGCCTTCATGGAGATAACACCATTTCTGGTAGAGATGAAGAAACTGAAATCTAGAGAAGTTTAAGGATGTGGACAAAGTTCTGTGATAAAACTGACAAGCCCAGTGATGAAAAGTGCTCTGATCATAAATTCCTAACTGGGCAGGTGTGGTGGGTAGTCACATCCCAGGCATATAACTTTTTAAGTAAAAAGTTTATCTTTGCTTTAAGCAAGCCCTGTCCATTATTCTTTTGTATCTGACCTCTGAAATGCCTAAGTAATTTTCTTTTCCAGACCCCCTCCAAGGCATAAACACCCTCAAAAAAGAGCACATAATCTTGTTAGCTATCCTGTAATCCAATCCCTGCCTTGCTTTCTCATATCTTCATGTAATCTTCCTCAAGTTCCTGCCTTAATTCCAAATGTATAAAAGAAACAACAAACCATCATTCCTTGGAGCATTCGAGATCTTGTTTCCTAGAATGTCATCAGTTTGGCTCAAATAATCTCTTATAAAAATTCTCTAGAGGTTCGAACACTTCTTATGTTGACAAGGACTAGCCCAAGGACATACAGCTGATTCATGGTAGAGCTACAAGAATCCATTTTCCTGCCATTCAGTGTAGTGCTCTATCCATTGTACCATGTGACCTTGTAATAAAGCTTGCTGCATCGGGAAATCACAATCTGCTACTGGTAGTAGCACTAAAAGAATGAAATATCTCTCTAAAATGTTAAATTAAACAATAGGCAAATTAATTTCCACTGGAAGTAACACCTCTCTCCTTTTAGGAAAATGCTCCCCTCTTCCTCTAGACACTGGATCCTAATGGAAGTTAGTATTCTTAAATGACTCAGATTTTTTTTTGATCATATGTTTAGTTGAGAAGCAAGTACCCAACATGGTAGCTTGGCCATTGTTGGCCCATGAGCACATGACTGAAGCCAGGCCAGTCATGACCCTTCCCCAGAACTGTTCTTAAACTGGAACTGAGCAAGCACTTTCATCCCAGTAGGAAGGTATTAGGTGAGTTTAAAAGGATCTAAACTCATCTTGGGAAGATGAAGATCTCATTTTGTGAAGAAGTTAGGTTGAGAGGAAAGAGACTTCTCTGCTGCCAAGAAGTGGAGGGAGTGATACAAAATCCTGATGGCAATTTGTGTCCCACTTTCAAGATATTGCTAAGGGCAGTGTATTGCTGCTGTACTGAAGGCTTGGTTATTTAAGCCAAAGAATGTTTTCCTTTTTGCTTAAGTCAGTTCATAATGAGTTTCTATCCTGTTGTCCTACCACCTTAGCAAATTGATTCCATTTAACTTTGTCATCTGTGTTTTGTGCACCCATTTTTATATAGCTTGTATTCCTTAGCATACAATTTTGTATTCTGCCTTTTCACTTGCCATTACTGTATATTTTTCCACAGTTGACATAATGGCCACAAGTTAATAATTCCAACAAGTTAATATACCATGATCTAATAGTTCTCAAATGTAGAATATTTAGATTGTTTTCTTTTTTTCTCTTTGTGATTATACTTATGTGATTATACTTATACAACGATCACCTTAGTGTATGTAGCTTTATTCTTCTGTTGAATTAATTCTTAAGTTAAATTTCTAGGAGTGGATTGCCGAATCAAAGGGTATGAACATTCGCATGGTTCTTAACACAAAAGTGAATATTTTTTATATTTCAGAAAGTTTGCTTACATGTCAAGTTTAAAGGAAATGTCAGAGTCTTTAATGGTGAGAGCCTTGAATCACTCTTGCCTAAGTTTCTGTACTTGACCCTGTTTTAGGGCCAATTGCTGCTTGTTGCTCATCTAGAACACCCAGAGTTGGGAAGAATGTGTTGGATTTTTGCTCTGCCCCGGAATGGAGCTCCTAGGTGTGGTGCAGGGTTCTCACAAAGGAAAGGGAAGGCTTTGGAAGGCCTTGGAAGTGACAGGAGGCGCTTTCAAAATACCAAGTTCTCCCCACCCACAGCCAGATTTAGAATCTCACTAAGGTGAGCGACCTCCACAAGAGATTCTGGTAACAAATCTCTATTAAATCCTCTTATTATATCCTCCCATAGCCCTTTGGGGTTTTCATTCAAAGTATTTATTATTATTGCAAATTATTAATTATGCAATTCATTGTCCTATTTCTGAGAATTTAACTTAAGAATGAATTCTTAAGAGGGTATTAACTTAAGAATTTATTCAACAGAAGGAAAAAGCTACATACATCATATTGTCTATAAGTTCCATGAGAGCAGAGATATATCCTTTCTGTTGACCTCAGTATCTTAAGCACCTAACAGAGTGCCTGACACAGAGTAGGCACTGAACAAATATTTCTTGAATGAATAATCAATTAGCATCATAAGAGCAACTAGGTTAACTGTTTTTCTTAAATTTACTTGACTATGGAATCATTTTTTCAAATGCAAGTTCACATTGCATTTTTATTAAGTTCTAAGGGAAATACACACTTGGAAAATACCGAGACCATGTTAAGGAAAAAGTATCAAGAGGAGACTGCGTCTTCCACAGGAATTCCATATCCCTCAGGATGTGCACCCACTAGGAGCACAACAGATAGAAACCCCAGAGATTTGACCTACTTGATGGCAATTTCTTTGAGGAAAGTTGATCAAGACGGCATTTTGAAAATCAGGTGGAAATTTAATAGTCCTAGTTAATGTTCTTTTGAAAATTTATAATTTGTGGATCATTGAGCATTTTTACAGGCCAGTTCCATCAAACTGTTTTAAACAGTATCTCTAAGATGCTTCTTAGGGGAGTTTATTTGTTAGCAATTTCATAATGCTGACATAAACTAAAGTTAAATGAGTTCTGCATCTTTTAAAATAAAAAGATTAATGAATTCACAGAAACTTTCTCTGACTGTATAAGTGAGAAATTATTCTGGTGTTTAGTCACTGCGAGTATAAAGAGCTCTAGATTAGGAATCTAGATTACCTGAGACATCCGGTTCTAATTCTAGCTCTGTTCCCAAAGAACCTGCTCGATCTTTAGGAGCCTTTCTGAGCCTCAGGGAGGAAAGAATGCTAGTCTTTTTAATTCATCTTTTTCATTCAATCCTACTATAAAGTGTGAGGATTGAATGAAAAAGATGAATTAAAAAGACTAGCATTCTTTCCAGCTCAGATAGCCAATGGTGCTTATCTGAAAGCACATTTAGTTTCTAGGAATGGCATAAGTAGCTGTGAACATGAAGAACTAGTTAATACATTCATTGCTGTGGCTTAGAACAGTCTCTAGGCCCATTACAGGGAAGTGGATGCTAAAATACAAAGTTCAAATTTCACAACTTAAATCATGATAGCTCTTCAGCTGAGCAATTCAAAAGGCTCTCATAGAACAGGTTTGAGTAAGGCTCACTTATGTTTAATGGTGGCTGAGAAGAAAAGTGAAATGTGATGAAAGATACACTGAAATTAACCCTAAGCAGACCTTTTGCTATTTGCAGGCCTATAATAGGACTACTTTACTTAGCAGCTTTGTCCTATGACCTTATAAGTGTCTCGTGAGCTTCCAGCACTGTATTTTCCCCTCAGATACATTTCCCATGTACTGCTTATCTTGTAAAATTAACTACTGTGTTACAGATGTATGAGCCAAAGCTAATTTTATAAGAAACTTGAGCGAGAGGAAATCAATCTTTCAAGGTCTCTGAAGTCCTGAGATCATAAAGAAAGGGCTAAAGTAGTTTCTGGCTTTTTGCTTTTGATTTATTTCTTAGTTTTAGTTATCTTTTTTCTGAAACTCTCTCTCTGGAACTTGCATGGCATATATAGATGCTCATAAACAAAACAATGATGAATACTAGGCTGTTAGAAAGGTCACAGTCCATGCAGCCAACAGACGCTGCCAGGCTGGCTTGTTAGTGGAAATTTACAAATGATAATGAGGCTGTCACTTTTGCTTTAAGAACTACTCCCACTTGGGGACCTGAAACTGTGTAGTCACCCAAACAGCAAAAAGTGGTTAATTCTTTGATTTACTGAAAGGAGCCCTATTCACCAAATTCATTTAAGATTATTAGTTTATTCTACATATTATCACAGTTTGGCAACCACACACTCTTCAGCACTTACAAGTAGTTAGATTTAATTATTGTTGAGTTACAAAATCATGGGCTATACCCATTACTGCAAGCCCAATATTAATGCATGTCCAAGCTGAAAATTCTAAGAATTGTTTTCAGTTTCTCTCCTGGTTATGTGATTTTGCATGTGTTTTGTTATGTAAAACTCAAGTCTAATGACTGTTTTGAAAAGATCTAGGCAAAGGGTCATGACAACAATTCAGCTATTTAGCACAACTCTGTAAACAAATCACCAGAGAAAGGCTTAAAGTGAAGTAATAATTCCGGCTCATTGTCAGTGAATAAACACCAGGCATCTATAGACATGTTTAATTAATTCCTGCACTGTCTTCAAATACAAATTAATACAAAATAGCATTTTGTGACTTGAAGGTAATTGCTCACAGGACTGAACTAGGTATTGCCAAGAGCTGTATAATTTAAGTGTGGATTTATGCATGGAACATACAAGACTGAATAAATATTTTGAAATGAACATTTATTTTATAGAAAAGCCAGATAAAGTGGAGAATAAATGATGGCAAGGGAGACACAGACACAAGTAACAACAATACAAGCCAATTTCTTGTGCCAGAGGTGTAAACAAACTACCCCCTCAATACCAAGGAGGGGCAATTTAAACCAGATGGGAGGACAAGCTGCACAGAGAAAGGGAAGTGACTCCTGAGTTGTTTTGGGAAGATGATTAGAGTACTGTTTTGATTAATAGAGGAGGTGGGGAAGGCATTCCACAGAGGCAGAGGGGAGTGAAAAAGCACAGATAGGGGATAGTCTTGAATGAGGGAGATGTAAACGGGAATGGTGGAAGGTAGGGCTGGAATTGGGTTAGGGACTCATTTTGAACAGCTTTGCATGTCGACCTAAAAGTGTGACTTCATCAAACAAAGATCGTTTTTTTCCCCCCATTTTGTCTTTGTTTTTTCAAATTGAAAAATAAATATATATACCTTATAAAGATGAAATACTATGAAAAGTAGTGAAAAATACCGTGAGAAGTAGAAAGTTAGTCTTTTACAATTCCACAATCCCAGAGATAGTGATTGTTAGGGTAAGTGGGTATGATTAAAATTTTAACAAGTATTGCTAAATTGCCCTCCAAAAAGTTTGTATCTAATAATACCTTCACCAATAATGGATGAGGTTGTTTTCCCTCATATATGCCAACATTGGATATTTTCATTCTTTTAAATCTTTGCCAGTCTCATAGGAGAAAAAAAAAACATTTCGAGCATCTTTTCATTTTGTCGTGGCCATTTGGTTTCTTCATCTCTAAATTGAAATGCCCCTTTATCATAATTCAGCAGTGCATCCCCAGCACCTAGCACATATGAGGCACTCGATAAATGAAGAAACAGAATAGTGGTTACTGCTGCTCTTTGGAAGAAGAAAATGATATAATCATATCCGTGTTTTCAGACGATAGTTCTGATGGCAGTATGGAGAAAAAACTGCGAGCAGAAAGCTACTAAATTCAGAATCTAATCAGAAAATCATGAAAATATTCTAGGGGATAAAATGACAAATGCCTTACTTAAAGTAATGCCAGTGTAAATAAAAAATGGGAATGACTATAGAGCATTATAGGGGAGGAATGAAGAAATTTGGTAACCATTTAAGCAGTCAAGAAGATGAAATACATGGATGTGTTAACAAAGACTGGAGTTTCTGGCTTGGGTGCTTAAGTGAATTTTCATGCAGTCAATGGGAATATGGAACATACAATGAGGAATAATTTTTTTTTTTGCAGAGACTTCTGAATGAGTCCATTTTATTTAAGTGGGACTTGCCTCCTTATATTCTACTCTTTGTGACCTTGTTCTCATTTCCTCTTGCTTCAATTATGATAGTGTTACATCAGTTTTCCATACTTTTGCATCTGATTTTCACTTTTCCATTAAACTCCTCCATCTAAAAGCCATGTTCAAGTTGTTCCCTTCCTCAACATCGTTATTCTAGTCTCTCCTTTTTTACTCCTACTGCTTCTACTTTTTTAAAGCACCACTTATGTATGCATTAATTCATTCATTTACATAACTAATATTTATGGAGAGCTTCCAATAAACCAAGCATGGTTCTACACAATGAGGAACATCAGTAAATAAAAGAGACAAAAATCCCTGCTTTCTTGGAGCTCACATACTTATTCTAGATACTCATTATTTCCTTATCTGCTTCCACCATTGTCCTGGAATTGTTCTTCTAAAAGTTGACAATGACTTCAAGATTGTTAAATCTGAGAGCCATTTCTTGGTCTCTTTGACCTCTCTGCAGCACTTGTCATTGTTGACAGCTCCTTCTATCTTAACTCTTATCTCCATCGCCTCTACTTTTCTATTTCTTGGAATGTTTCATTTATATTTCCTTCTCTGCCTTTTCTTCATTCTTTTCTCCAGTCCTTCCTACTCATATTTGAAGAACTTGCTCTCAATTATGACTTGTACCTGTAATTACTTGGGTATATGTTTTATCTATACCACTATTTCCTGAAGTGTGTTTCATAGAACAGATGTTCTTTGGATTTTTACTTGCTGTTATGAAAAGAAAGTTCTGTGGTCAAATACTTTTGGGAAAACATATGGGTAAACACTGGACTTCTCTATGGCAGAACTTCTTAGAGCAATTAACATGTCAATGAAAATTATGAATCACCTACAGAAGCAAAGATATAGTTTTTCCCCTCATGTCTTTGATCATAGAGCTTTATTTTGAAGTTGCATCTTGTAGGACTTCTGAAGAAAGCACTTCAGGAGATAGTCTAGACCATAAGCTCTTTAAAAGCTAAGATCTTATCTTATCTATTTGTTCATGTATTCCCTAGAGAACTCTAATTTTGGTCCCAGTAGGTTTTCAATACATTTCAACAGGTAGAAATTAAGTTGAGGGCATTCTAAGTGTAAAAATAAAAGGACAGGAAAGAATAGGTCATGTAAAGGAATATTTAGTTCAGTTTATGCATAAGCAACAAGGAGGAATACTATGAACAATTATATGCCGAGTTAGATAATTTAGATGAAATAGACAAATTCCTAAAAAGGCACAAACTACAAAAACTAACTCAAGAAAAAATAGACAATTTGAATAGAAGTATAACAAATGAATAGACTAAATGAGTAATCAAACAACAACAACAACAACAACAACAACAACAACAACAAAACTACCCACAAAGAAAAACGTAGGCCCAGATGGCTTCACTACTGAATCTACCAAACATAGGTACAATAGGTACAAACAAGCCTGATGTTGGAGGAATTCGGTAATGAATTGCTAAAGGTTAGGAGAGTTAAACAACATGATAAAGGTTGGGTCAAATCTCTCTTTCCAAAAAAAGATGCTGTTTAACCACCTGGGTCATCTACAGTCCTAAAGTGGACTAGAGCCAGGTTGGCTCTAGTTCTACCCGTCTCAGGTTCTATCACATTTACTGCTTGATTAGACACGGGATAGTAAGGTGTCAGAAACATTCGTAAATTTCTATTGTTACAGTATTTTGTTATGGCAGCCCAAGCAGACTAAGGCAATCTCAATTGACACAGAAAATGCATTTGACAATCTGACACCCTTTCATGATAAAAACACTCAACAAACTAGGAATCAAAGAGAACGTCCTCAATTTGATAAAGAGCATCTGCAAAAAACCTACAGCTAACATCACATTGCATGGTAAAAGACTGGATGCTTTTTCCCCTATGATTAGAAATAAGACAAGGATGCCCACTCTCACTACTTCTATTCAACATTGCACTAGAAATTCTAGAGATTCTGGCCAGGGCAATTAGTCAAGAAAAAGAAATAAAACTATCTCTATTCACAGATGAAATAATCTTTTATATAAAAAAATCTTAAGGAACCCATTAAAAAACTATTAGAACTAGAAAACAATTTCACAAGGCTACAGGACAAAAGACTGATATACAAAAAAGTAATCGTTTTTTAAATTTTATTTAACTAATATATTTTTTAATCTTTTTAAATTATTATTATTTATCCCTGCAGCACCTGGTCTTCCTAGGTGGTCTCCCAGCCACGTACTAACCAGGCCCGACCCTGCTTAGCTTCCAAGATCAGATATCAGGCTTGCTCAGGGTGGCATGGCCATGGGTCATGGACTGTGGCTCCAATGGGGCATGAACCCAGGACTTTCTGCGTGTAAAGCAGATGTGCTAACCGCTACACTATGGAACCACGTCCTATTTTTAATTTTTATAAAAGGTTATTTGAACCAAACTGACAACAACAATGCCAGGAGTAAGATCTTAAATGCTCTTTAACTGTAGTTTTACATACTTGAAATGAACACTCTAAAAACGAAATTAGAAAATTATTCCATTAACAGTAGTATCAAAAAGAATAAAATACTTAGGAATAAATTTAACAAAAGAAAGTCAAAACTTCTACTCTGAAAGCTATAAAACATTGTTAAAAGAAATTAAAGGAGATCTAGAAAATGGAAAAATCCATGTCGTTGAAACAGAAGACTTAACATTATTAAGATGCTTGAAATTTACCTACCGATTCCACTCAATCTCTATCAGAATTCCCACTGATTTTTAAATTGAAATTTACAAACTGATTCTGAAATTTATATGGAATTGCAAGGAACTCAGGATAAGCAAAGTAATATTGACAAAGTAGAAAAAAGTTGGAGGACTCACAGTTCCTGATTTCAAAACTTATTACAAGGCAAAAGTAATCAAGACAGTGTGGTACTGGCACAAAGATAGACATATAGATCAATAGAATTGAGAGTCCAGAAATAAACACATACGTCCATGTTCAACTGATTTTTGGTAAGTGTGCCAAGACCATTCAATGGGAAAGATATTCTTTTCAACAAATGCTGGATAACAGGATAGCTAAAGGCAAAAGAAAAAAAAAATTAAGTTGGGCCCTTATCTTACACCATATACAAAAATTAGCTCAAAATAGATCAAAGGCCTAAATGTAAGAGCTAAACTATAAAACTCTTATAGAAAACATAGGGGTAAATCTTCATAATCTTGAATTTGGCAAAGGATTCTTTGAGATGACACCAAAAGCTTGAGCAACAGAATTAAAAATGGGTAAACTGGACTTCATCAAAATTAAGAACTTTTGTGCTTCAAAGGAGAACATACGGATTTTATTTAAACCTTCGGTTTTAGCTGATTTCCTCTGACACTGTTCCAGCAGGAGAATGGGAGGTGAGAGAGTGGTCACTTCATTATTACTAGTTGGGCATAGAAGATCAGTTGAGCACTGGACTCTTACAGCCTCTGTTAGCACATGAGTTGGGGGTGCTTTTTATTATTTATAGGTAGAAATGGGAGTTCCAGCCCTTTGCTGGGCTTCCACCAATACCTCCCTGGTAGGGAGAGGTAGGAGGGTCCTTACTACTGCTCCCCAAGTGGACTCCACTGACACTGAAACGGTGGGGTAAGTGACCTCTGGCCTTATTACTACCAGGTGGTCGGTGATTGTGAAAGTCTTGACTCTTCACTAGGCTTCCTCTGACACCATATTTGTGGTGGCAAAGGGTTGGGGCGTTGCAGGGAGGCAGGGGTTGGGGCATTTCATTACAACCTAACAAAAGTAGAAGTCTGAGCTTTCTACTTGGCCTCTACAGGTGTGGGTGGGGTTGGGGCCACAGTTTTTTTGTTATCTTTGGCTGGAGTATAGCACCTATTCTGTCTTGCTAGGTTGCCTTTTTCCAGGTCCTTTAGCTAGAGAGTAGGCTTTTGTTGGGGCTTTCCTTCATTTGTGCTAGTTGCCAGCTTCCTCAGCTCCAAGTCTGGGATATATGAGGCAGAAAGACAATCCGGAGGTTTCACCCCTGTATTGTGCCTTGGATCCTAATGTCCCTAGGTGGTCTTCTTTCTTTTCACCTTTTAGAATCTTCCTATATTTGTTTTCATATCATAGACTTTTAAAACCTGAAGAAATCTTGGAGAGAGACGATCTTTTTTAACCACCTTATTTTAGAGTATTAGAAAATGAACCCCAAGGTTACAAGCTAGTTTAGCTACAATGTTGAGAGTAGATTCCAGTGTTCAAAGTGCTTTTTAGTGCATCATATTGCCTCACTCAGGTGGCTTTATTTTATTTCGTTAAATGTATACTCAAATTAATTGAAAGTTTTTCCTCCAGATGCTCAAATTTAGGGGAAAAACTTAGCACCATATATTTTGTCCTGTGAATAAGCAAACTTAATTTTTAAATTAAACTTAGGAATCATTTTCTATTGCCTAAGTTTGAGTAAAAATAAATTTTTATAAGAAGACATTGAACATCTACTTTATGTAAAATACTGTGCTAATACACTTTGTAAAATGAACCTTGTTACTAGCCCACTGGTAATGTTCCATCTTAAAATCCTCTGACATGCAAAAATGTCTCAAGTGTTTTTATTTAAAGGCCAGTTATTAATTTGATGTCATTCTTTTAGGAGACTTGTCTGCTTCCACATGAAATTTGGTTTGTTTAATTTTCTACTGAAGTACCTGTCTTGTTTTAAATCTTTCATCAATGTATGACTCCATTGATACAACTGCCAATGGAAGATGTTTATTTAAATAATCTATTTCAATAGTTGTTGTGCAACTGAGTTTTCCAAGAGGATTTCCTAAATTGCTTCATAGATAAGTTCAAAGGACTTATTTCTTTCCTCCTAAGTATTATGCAGATATCGAGCATAAAACTATATTATTTAGTCTGTCACAGCTTACTGTAATTGATAATTTGTTTTACTAATTGAAAGTTAGGAAGGTTTCCAAAAGTCCAGTTCTGACAGCTTTGGGTAGCATCTTTTTATTTTTATAAAAGGTGAGGTTTGCACATTATAGAACAATCTGAAAATACTAACAAGCAAAAATGTCCTGAAGACATTTATAATTCTACCAACCCAATGACTTACTATCTTGACATCAATGTGTAGCATTTCAGATCTTTTCCTAAGATGAGTTTAAATATATCTGTATATGAGTGTTCTAGTAGAAAAAACCTTTAGTTATAGAACTACTACAGAATTTAGCACAGGGCCTGGGGCTCTTAGGCTTTTTTAGAAAGAAGGAAACATGTCATAATATATATACGTTTGTTTTCGGGCTTATGTTATTAATTTTTTATGTTAACATTTCAGGTTTATGTAGGTGTAAGCTTTTAGACTTAATTCATTTTATACTATTCTACTTTAGAAGAAATAGGCTTTCAACCATAGGAAACATTTTAAACTAGTTGAGGATAAGAATGAAAGAAAGGAGGAAGCAGAGTGAGACTGGTTGATTTCTAAAGTAGTCATTGTTTGAGGTTATTTCTGGGTTACTTATCATATCTCATTCTATTAGTTATGAATCAAAAAGTCAATTATTAAATTTATTAAGCCCTCTAAGAATTGTTTTCTTTTTAAAAAGTAGCATTTATTATTTCCCTGACTATAAAAAAATGATTATAGAGAATATGAAAAAAATTTAAAGTATAAAAAACTTTTAATGGCCTATAATCCTACTATTCAGCAACATCACAGTTAACATTTTTATGTAGTTGTTTCCAGTCTTTTTTCTATGCATATGCATGTATTTTTACAAAGTTGGGGTGTTACTCTACATGACCAAATGAACTTGAAACACATTTAAAAATTTCCATTAATTTTAAATGGTCATATTTTAAAATAACCATAAATTGATATATCAGTTTAAAGATTTTACTATTGTTCAGATTAGATTTTCCAATCTTTGTCATTATAAATGACACTGCAGTGAACATCTTTTATATATAAATTTTTGCTTGAATTTCTATTTTCTTTGGATAGATTTCTAGGAGGGCAATTATTGGATCAAAGGTCATAAACTTTTCAAAGGTTCTTAACATGTCTTGCCAAAAAGTATCTTAAGAATTTGAAGTATGCATTTGAAATCTCATGCAGATAGAGGAACTCAAGGTGATATACTACTAGATAGGAAAAAAATGTGCATTTATTATAGCTAACACATTGATGTATTAAAGTTTTACTCACGACATGTCACTGTCTTCATGACTGCCACTGAAGAAAATAGTCTCTTGGAAAATTTGTGCAGAATTCCTAATAGTGACATCTCATTGGTTATATCCTATTCTGGGCCTTGTGGAGTTAGTCATTATTGGGGCTGTTAAAATGACCAATATAGACATATCTGTATTGGATGAGAATGGCAATTATGAGTTTAAGCACCCTACGAAAGCCAGTTTTGGCACTTGTGAAAAGAATTGAACTATTTTGTGTCCTGTTTCTACACATGTATGGGCAACTATGATTGCTCAGAATACCCAATTCACAGAATATTTCATTTATAAATTTTAATTAAAGCTTTAAATTCAAAATGATTCTGAAACTGGTGAGACTTCACAATGGAACACCATAAAATGAAAAAGGAGTCAATATATTTTCTTTAAAAAAAAAAACAACTAAGCTTTCAAACATGAAAGCACTAACAATTGGTGCCTTGCTTATTTTGACAAACTGTAAATAAATTTAAGTTGAAAATAAAAACGTCTAAGTTCTGTAGCACAGCTTGGAATCATGATGCTTAGTATAATACACACTATATTATACACAGAAAATGTGACTTTAACGCATACTGCTAGCAAAAGTATCTAAGTTTTTAATGCCCTGAACTTGGAACATACTTTTGTTAGGTTTGGCATCACATACTTCAGATGACTTTTCCAATTTTATGTTTGTTTGGTTGATTTCCACAACAAACTTGCATGTCCCTTATGCAAGGTAGTCTGTACATTTGTATCTGAAGTTTGAGAAAGTGACCTAAATAATCCTTGACTATGGTGTTAGCAATCTTTCAGTGTGTATGTTAATAACATATCTATATCACCTCCATCTGTTTTTCCTCAGCAACTATCATGTGCTAAAATTCATAATGCTGTTTCTTGGATGAGTTTTATCATAAAAACATTCATACTACATGATTTTTAAAAATTTTACTGGGATACAATTTAGATAAAATGCACCCGTTTAAACTAAGTATTAAACATCGTAATGAAATGCATATCTAAGTAGATAAATTTATACACTTGAATTCTGCATGGTTTTTAATTTGGAAAGACGAGTGACGTGAGTTCAATCCTGAACTGGTCACTTACTAGCCATGTAGCCCTGGCCAAGTTATCTTAACTTCTCAAACCCTTGATTCTTCCCTCTGTAAAATGAAGATAATAGTGATCTCATAGAGTTGTGAAGGTTCAGGGAAATAATAAACAGCAAGCGTCCAGCATACACCCTGTTCTCACCTTTTATTACTAGGTGGGATAAAATTCATATTTCTAAATTTCAACTAGGGCTTCTCAAACAGAAACCTATTAAGCCATCATTTCTTCCTTTGATGGCTTCACACTTTGATGGGGGAGATTCTAGCCATTTAACTGACAGTGAACTCGCCTCAAAATTTTTTAGAACTCTCATGGTTCTTGTTCCCTAATTTTTCTTCATCTGGCACTTCGTAAATCAGCTGCATTCTTCTTTCAACAATCTATTTACCTACGCCACTTCTTATCACTCCCACTTGGGTGGGGCTGGTGAGCCAGGAGCAAGAAATAACCAAAAGGATCTTCAGTATCCACCCTCCCAGACAGGTTCTCATCAGAGACGGGCCTGGAAGGAGACTCAACTCCAAAGCCACCCACCGCCGCCAGATACCCGGCTTGGTCAGGGCCCTTAGTAGAAAGCACCTTGGGTTCTTCTGGGCCTAGTCTCTGCCAAGTCTTTAGGATTCAGCGACCATCCGCAGCGCGGAAAAGGAGGAGGAACAGGAAAAACGTGAGGCGGGGGAAGTGGGGGAAGAGAAAGTGCCCTAGACGAGACTCTGTCCAGCGCTGGCCGAGCCAACTGGAACCTGTGGGGCTCAGGGCCGCCCCCCAGAGGGCGTGGCCTCAGGGTGCGGAAGCGGAAGGTGGGGCCGAGGCGCAGGAACTGGGCGGGGCCCAGGGGGACGAAGACTCGAGGGCCGGGCAGACATGCAGGGCCTCGCAAAGTGGGAGGTGGGGCGGGGGGGGGGGGTGGGTACCAGTCCGTGGGCCGTAGGAAAGACGACCCCCTCTCCAGAAGAGAAGGGAACTTTTAAGAGGGTTTCCAGTCCGCGAACTCGCGGCTCTGCCCATCATCTCACACAGCCTAAGTGGCCAGTGCGAGTCGCAAGCCCGAGAGGAGGCAATCAGGGTAGCTTCTGATTTCATTTTCTCCTTCCCGCCCTGGCTGCAGACTTGGAGGGGCGCCAGCACCAGTGTCACCAACTCCGCGCGCAGGTGGGCCTCCTAACCGCGGCAGACGAGGGCACAGAGGGGGCAGTGTTGTGGGGGTTAAGTGATCTGCAGGGCCGCACCATCCAAAACACTAACCTTACCCGAGATTTCCACCATTGAAGCAGTCCAGCATAAAATGAAATGACCATGTTAAGTAACTGGCGTTTTCCTCGCCCCCAATTATCTAAAAATATTTTTCTGGTTACTGCCTTTTTCTTCTTTCAAGTAGAAAACCGGACCTTTAGAAATACAGGTGGCCAGGCGAGTCTGAGGGCACCCGGACATGGAGCAAGACAAGATTCTCCCTCCCAGTTGTTAATGTGTGACATGGCTCCACTCTCAATTTGCAAATGAATTGTGTTTTAGGATAATTCGATATTTCTAGTTTTGTGATAGCTTCGTAACCGAATTCCTCTACTTTTCAGCTCAACTTAAGTCTCGATTGTGTCATATACCCCAATGCTAGAGTTAAAGGGCCAAAAGAGAATAAGCCTCAAGGAAAGAAAAAAACTATATAATTGCCTATGCAAAGCATATTTCGGCTTCCATAACTATAAAATGTTTGGTTTAACCAACAAATTCTGTGCTAGACCCTGGGAAAAAGACATATATAACACAGACACTCTAAGAAGGAAGATGGACAGGTAAAAAACCAACTATAATTCAATGTTATACATTAATAATAAAAGCATGTGCTAGGTGCAAATGTAGCATAACTGAGGTAGTAGCTAATTCTAGGGGGTATATGAAGATGGGAGTGTAAGAAAAGGTATCACCCAGGAATGACACCCGTCTGAGGGGTATTTGAAGAATAAGCAGGGAAGTTAAAAAAAAACCTCATGAGGTAGATATTAAGAAATGGCTACGAAATTCTAATTGACAGCAAAGAGAAGTAAAACATAAAGAGGTACAGGATTCTATTAATTTTAAATTGTCAGCAAAGAGATTAGTTGAAAAATGGGGTGAAGAAGTAGATAATGCCTTTTACTTAAATATTACAGAAATAAAATAAGACCTCCATAATTCCCACTCCAGGAAAAACCAGTGTTGTTATACTGGTGTATATTCCTCCCGATTATATATTCATAACTGACATTGTTTTCTATAGAAATGGAGTCTCCATACACTGAAGGTGGCACAGGAAAATAGTTGAGCATGTGCTGGCTTTCGCATTCTGGTGTCACCTCGGCTGGAATAGAGGCACCACCACCTACCATTCTATCACTTTGGGAAGTTATTTCTCTTTACCTAGGGCTATAACTGTCAATTCTCAGTTGAGATTTTAAATGTCAGAGGCAACTTTTTGTGCATGGGAAGGAACCCAACAAGCTGTTTGTGTTTAATTGCTATTTAACTTATTAGTGTTGTAAATTTTAAGTCTAGTTGTTATTAAATATTTAAACAAATCTCAAATTCATTTTTAAATCTATCAATTTTATGTTAAAAATAAAACGCTTTCACTTGTTCTTTAGTGCTCAGTGAGCTTATTAATTCAACATATTAAACTTTTCATTTAAATACTATAAATGTGATAGAATTTTCTTAAGCATTACATTACATATAAAAGTCACAAAAGCAGACAAATTTAACAAATCAAATTCTCTTATACATTTATATACCATTTATAAACTTTATTAAATTTCCATAAATATGTCAAATCCACACATTACTGTATCTGATTGTCTCAGGTACTTTAAGCCCCTAACAAGGTATGTTTACACTCTGTATCATCTTGGCCCATTCTTTGTCCAGTCCTGAGCGCTTACAGAGTATTCCTGTAAAATCTTCCTGAGCACAGACAAGCATTGGTTAGGAGCATGGGCTCCCAGCCACATAGCTCTGTTACTAACTGGCTGTGACCTTGGTTAAGTCATGTAACTTTTTGTGCCTCTGTTCTATCATCCGTAAGTGAAGGTAGCAATAGTGCACAACTCACCGAGTTTGTGAGCCTGACCTGAGGTAGCCATGCAAAGCACTTAGAACAGTGTCTGGCAAGTAGTAAGCCCTCAACAAATGTCATGGTGTTAGTGTAAATCTAGCAGATCAAAATCTAGCAGCATAAAAATCAGACCTATACATTAAATCAAATTCACTTAAGCCTATAAATATTCACTGCATCCTTAACTGGTCAAATCCTAAGTATTTCAATTAAAAATCAGTCTAATGTCAGATTTTTTCCAAACTGTGAGAGTCTCTAAAACATTTCTAATACCTTAAATATAGAGTATACAAAAACAAGCATCACAGTGAGTTAAAAGTTGTTCCTAGATCTTGTAAATATAAGATGTCATTAAAATAATATTAATTTCTCTAATTTTCCAAAATAGAAGCTGAGGGAAATAAAGGTATAACTATAAAAATGATATTAATTTCTTCATATGTGTATGTTATTTGAGGTTGCAGTCATTATCCAATAACATCCAATGCAAGGGAACAGATTTATTTTGGCATTGTGAATCTGCCGTTATGTGTTCATAGTTGTCAGTCAAAGATCAGAGATTGAGGTTATGGTTTCAAGGTTATTGGTCAAAGATTCTAGATGGGGGTAGGGTGGGTGCCACCTGGTCTGCCAGTTAACAGGCTGAGTCCCTGAGAGCTGCGTGTCATTGTAAATGGGAACTCAAAGCATTTCAGATGGGATTTATTGTCATAACCTAGGACTTCACCTATGTTTAGTTATCTTATAAGTTTTACCTTTGCCTAATTTTTATGGTAATTACTTTCAACTTTTCCTTGTTTGATTTGAGAGGATGGAATTCTGTACCTCCCCACTGGAAAGTTCAGCTAATCTCTTTGCTTATTAAAGTTAATTAAATTCTTGACCTTCTTTATATTTATTTTCTTGTCTGTCTAATAAACAGATTAATGTCCTACATCACAGGATTGCTGTAAACCTTAAATGAAATTTTGTAAATCACAATGTCTGGTATATAGTAAGTGCTCACTAAATGTTAACTATTATTATGTGGTTACATTTTCAGCTTTATTTTTTTTCTTTAAACATTTTCACATTCTTTAAATATTTGATTAAAAGGTAAAAGAACAGTTGTCTTTCAATCAAAACTCAAATTTGCAAAAAATAAAACACAAACACTTGTACTGCTTTATGGTAATACTGTTTTAATTTCCTATTACTGCTATAACAAATTACCCTAAACCTAGTGACTTATAAAAAACACAAATTTACTATCTTACAGTTCTGGGGGTCAGAAATCTAAAACAGTCTCACTGGACTAAGATTAAGGTGTCAGCAGTGGGCTGCATTCCTTTCTGGTGGCCCTAAGGAGAATCCGTTTCCTTGCCTTTTCCAGCTTCTAAAGGCCACCTACATTCTTTGGCTGATGGTCTCTTCCTTGAGCAACAGTATCACCCTGACCTTGCTTCTGCCCTCTGACTCTGACTCTCCTGCCTTCCTCTTTCATTTTTAAGGATCCTTGTAATTACACTTCACTCACCTGGATGATCCAGGATATTCTCTCCATCTCAAGATCCTTATCTTAATAATATCTGCAAAGTCCATTTTGCCATGTTAAGGTAACATATTCAAAGATTTCAGGAATTACGATGTGGACATCTTTGGGCAGTTATTATTCTGCCTGCTAACAGATACTATTTCTGAAATTACTGATGATGAAACCAAAGTTGGCATTGTATATCAGCAAAGGGATGGAAAAGGATTCTTACTTCACTTTCCTTTAAATAGACCTTGGCTAAATGCTGACAATATTGACTATTCGTTTGACCTTTTGACTATGTGTTTCCTTAGAATTGGGCAAATTTTTAAATCTAAAAAAAAAATAAAGGGTTCTGAATACCTTCTAAGTATTCAGCAATTATATATATATATATATATATATATATATATATCCATCTCATCTATCCAGAAAATGGCAACATGTTCCTAAGCTGCTAAAACTAAATACGTGCGCACGCGCACGCGCGCGCACACACACGCACGCACGCACGCACGCACGCACGCACGCTGTCCTGAGTAGCCAAAAGAGCTGACAAAAAAGTGTTAAGACTCATGTTTCCCTCGTATGAAAATTTTGGACTCATACTCAGATTATACCACTTGACACGTAGTTCTAATAAACTTAGTTATCTAATTTCTAATCCTTGGGGCTGACTTGAGGTAGAAAATTAGAAGGGCAAGAAGGAAAGCTCGAGGCAGGTAAACTGACAGAACTAAGGAGATTTGAGGAAACATATCAGTCAATAATGTGCCTTGTTTATATGATATAGTCAATCAAATGAAATAAAATTATACTTAATCTGTGCATTCAAGTCAAAAAAGGAAGGTGGGAAATAAACAGTGTTTTAAGTAGAATCTATTAATTCTCAAACCTTTGGCCAATCACTACCCCTCTGGGCTTTCAATTCTTCATATAAAAATGAGACATTTAGACTATTTGATGTCTAGATTCCTGTCTACCTTAGAATTCTATGATATCAAGTGACAACAACAGCTCATCACCAAGGAGACAATGAGAAGTGCTATGTATTGTGGTATGTATTATTAATTTTTATTATACTTACCACTATGACAACTACTATTATGAACCTAACATTTTACCAGCACTTAAAAAACTCAGTTTCCTGGGATAATTAAGAGTGAGGCAGGCCAGGCAATGTGCTTCAATAGAGTCAAAGGCATCACTTTCTCACAGCCAGAACAATAACTAATATTTATAATGCTTCAATCTAACCAGCAATTAATGAACAGATATTATGTGCCAGGCGCAGGTGTTAGGTGCTAAGTCATGAGAAATTAATTATTTTCATGTTTCAGGTGGAGAGCAATAACTAAATCAAACTTTAACAATATGTAAATGCTTTGATCTAGAAATGCTTCCCAGAAGCTGTCTAACGGAAGCTTTCATGCAAGTGCTCAAAGATATCTGTTCAAAGATGCTTATTTATGCATTGTTTGTAACAGTAAAACACTGGAAATGACCTAAATGTCCATCAATAGAATGAATGAGAGAGACCTACATATACCAACATGAAAAGATGCCCAACATATACTGCTAGATGATAAAAGGTTATAAGATAGTACTTTTGGTGATATATATATATATATATATATATATATATATATGTATATATATACACACACATGCACACATATATACATATATATGCATAAAAATATCTCAATGATATAAAGCAAAGTATTAATAAGGGCAAGGTTATGGAGATTTTTTTCTATCTACATTTAAAAAATAATGTTCATTTAAAAATAATAAACACATCACACAGGAAAAATAACAAAGTTAAAATAAATAGAATAATACAAAATAAAAGGAAAAAATTAATAAGTTGTAGCAGTATTTTCATGTGGAAGTATCAAAATTGTATTTAAAACAACACTTTTTCCAAGAATTTGGAATTGATAAGTTGTTTCACCTGTGGTTTTCTGAGTAGCTGGAAGCTGTGACCTTTCACTCAGTTACCCCTCTCTTTATCCTGGTTGGTTTTGAGCTTTCAATAAAGCTCTTTACCTGAGCTTGCTCTTTAAGAGACCTGGATTCAAAACATATGATAATAGTGAGCTCATGCATGTCAATTTGTTTACCGCAAGCCTCTCAGAGGAAATCATGTGCATCTGTCTATTTATTTTTCCTTGGAACCTAGAAGGTCACCTCTAAAAATAATCTTGCTCAGTGTCAGAGCTTCCCCTTACACAGAGGTACATGCCTCGCATATTCTCTGCAGTTAGTGCCCTATGCAAGGCGGATCCAGTTCCCCAAAGGACTCAGACCAGAGAAGGAGGGGAAAGCAGCTGCCAGCTAAATTTTCCACCTATTGATTCATTGAATACTGGATACAAAGGAAGCCCTTTAAAAAAATGGTGCACGCCTTTTCTCATGGCTACCACTAGTGATATTGAACTTTTAAATGCTTATTCACTGTTTGTATTTCTTCTTTTGTAAATCTCTAAAGTGAACATTAAAAGAATTTCTGAACCAGAGCCCATGCTATGCTTATCTGACTCTGCAGTAGACACATTTGGGGTGCCTAACCAGCTTCTACCACTTCTGGAAGGGCCCTGAAGCCTCTTTTGAATGAGTGGGCCTGAGGAACTGTGCTTGTACCTGGGAAACACGCTCCATTGGCCACTGTCCTCTGGCTCACTCCTCCTCACTTAAACCTTCCAGTACCCCATGCTGGGCTGGTATCACATTGCAGAAGGTCTTGAAAGCCAGACAATGGATTTTGGACAAGGGAGTAAGCTGAGGAGAGCTGTGCTTTAAGCAGATTAACCTGGCATTAGTGTGAATGGGGACAGTGACGAGAAAGAAAGATCAGCTGGAAATCTATTGTCCAAGTCAGAAATACTGAAAGCCATGGACAGAAAAGAATAGAAAGATGGTAACTGAAGAGGTGAAATCTATGGAATTTTATAGCCGATTGGATCCAGGGTACAAAGGAGTTCCACATGTTCCAGAAGTTTCTAAGACCTGTGTTAGGACACTGGTGGTGCCATTATGAAGGAGATGTCCCAAACTGGGCTCTGAACTCATTCTCTTCCACCTCTCCAGGGACCTCAAGCCAACAATTGTTTTGTCATTTATCTTCAATTACTTACTTTCATTGATTCCTTTCCATTTAAGCCTAATCAAGACTCTCTCAAATTTAAAAAACAACAAAAACAAAACTCTCTCCTTGAGTTTTGGTGGGAAGGGTAGGCTAACATCCTCATCTGATATATAGGCAGTCAAGAGATGGTATCTACGATTAATGGAATGAAAAATGGAGCTTATATAGGTTTTGAAGATGGCCAGTGGAGAATCTGAGAATGATGATACAACCACTTTGAATGAGAGAGGGGAAAGGGAGGTATAAGTAAACTAAATTCTCATTTAACATATCAGGAAGTTAATAATGTCTCAAGCTGATAAAGCAAGAAACAGTCATATTAGGAGTTAATTAGCGATATGGTGGTTACCACAACATAGAAGCAGTTCAAAATGGTTGCCTCTGATCTGGGAAAGGGTGGCTTAGAAGATTGTTCTTGTTTTGAACCATTTGCGTGCATTTCTTTAACGAGGTTTTTGAAGCTTTATTCTTTCTTTCTTTCTTTCTTTTTAATATGATAAGGAGAGAGACCTTAAAAAATAATCCTCCCCAAATTCACATCTCCCTATGGCGACCACAGTCTCTCTTCTTCCTTAAAATACATTCCTTAATATATAATAATAATAGTAGCAGTAGCTAACATTTATTACATTATTATGTGCCATGCGTTGTACTAATTGTTTTACTTTCACCATCTCATTTAACCTTCCCAGTGAATTTATTGCAACTAGATATCTTGAAGGAATTGTCTGTGCTCACATCCACATTTGTCTGCAATCCTCTCTCTCCTCCACCCACTGCAGACTGACTTTTGCTACCCAAACTCAACTTAGATTGCTCTCAGTGAAGGAATCCATAACTTCCCTACTGTTGGAACTAGTTATACTTTTAGCATTTTACTCCTTACCTCCCTTTGCTTTCACTCTTTTGGTTTCTCTCCTGCTTCTCTGGCTTCTTATTCTCAGTTTCCTTTATGATCTTTCTTCTACTCACCTCTTAAATGTTAGTATACCTCAGAGTTCCTTCTGCAGCCTGCTTTTCCTTTCACTTTATATCCCTTCGGACTATTCACAAATTCACTCCTATTACTTAAGTTACCATTGATGAAACTCAGACTTCTGTCTCTATCCCAACAGTTCTTTCTCCTGAGCTACAAACCGAAAGATGTCTATCTGACATCCTAATCTGGGCATCTCAACTCAACAAATCTCAAGTGAAATGCATCGACATTCCCCCATACTTGCCCTTCTGTGTCTCTCTCAGGGACACTATCATCCACACAGTTGCTGACTTCCAAATGTTTACACTGTCCTTGATTCCTTAGCTGTCCTCCACATCTAATAACATCTAATTAACCACTGGTACAGCCTCCGTTCTGGATTTCTCTCTACTCCTTCTCATCTAGGGAGCCACTACCTTAATTTGCACTGTCATCATCTCCTATCTAAACTATGGCAATGGCCAGATAATTGGTCTCCCTGCCCTCCCCATCTTGAGTCTATTCTCTGTATTGCAGCCAGAGTGATTCTTCCTCATATGCATATCTGAACCTGCCTCTCCTCTGCTAAAAGCATTTAATGGTTTCCTGTACCCTCGGCCTAGATTCTAGCTGCCCTCTGCTCTTCTGTCTCAGGCTATAGCTCTGGCTCCTGCCACACAGAACTGTTTACAGCCTCCCAACTCTCTCTCCCTACTTCCAGGCATTTGCACTTGCAGCTCCCTCTGCCTGAGATCATCCTTCCCACCCTGTTCTCTTCCTTTCTAATTCCTACTAGTCTTTCTTGATTAAGCGTAGATGTTTTCTCTTTGGTGGAGGCTTGTTGACTCCAAAGTCTGAGTCAGGTGCTCCTTCTGGGCATTCCCATAGAATACTATCATAGCACTTGCCATACCACTGTATTTACCTGTTATCTTCTCTGTTTCTCTTACTAAACTGCAAACCTTTAGTGGGTAGATGGTATATTAGCTATCCTGGCAGAGTGTCAACCCAATGAATGAATAATGGGAGGCAGTTCTAAGGATTGGAAAGAACATGAAGTCTGGATTCAGCTAAACCTAGATTTTGTTTTTTTCCTCTTCTGAATTTCCACTCCCCCCCCGCCCCGCCCCCAGTTGTAAAAAGCAGATGGCAGTTTCTTCCTCAAAGAATCATTGTGAGGATTAAATGAGATGCCGAACATAGGATGTGGCACACAAGAGCTTAGAGTCAGTGGGTGTTACCATCCCCAACTCATAGCAGCCAGAGGACTTGAGTTCCCTGGGAACCTGGTTTGAGAGAACAAGGATGAATTCAGAGATGGGTCATGTAGGAGGGGAGGCCAGCAGGAAGCAGAGAGTTGGGCCTGAATCTGACGAGGGAGCTAGAGGTACAGGTTTGGAAGTCCTCAGTTTAGGAGCACCAAGCTGCGGCCTAGGAGTAAATGAGACTGTACCTTGGGGAAAGCTCAGGCCTAGGGAGCAGTAAAGAGAAGATCTGCCTTTGCAAAAGAAGCTGGAGGAATGTTCTATGGGATGTTAGAGGAAAACCAGGATGAGGAGGGAGAAGTAACAGTGTCACACACTGCAGAGAGATTAGGGAGAATGTGCTTGTGGGTTTGGTCCTAATGAGGTCAGAGATGTCCTTGGAAAGAATGTTGATGGCTGTTTTGCGTAGTTAATCATTTGTTCTAGTTCAGAGTAGAAAGAAGGGGAAGATGTGGGACTTACGGTTCCAGAGCAAAAGCCATCTGAACTGATAAGCGAGGAAGGAAGGGCTGAAGATAACAATAGCAGCAAAAACTGTCTATAAATTAACCACAAGGCTGAGTTTGAGCACATGCCAGTGCTCAGATGCCAGAGACCTTCCCTACTTCTCACCCCAACCCCACCAACTCCTGTCCCACTAAGAATACCAAGGAATAACCAGGCACGGGTGTCAGGAAGCTGTAGAAGCATATACAGAGAGTTTTTTGTTTAGTAACTACCATTTGTTCTTTTCTGAGTGGCAGGCATTGTGCTGAATGTCTTGTGCATATTATATCACTTACTCCTTGCAACAATCTTTTAAAATATTATCGTCAATTAGTTATTGAGAAAACTAAGGTTTAGAGAAGTTAACCTGTTGGAAGTCAACTGGTAAGTGATAAGCTGAGATTAAAACTGGGCTCTCTGACTCCAGAGCCCTTGCTCTTCACTGGCTTGAAGGTGTGAGGGGTAGGTGGCATGAGGAAGGGGACCTGAAGAAGTCTTAGTCTGGAAGTAAAGGGAGAAGCATCGCAAGACTTCTGAAAAGTTAAGGAGCCTGTTTTGTGTATATAATCTGCCCAGCCAAATAATGAATGAAGTTTACTGTACATCAAAGGCTAGAACCATCTAGAACTGCATGGTCCCATAACACTCTCATCACTGATGCAACATTCTCCATCTGTGTTGTCTAATACGGTAACTATTAACTAGCACACAAGGCTACTGACTGAGCACTTGAAATGTGGCCAGTGTGACTGAGGAACTGAATTTTTAATTTCATTTAGTTAAAATTTACATTTAAAAACTGATACTTGATTCAGTTATCAAAAAATTTTAAGTACATATATATTTTAAATTTAAAAAGTAAGAGTTTATTTTAGGCTATATATTCTAAGGTACACTTTTTTGGAAGATGGAGATTTTAATTGGATCTTGAAAGATAAAGTAGAATTTGAATTATTGAAGTAGAGGTGGATATTCAAAATATATAACAAGATAAAAAAATCAAGGAAAAAATTTTTGCGCAAATAAGTTTGGAGGGGCAATGAACAAATCAATTTGAGCAACGCAGAAAGATTTTAAGAATAGTACACAGCAAGTCAGTATAATAGGACTGAGCCAGATGTGGAAGACCTTTAATATCTGAATAAATATTTTGATTTTATAAAGTTGGCAATACGTATATTTAAAAAATATAAAGATACAAAAATATAAAGATATAAAAATATATTGTTGACACAATAAAGTAATATTCTAAGAAGATTAATCTTACAAACATATTATGAAGCTGAAATCAACTCTTTCTGGAAGTCCAACTAAGAGTCCAGAAATAGTTTCATGTGGTTACTAAGATCAAGAATGTTAGGAAGAAAGTAGAAATGGCTATTCTAGCTATGGCAAGAACTCTTGCCTTTCAATGAGACAAATTTAAATACTGAAGATTTTCTTCTGTTTTGTAAATAAAAATTAAAAGGCAAAAACAATAAATTTGAAGGTTTATCTGCATGTCTAAGAATTTGCCTAATTATTATTATTATTATTTGACATTCAGTATTATTTTATATTAGTTTCAGGTGTATAGCATAGTGATTAGACATTTATATAATTTACGAAATGATTCCCCTGATAAGTCCAGTACCAGCTGGCACCATACATAGTTATTACCACATTGTTGACTATATTCCTTATGCTGTACTTTACATTGCCCATGACTATCTGTAACTGCACATTTGTACTTATTAATAAGTACAACCCCCTTAAGAATATTTTGAACAACTTAGTGTGTGAAACTACTTATTCAATTTAAATTTTTGTGGAATCTAAAAACAGCTAGCATCAGAACTGATATTTGCTATACATGTAGTGTGCACTAGATTTCAAAGGCAAATGAAAGAAATGAAATGTAAATAGCTTATTAATAATTTTAATTGGTACATGCTGAAATGATAAATTTTTGATATGATGGTTTAAATAAACATATTATTAAAATTAATTTCATGTTTTTAGAAAAATTTAATATGGCTACTAGAAAGATATTAATTAAATGTGTGGCACACATTACTTTCTGTTGGATAGCTTTGAATTAGAGGAGGGGTCCAGGTACTAACAGAGGTTTCAGTTAAGTGGTGAGAAGGGAAGGCCTTTCTCATCCTTTTACTACTATAGGCCTCTCCACTCCTCCTTCCTCCCTATCCTCTTTATTCTTCTCACCCTTGAGGTAGGAAAGGCATTAGGCACCTAAATAGACCTCTCCAGAGTGTTTAATTTTAAAAGACAGCAGAGGTCGTGTGGCTGCTTTACATAAAGGAGTGATTCATTGTCATTGGATTTTAGGCCTTAGTGAGGGAAATATTTGGCCTTCTAGAAGTTTCTATTGATAGGCGCTGGTGGCATCCTTTTTGGACTTCCAGGATTGTCCTGATTTACATGTTCTAACCATGTAATTACTCATAGTTGTCAAACTTTGAATTCCAGTTTAAGGTTCCAACATGTGTATGTACAGGAAATTATCAGTCTGTTTACGTATATTGCTACTCTCCCTATTCTTAAAAATGGGCCTTTCTGAGGAGTTAAAAGATAAAAGTCTTGCTTGAGCCACGGATCTGAGAAGGCATCATTTTGTGAGACTAAAAAGCTAAAGATTGTACATCTCCAAAGTCTATTCTCCAGAGCCCCTATTAAAAGGACTTGTGATAACAGCCTTGGTTTCTTTACATGTAAATTGGGGAAAACAATAGAAAGAAAGCATTTGGGTAGACTCATGAGGGTTTGAGAGGACAAAATGAATTCATACTTGTAATGTACTTAGACCAGTGTCTGGGATATAATAAACCTTCAACTCAATCAATGTTAACTATTAATATAAAATAGGTATAGAATACTTCTAAATGTGTGCCAGAAATTATGTGGTCACATGCAATAGACATCTGATTCCAATTAGAATATTTATTGGAAGCATACTACACTATCTTACTCAATAGAAGGAAAAGTTTGGAACGATCAAATCCCAGGAGAGCTAGGTACAGCTGGACCTCAAGAACCTGAATGCCACAAGCACTCTTTGTCTCTTGTCTCTGTGCTTCTGTGTTAACTTCCTCCTCGCTCACTGTAGAAGGGCTTTCTCACACGGCCAGAAACCAACAATTCCCGAGTCTATTCCATGTACCTTCCCCCACTGGCGAGTCTCTTTTCAGTTACAGTTAAAAAAGAAAAAAATCCAAGGAAAAGACTATGAGTGGCCTAACTTGAGTCAGGTACCCATTCTTAGACCAATCAGCCTTGGCTGAGGGAGCCAGAACATATAAGAGCATGACTGCTCTTGTTGGAACCCCATAGTAGGGGTTTGGGTAGAGAAGTTCCTAAACATAAGTGAGAGTGCCGGGCAGATCCTTGCCATGCTCAGTCATTGGCTGAGGACTAATAGGGAAAAACATAGCCTCAGCCCAAATACTGCAGCAGGTCCCAAAGGAACTGCAACTTGAGGCTCTCGGCTAACTGCTCCTTTCACAGCTGATCACTAAGTTCTTGAAGGAAGATTTGAACAGCATACCTACCCATGGTTGCCACAGTCCACCATTGTGCTGCACAGATGTACCTCTCTGCCCAAGTTCATGGAGCAGCTTCTCTATGCTCCTCTATTCTGAGGGGTCTGAGTTTTTGTTAATAATACCCTTCTCAGGTTGGGATTGCTGCACTTGTCCATTCAAGGTCACAGTTCAACAACAGAGTGCCAGAGGCACTCATGTGGGTTCCCTGAGTTCTACACATAGTCTTCTCTGCCTCCATTGTGTAATAGGAGCCCTGCCTCCACTTGCTGATCAGGGACAATGATGTCTGCCAAGATGGTGACTCTTTTTCTTGCCTGCTGGTCCCTTGTCACAGGAATCCAAAGTGCCCAGGCACTGTGTCCACTAGCAATAATGTACTCTCTAACTAGTCCTTCTAACCCTGCAGAGCCCAGAATTGCAGGTATGAGAAACATAAAATCCTCCAGAAGGTCATTGGTAGTGACAGAAGTGGAGCCGCTCCTGCTTCCACTTCTTGGTTCCTAGGCACATATTTCCTTCCTACTAGGGACATAGTACCATATAAAGGCCTCTGATTCAGTGCATACACTGTATCATGGAAGAGTACTCAATCCTTAAGAGTCTTGCCTTCAGGATGACATTTTGTAATCAACAACCAGGTTATAAGATCCTTTAGGGTAGGGAATCAAAGTTATTCATCTAAGTAAATCCAGAATCTTTCATGTCACCTGGAATATGATATCGATATTCCATATGTATTAGTTAACCAAATGAAGGAATGAATTAAAGAATAATAAATTAATTTTAAAAAGAACGCTAGATGAGTACATGGCATTTGCGACTAGGGAGTAGTATGAGATGGCTACGAAACTGGCAATGTCATTCATAATCATGTTTCAGCTACCATCTATAAAGTGATGACTCCTGAATCCTTACCCCTTGCTCTTACCTCTTTCATGAGTTTCAGACAAACATTTACAGCAACAAACTTGATGTTTATGCCTGAATGTTCCAAAAGCACCTGCAACAAAACGTGTTCAAAATTGAACTCATTTTCCCACTAACCCTGTTCCTCCTTCTCCTCTGTTAATGCCACCCAGGTCGGAATCTTAGAATTCATTCTAGACTTTATCCTCTCCTCTCCCTCAGTCTTCATATTCAATTTATTACTAAAATCTCGTTATTCTTATTTTTTCAATAGCTTTGGAATTTGATTTTTCCTCCACTCTGGATTCCTTCCCTCCAGCCACTCTTCCTTACTATCCATTTTCCTTATATCATTGTCAAACTGATTTTTCTAAAATGAAAATTTAATCATGCTTCTCTCTTTCTCAAGATTGTCTAATAGCTCCCCACTACTGTAAGATAAAACCCATACTTCTTGGTTAGCCGATTTAAAATGTCTTCCACGATCTGGTCTTGTCTGCCTCACTTACCGCCTTACAAGGCTAAAAGCTCGTGGTGGTAGGGACTGTATTCACTTCTTCTTTATCTTTCTAGTGCCTAACACAGTTTTGGGAACCCAATACAGTCTTTTTAAATGAATGAATGAGGAAATAAGACCTGAAATAGGCTTTGAAGATTGGGCCGGGTGGATAAAATATAGATAGATCGAATCTGGATCCTTCAAATAATTATTGGGCTACCAAGTTGAGTTTATAGATGAAAGAGAGTCCTTATTGTTAATTTTTGTATCTCCATGACCAGCCAATTATTTGGCACATAGTAAGTATGTACTCAATAAATATCGTATTAATTAATATTAATTGATGAATGGTATTGTATATTCAGCCAAGCCAGCATTTATTTCTTTCGGGAAATGTAATGCTCACTTCATGGCAGAGTGACTTATTGAGGGAAGAGATGAAAACTCCATTAATTCTTTGTGAAGCAGCTACTATGCTGGCCAGAAACCTGAGCAAACAGACCAGGCTTCAAGACAATTTAATCAAACACATTTCTTATTGACCAGATTATGGTCCTGCTGTTAGAGAGGACACCTGTCTTCTTGAGATCAGTGGCTCCAGCATTAGATTTATTAACTGTAACTAGATCTGGCTGTAGATGCTGCCAAAACAGGAATATCCCAAGGTGTTGTTACTGGATGCTAATTTTGGATAAATACCTCCTGGAGGCTTTAAGTCTTTTAAAATGAAGATTGTATGCTCTAATAAATTATAAATATTATTGGAGTTTCCTTTTCAGTGAATAGTTTAACTCATATTTTTTGTAGTTGGGATATATAATGAACACGCTGGCATTTTAATACTTATATCGAGTTTAGAAGTCAAATATTTCACAAGGTCCTAGGAACTTGTTTTCAAAGTAGTGTGTTATGAAAACTGACCCCGGCTGCAATATGATCATTCCCTTCGGAGAACTTGCAAGTAAATTTAGTTAGTTAAAGCTTCTGCCAGCATGATTCTACCCCAGAGAATAACGAGAATATTTCCAGTTGCCAGTTGCTCTTATCTACTGCTTGTCCTAATGCCTAATTTGGAGAAATTCCATTTTGCTGCAGGTTCAAGTCTCTGGGTTATCTTACCCCTGGACTTTTCTCCAACTGATTATCTCGAGCTTTCAAGGAAACTCAGTGGTCCATGATTTGGTGTCTTTCAGTCAAAATACAAAAGGGTAAGCTGTTCAAATATCAATGGTCAAGACTTTATAAAACCTTTTTTTTTCTTGACAGGAAGGGTATTAATTGACCTTATTAGCTAAATGAGGAGATTAAAACTTAATAATAACCTTGGCTAATCTTCCATCATTAAACTGGAATGTTGTTAAATGTTTTCTATTATCATGCCAACATGAAATGGCTTTTCTAGCTTCCAGTTTAACTAGCTAGCAACTTCAACAAATCAAGCTTCAATCTTAAAATAAGGAGGTTTTCTTTTGACCCTCTGGGACAGAGAATGGAGACATGAAAAGTAAGAGGCCAACTTATTCATCCCAGTCACCAAGAAGCTTGGAGCTTGGGGGAAAGATTTTCCCCAGAGGTGATAGAATGTCATTTACAGTGCTCTAAAAAATTAATAAGGCAATTTGATTTTTAACGCTTCTGAAATCTTAGTGTAGTGCCTTTTTATAGCCCTAAGCTGTATGTTTAAAAACACATCAAAATGTCAATGTGGGCCTTTAGACATCAACCTTCTTACTGTTTCCAAAATGATTTCTTTCTTATTTGCAGACTTACATCTTCATTTGAGAACAATCTGAAATGCTCCTAACTAGTTGTGAGCAAGGCTGGTCACCTGGTGTCTTCAAAGTTAGTTAGGAGAAAATGCAGCCTGGTTGGAATTTGGTACCTAGGAATATTCAGGGTGGGGAGTGGCAGAGTTGTCTACTGATTAAGAGCACCAGTTCTGGAATCTGGTAAATGAGGTTTGAGTCCTGGGTCCACTGCTCACTAGTTATGAGACTTGTGCAGGTTGCTTACACCTCGTTGTTGAAAAGGAAATAATAGCACCTACTGAACATAGCACAGTGCCTCGCAAAATAGTAAGTGCTTGATAAATCTTATTAGCAAAACAGAAAATAAGCATCATTGTGAGCAAAACATTATACCCACAAGATTTTGTACCAGGTACTGAGGATACAACAAAGTGTAAGATAAAGGTTCTATCCTTCCCAGGCTGATTGGAGAGAAGAGATATGTATACACATATATGTTTATTAGACATATGTAATAATTTGATGTGGCACAGCTATGAGTGGGCAAGGAGTCACGGAAAGTTTGTCAGGGAAGAAAGAAAGGAGCTTGACCTTGGAGGAAGGGCAGTATCCATGTAAGCTGACTGCAAGGCCAGAGGCATTCTTAGGGCTGCCACAATTGCATAAATGACCCTTCCTGTCAACCTTACTGAGCACCTCAGGTATCTCAATGACTAAGAATTTATGGGGAAGGGAGGTACGGGGTCTTAAAAGGTCACTGGCCTTTTTTTTTTTTTTAACGGAAAGTTTTCAGTTTGATCATTTGAAAACAAAGATTTATTGCTAGCTTAAAAGTACTTATTTTCCTTAAGTAAATAAAATACTTTGTCAAATGTAGAACAGAAGTAATCCTCTGCCACAACAAAATAAAGAATTACTATGCATCCATCTGTGTCTAGCTTTCTTTGGAGATAGCATAACAGATATGATCCTTGGCCCAGAGATATAATCAAAACTCTGAACCATCCAAGTTCATATATAGTTTAATAAATAATGCTTAAGGAAAAGTGTGTGGTCCAGTTTAGTCCAGGGGAAATATGATAGTGGTGACAATGAAGAGGGGGAGAAACATATAGATTCACCTTTATAGATAGCTTCTTTTAGATATGAAATATTGTAAGGACAACAAGCCAGTAGATGATATTTTCCGAAAGACTCTTCTCTAGAGGCAGTAAAAGAATTCGGTGCTCTATTGTAACCAGAAACTTTATCAAAAGAAATTTTAAAAAATATCCCCAACATTGATATGCTAGGGGTAGAACTGTTGGAATGTCTTTCTTGGAACCCTACTCATTCATTTACTCTTCATTTAAAAAATTAATTTATTATGTTTCCTACTTGTGCCATGCAGCATATATTATGTTTCCTTCTCTCATGGAACTGGAGGAAGACAGGTAAGCTAATAAATCACTATATAATTACATACTCATCTATTTACTTATCTAAGAACTAATATTGAACATATCATGTGTTAGGGAATATTCTGGGTTCTGGGAATTCATTGATGAGCAAAAATAGGCTGGATTCCACCTTCATGGAGCCTCCATTCTGAGGGGAGAGGCAACTTACTCAGAGTCATGCTGAAAAAGGTAAAGTTGTAACTATGAAGGAGGTTCGAAGGAATAGTCATAAGGAAATATGATCTCACAAGGAGGTCAAGGAAGGCTTC
Source organism: Pteropus medius (assembly GCF_902729225.1). Taxonomy (NCBI): domain Eukaryota; kingdom Metazoa; phylum Chordata; class Mammalia; order Chiroptera; family Pteropodidae; genus Pteropus; species Pteropus medius. The sequence continues at coordinate 24,783,897 of NW_024349800.1, read as the reverse complement.
CCTGAGGAAGTGAAGAATGGATGGAGAACTGAAGGATAAAGAAGAGTTAGCTGGCAAAAGGAAGGATGGGGGAGCATTCCTGATAGAGGGATAAGTGTGTGGCTAAGGCCACGGTATGTCTCAGAGGCTGAAAGATGGTGAATATGGTTAGAAGAGGAAGATAAACCCACAAAGGATATAGAGGAGGAGTAGCTGAAAGTGAATAAGCAAACCAAGAGAGTGCTGGTCATAGAAGCCAGGGGAAGAGTGTTTCAAAAAAGAGGGCACAGCCAGATCTGAGACCTCTGCCACAACCATGCTCTGCCAGATCCTCAGTCAGGCCAAGAAGCATCCAAGCTTGATTCCCCTCTTCGTATTTACCGGAGCTGGACTGGAGCAGTGAGCATTGTATGTCTTGTGCCTGGCATTATTTAATCTAGATGTCTCTTGGGACAGAAAGAATAACCGTTCTGGATCCCAATGAGCAATACAAGTTCTACTCAGTGAATGCAGATTACAGCAAACTGAAGAAAGAAGGTCCAGACTTCTAAATAAAATGTTTCATCATAAAGCTGCTTAGAATGAAGGTCTTCCAGAAGCCATCCACACAATTATTCACTTAACCAGGAAATATTTCCCCTCCAAATGCACAAAATTGTGTTGTTGTATTTTGTTGGGGTTTACACTGATTAATAAATGTTCGAAACTTGAAAAAAAGAAAAAAAGAGGCCACAGACAACAGAGTCAAATGCTGCTGAGAGGTTTAGTAATACAAGAACTAAAAATGTCCCCCAGATTTCACAACATGCAGGTCATTGGTAAGCCCAGTGAAATGATGGGTCAGAAGTGAGAATGGAATGGTTTGAGAGTGAGTATAACACGAGACCATGTAGGGAACAAGAGTATAGATTAGAAATTGCATTTGGTCACATATAATGGAACCTAATGACAGTAGTTTAACTAAATAGAGTTATTTTTCTCACATAACAAGAATGACAGAGGGTGACAGTTCAGACTGATGCAGTGGCTCCACGATGTAATCAGTGTCCTAGAATCCTCCTTTCTGCTGTCATCCTCAGCTTGTGGCTGTTTTTTGCATCATGAGTGCAAGATCGCTGCTCACTCTCAAGTTAGTGTTTCAGATATGAAGAAGAAAAAAAGATCAGAGGAAATGTCTGGTGCCTATCCTAGGAAAGCAGAAATTTTCTGTAAATCTCTAGCTGACTTCAGCATACACGTCACTGGCCAGAACTATGTCATATGGCCACTCCTACCTGCAAGGGAAGCTGGAAAACAGCTCTTCAGATTGAGCCATTGCTGCTCCTACCAGAATCAGTTTCTATAGGAAGAAGGGAGGATGGATACTGAGAAGGCAACCAAAGCAGCTACACAGCACATACAAATCACACATTCAAAAAGTGTGTTCATAAAGAGATAATGATAATTGGAGGGGGCTGTGGGATTGACTTTTTTAAAAATTGAGAATGACTTGAATATATTTAAAACTTGATGAGAAAGGTCTAATAGGATAGATTAAAAGTTCAAATATACAAGAACAAAAGGATAATTAACAGTGTAATTAGAAAGAGGGAAGGAATGGAATCTAAATCAGGAGAAGGGAGATTAAAGAGAAGAATAGATTCTCTACCATAACAACAAGAAGGAGAGAAATAGGCTTTTATGTTTTATATTGAGAGAATAAAGCGTCTATTTCCTCAATAATGTAGAGGTTCGCTATTGTCAATGAGAGGGTGGAAGGGAGTGATCAGAGCTTTGAGAAGTTTGAGATGTTAAAGTTTGAAATAGCTGTTGTAGAGCAAAACTGACTCGAGCATAAAGAGAACAAATAAACTTCTATCAGGGAATGCTGTCTCATTGCCTTTCCTGAGAAATATATTAGAGAATGAGCTTCAGATGATCAAAATGACTAGAAAGACATCAACATAAGGCCTGGCGTTGAGCATTAAATATACAATCACTTAGAGAACTACCCACATCCATGCCCATACCAGCTGAATATCCTCCCTTCCCCATCATTAACACAACCATTTATTCCACAAATATTTAGTGAATATCCTCAACATGCTAGATACTTATACATGTCATATAGCATGCTGGGATGGGTTGGAAATAGAGCCTGGGAGAAGGAAGCAGTGGGAAAGCAATTGTTAGACAAGGTAGACCCTCTCTTAGCTGGGGAGATGCATAGAAATCTTAACATCCAGGCCCAGGGAGAGCAGCTAAACTCCAACCAGGCAATGGCATGCAGTGGGAGGTCTGATCTGAGCAGTAAGATGGGGGTGGTAGCATCTGACTTTGGGAACTCTGGACAATTGCCATGGTGCCAGGGGCAGACATGGAGTTAAATCAATTGGAATAAGGACTCCTGGAAGAGCAGTCTAGCTATGGAGATGGTGGATGCAAGGTTACAGGGTAGAACAGGTTTTGGCAGGCCTGCTTTTGACTTGGCTGATTCCTCAAAATGCCAGCCTTGGGAGGCTGCAGAAACCTAGCTGTTAGAGCCCCCAAAAGTAAAGGACCCTGATAAATTGACTCAAGGAGGCTGCATCTGAATAGTACTGCTCAAGTCAAGAGCTGGGTTGTCCTACATACATGTTTGTCTTAGAATGCCTAGTGCAATAGAAAAGTATTTCTATTTCTATATTCTACTTACCACTATAGAGAGAATACATCATACTCAATGGAGCAGACAGTAATAATAACAACTACCATTCATTGCACATGCTACATGCTAGACAACTATTCTAGATACTTAATAGGATGTATCCTTATAATAACCCTCTGAGTTAGCTATTATCGTTCCCATTTACAGAAGAGGAAACTGAGCCTGGTCCAGTAAGTTTAAGTTAATTTGCCCAAGATCACATGGCAATAACTGGCTAAGCAAGAATTCTAGTGCATGTGCGACTACAGATCCACCATTATGCTGTCACTGTTATATCACACTGTTTCAATACAGTGTTGAACTCTAATGAGTATCAGTGAAATAATAATTGGTCTGCTTCTTTGGTAAGCAAAACTGGGATCACGGGACATTTCTCAGGATCCATTGCTAAAATGACAAGACCATGCTGCCCTCTATCAGCTTCAGTGACATTGGTCACTGGTAATTTTCAGAATGAATAAGAATATCTGACATTTAGATTGTGATATACACTTCCTAAAATACTTTACTCAAGCTTATCTCAAATTATTATGAACACTGAAGCCCACACATATACGCACAAAAATCAATGCAAAATTTTTAATGAATATAAATTCCATTTGTGGTAAATGCCAGTTATACTCACTGTATAACTGTGACTTTTTTTTTTTTTTATTTCTAGAGAAATAAAAAAGTGAGTTAGGTTTTCCCACACTTTTGTTTGCTTATCACTTATTTCAAAATTAATACGTGTTTTTAATTAATTAATCATTTTATGGTGACATTGGTTAATTAAATCCAGTAAGTTTCAGCTGTACATTTTAACAGTATATTTACATTGTGTGTTCACCTCTCACAGTTAGAGTTCTTTTTGTCACCACATATTTGACCCCTTTTACCTCATCTACCTCCTCTCTAAAATTAATATTTTTTATTGAGGTATGTGCTTATTACTTTTCAAAGATACACAAAAGTAGAGAGACTAGAAGCTCCAAATATCACTCAGCTTCAGCAATGATCATTTATCTAGTAAGTATGATGACATGATTTCTGAGAGTTATCTCTTAAAGCCTTTCTGGTCTAATTACTACTTCATTCGTATAATATCTTGGTGTTTCCACATCATTGGTATAATTACTCATGACTGATGTAGGGGACATACTATTAAATGCTATTGTTGAAGTTAGCTCACTATAGCTCACAAAGTATTTCTGTTTTACCTGGGAACATATATACATATTTTTTTGAGTTTTAAGTTTTGGCTTAGCTTGGGATTGAAAATATATTTGTTTGGTATCTGTTGGCCCCATTGAATTGGTCTGTGTTTACCACACTGACCATCTATTCTTTTTTTTTTTTTCTTTACGCCTACAACACCTGGTCTTTCTAGATGGTCTCCCATCCAAGTACTAACCAGGCCTGACCCTGCTTAGCTTCCAAGATCGGACGAGATTGGGCGTGTTCAGGGTGGTGACCATTTATTCTTAACACTTTTTCTGTTAACGCAGAAACAGAAAAGAAATTTATCCTCTGCATAGATAATCAGACAAGAAAATTGAGCTGCCTAAATAATGACAGTGTGCATAATAAAGTATTTCAGGGAGTTATGTGATGCTCATAATCCTACAGGTTTGATGTCAGTGTGGGCCAGTTGGGTTCTGATGCTCATTCAGCCTTCTTCAAAACATGACTAAGTGGATCAGGTAAGAGTGCACAAATATTTCAACCAAAATCTATCCTGTTACTGGATAAAATAAATAAAAACAATAACAACAAAACTACACTCATCCATTGTTGAGAGTGGAGCCATAACATTGCATTTTTATATAAATCTAATAACCATAGTTCAAGGTTCTTTTAAGGAATTTTAAGATCGAGATATTTTTTCCCTAGCTAGAGGATAATATCTCGTTAAGATGTAGATTTCTTAGAGAACTTTTCCTATATAAAAATTTCAAGTTAAATTCTGATGCTTTTGCAAGGACTCAAATTACTTTTAAAATAAATATATCACATCTTATCATTTTTCTCTCAGTTATAGTTTGTAGATATAAACTCCCTAATAATCTGGAATTGGTTTAATATGATCTGATAGTACTATTTGCTCCCAACGCTCATTTTATTTTATTTTTTTTTTTTGTGGACACTTACTCTAAAGTAATTATAATTTTATAGATTCAGATTTCCTGAGTTGTATTCCAAGCTACCTGGTGAATTATTTGTTTTAACCCATCCTGTTATATAACTAACATTTTAAAATATTTTCTTATAATTGCTTCTTTAAGATGCTTGAATCTTAACGGTTATTCACCTTCCTAATCAAAACACTATTTAATGTTTTGATATATTTTTAATTTAATTAAAATAATTATATCCTATTTACAAAAGACACTCTTAAAGCAGCATATTAAAGAAATGTTAAAAATAAAGGAATGGAAAAAGATTCATTAGGGAAATGTTAATTAAAAAGGTGGATATAGCACTTTTATACTCATTATCCTACTTGGATATTATCCAGCATAGCACTGCAGTATTGTAAATACATAACCTTTATGGACTAAGCAGTCTGAAGAAAAACAGGTAATAGTGATGACTTCCTAAACCCATTGAATCATCCTTGCCTCTCCCTACCCCATTGTCTGTAGGATCCCATACAACCCAGTAGGAACCAGTTCCAGTTTCCCCAGTGTTTTTCTCCTCACTCTCAATGGACTCAAAATCTAGTACTGAATAAAACCGACTACACTTAGAACTGGAGCTCAATGAACTTTAAAGTCAAAATCCTTGATCTTCCCCCAAGCCCAGTGATATCTTTGCCCCATCCTGGCCCCTCGCAAGCTTGTTCATATCAGCTCCAATTGGATTCCATCACAGGCTCAAGGTCAACCTAAATCTCCATCCATTGAGAGACTTCCCAGGGTCCTGGGTTTTCCACCTATTCTGTAACCTCCAGCCTTACCACATGGGCTTTGAGCTTTTCCTCCTCTGTTCATCATTTAAGGGGTGGACCAACTATGGTAGTCCTCTTCCCTTCTTTTCCCTCAGCCCTAAACAATTATATTTATGCCCCCTGGCTTATTCTTCCTAAATACATATTAATAGCCGAATGTTATATTCTTATTCTGTTCTAGGCACTTGGTCACCAATTCTAGTTTAAAAAAATATTTTGGCCATGATCCACAGTAGAAAATACATTTTATATTGTGACAAGGTACATACAAAGCTTTCCCTAAACAATATTTAGTCCTTTACCAGGTGGCAACAAAATCTGATCTTTTCTTTTTCATTCTATTAAAAAAAATTCAGTCACTAAATTGATTTCGCTAACCACTAACGGGTAAAGACCTTCAGTTTAAAAGCCCTTGTTCTAAAGAGTCCTCAGTACTCCTTTGGTATCTTGTTTATCAGAATCAGGTCAGATAACACAAAGGCATATCTAAAACAATCACTGACTTATTTTCTGGATTTTCTAAGGAGGAATTCTTTAATATAAAAGGACAACAGTCCGTATGATATAAAAAAGTACTTTTAGTTGTTGGAAATGGTGGAGATTTATTTAAAGTTTAGAAAATAACCACAATCTGAAATTTTACTAAAGAGCACAAGATTGAAAGTCAGGCAGCCTGAGTCCTTGTCTCACCCTGCCAGTGAGTGTTAGGTGGTTAATCACTCAGCCTCTCTGAACCACGGGTCTTGATCTGGAGAATGATATGTAAACTCAATGATATATAAACCCTATAAAATCTAATGATTCATTCACTCATTCATTTGCTCATTCATTCGACAAATGTTTCATTAAGTATATTCCAGGCAGGTCTCTCACTCCTCATCTGACAATTCATGCTGAGAGGGCCAATGTTATAAACTTATCACACATCACATGTAATCATACGCCAAGGCTCTTTCTCATCAAATTTATGCTTCATCAGACACCATAAGGGAATGAGCTGCTTCATATAAGCACATTACCCAGAAAAATAATGCTCATTTATATAAACCACTTAATAAAAATCTCTCTAAAATGTATTAGAGATCATACTATACCTAATTTCATTAATGGTTTAGTTAACTCCAATAGCAAGGAGCTAAATTTTAAGATTTATCAATTCTTATACAAGTTTAATTCAAAATGTCAAAAATCTAACATTTGCTTTAATTCCCTTTGCTTCCCCCAACACTACTTTTTAACTCTTTTAGTTTAACTGTCTTACAACACAAAGTAAGTTGACACAATCAGTGGTAGAGAGTATTACTAAAAGCCATTCCTACACCAACATAGATAGCAATTGCTTAACTACACTAAAGTGATTGTCTTACATAAAATATCACACAAAACCCAAATTAAATGTATCCCCAAATCCCCAGTTCAGCATAATCCCCAAAATGTACACAGCTACTCATTCCCTATAATGTAAGGGTAAGTATGATGGAGGAGGAATTGGACTGAAGAGACAGCAGTTTTAGCTGATTGCTAATTTTACAGACATATGGCCATGTGAACACATCATTAGGGACCCCCTGCTACCAAGGCTTTGGAAGGGGCTTACACAAATGAAGAAACTGAAACTTAAACTTCACTAGTTCATGGTAAATCTGCTTCTACAAATATCAATTATTGAATGAAGGAGTGAATTGGTGAGCCAGTTATCAGCATGACTCTAAGGTTAAAAGCATCTGGGAATATCCAGAATATATAAAGAACTCTCAAAACTCAATAAGAAGAAAACGACATAAAAAAACTTTTAAATGGGCAAAAGATTTGAAAAGACACTTCATAGAGAAGAGAGACGACAAATAGCACATGAAAAGATACTCTATCTACATCATTAGCCATTAGCAAAATGTAAATTAAAATCACAGTGAGATCCTACTACCTTTATTACCATGACTAAAATAAAAGACCATACTAAGTATTAGCGAGGATATGGATCGACTGGAACTTTCATACATTGCTAGTGAGAATATAAGATGATACATCTGACCCAGCCATTCTACTTCCAAGTATCTACACAAGATAAACAAAAGCATATGTCCATACAAAGACTTATGCACAAATGTTCATAGCAGCTTTGTTTGTAATAGCCCCAAACTGGAAAAAAATCCAAATGTCTCTCAACAGTTGAATAGATAAGGAAATTACAGCACATCCATAAAATGAAATACTATTTAGCAATAAAAAGGAATGAACTATTGATACACACAACTTGAATTCCAGAATAACTATGTTCTGTGAAAAAAGCCAGACGAAAAGGAATATGTACTGTATGATTCTATCTATAGAAAATTGTTTAAAATGCAAACTAATCTATAGACAGAAAGCAGACCAGTGGTTGCCTGGGGCTAGTGGGTGAGGGCAGGAGGGAGGATTTACAAAGAGGTACGAGGTGTAATTGGGGGTGATGGGTCTACTCATTATCTTGATTTGGTGATGGTTTCTCAGGCTATAGATAAGTCAAAACTTATCAGATTGTATACTTTAAATATGTGCCCTTTATTGTCAATAATATATGTCAAAAACACCTGACATTAAAGCATCTAAAAATAGCATATTTCCAACTTAACTTGCTCTTTTAAAATTTTTTTGAGGGTCAACATGTACAGTATTCACCTTCCTCTTAACCAGATCTTATAAAAGGGCCACAGCCACTCCAATACCTCCCTAGACAGGGATAGTGTAAAGGAGTGGAAACAGTAGTAGAAAGAAATAGGGATCTTCAATGATTGTGATAAAAATTTTTACAAATTTTACAAAAACAAACACCCATTTGAATACACTGCTAGGGCTTCTCCCAGGGCTTTGGAGGAGGCTTGTGCAAGTCAGGGACTGACGGAGATCACAATGAACTCCTAAGCACTGCTTGGATTTGGGGGAGGTGGGGAGGAGCGTGTTGATCCAGCAAAGGAATGGCCTTCTAGCTCCATGGGCTCAAAGCTGTGGTTTGGATGTTAAGCTGCATGGCCTTATTCTGAGGTCACCAGTTAGTAAGGCCTGAGGACATATCAATTACACAAGGAATGGGGAAAGTTTTGAAAGGTCAATGGCACCATCCTCTGGAGTTTATGCATCATCACACAGCACAGACTTACTTAATCGCTCAGGAGATATAAGTCTTCTGAGGCACAAGAGTGAAAGACAAGACTCATGGATTCTATTACTGCTCTGCTGCTGTGACTATTTGCTGATCTGTGACTTGAGGCAGCTCATATAACCTCTGGGTGTTGGTTTCAACACTAGTAAACTAGAATGACAAGAATTACCTATTAGTCGTGTAGACTGAGATCTTCCCATGGAAATAATTTTTATCCTTCCTGAAATCTAGTTGATCTCTTCTATTATATAAAGTTCCTTTTGCAGTTGGAAGAAAGAAAAATAGGGAAGTGAAAGAGAATTAGATAGCATAGGCAAGTGACTCCAGGTGGGGCAACACTCCAGCACTGGGCTGGGGCTACTGATGCTCTCCCTTAATGTCAAGGGCACATCACAAAGCCTGAGAAGGAGCCTGTCCAGATGAGGGATCCTGTAACTTAAGCTTTATTTGCTTCAAGTTAAATCTACCTCTGTCTAGAAGCTTGCTATTACCTTTTTTCCTCAGTTTTTTTAAGGTTATCATTTACTGGGTACTTCATTTGTACCAGCCACATACATACTTCTCAATTTTTCTTAACCATGTTAATACATTAGAATCCTGGGAAGCTTTTAAAATATACCAACCTGAAACCAACTGAAACCAAATTTCTAGGGGTAGGACTTGAGTATTGTTTTTAAAAGCCCCTTGGATGATTCTAATGTACGACTAGGATTGAAACTACTTTACATATGTTAACTTCTGAAATCTTTACTCAAACCTAAGAGATAGGTCTTGTTATCCTAATATATCAATAAACCGAGAGAATCAGAGAGGTTAAAAGTCTTGCTCAAGATCAAATCAGAGTCATAACTCAAAGTCAGATTGGTCTGACATCACAGAATACTTTGCTATACCAGTTCTCATCTTTATATGCCTCTATGAGAAAGAACCACCTTTTAATTCAAACTTGCAAGTGGCAAAATGCAGTGATGAATAAAATATAATTACTTTTATAGCAACCATGACCTCCTTAACTCTAATCCTATAAAAAGCAGAGGGTAAAGCCATATGCCAGAGTTTAATTCTGAGTTGGAAGAGTCCTTTATATCCAAGAAAATTTCAGATTATCTTTAATAAAGAGAAGCTTGTTGGTGATGAAAATCCTAAATACTATCTAGGATTGGAATGGGTACTATTTGGTGTGGCCTTGAAGGTCCTGGATACAGGTAATTAATAATAACTCAGAATACACTGTACCTCAGGCCTACCCAGTTTCTCTCTCACATTAGTTCCTAAATCCTACATCTTCCTTTCTCTTGGATTTACTACTAATTTTGCTAGAGGACATCCCCAAATCATTGCAATAAAGATCTGAAAGGAGTAAAATTTCTGAACCTTTAAACACACACACACACACACATACCCTTCTCTAGATTTTAGGTGAGAGGTGATATAGATGCATATTCTCAGCCCGTCATATGTTCTTATGAATTACTTTTAGATTTGAGGAGTGTGGAAAAGAAGCTATTTTTTGTTTGTGTTAAAAAGAGGTATAATTTCCCACTGAGAAGAGAATAACGCTTTGTTAGCCAAGGTAAACATTCTAGTCCAATTGGAAGTTATATTTATTATACATTTATTTCATAATTAATTTTTGAGTACTTATGTGTGAGACATGGGCTTGGTACTGTGACAGATACAAGTATATTTTTCTCAGTTTTTCTTCTTCTCTAATCTACCTTGCCTCCAACATACACATTGGCCAGAATGAGGCCATTGCCGTCAGGATGATCTGGATTAAAATCCTTTCTCTGTCACTTATTGCTATTAGGCACCTTGCAGGACATCTGCTCCTGTCCAAAACATTCATGAAGATAGCTGGTCTACACCAAACGTCCTTGATATTTTGTCCTGTTGAAAATGTCCATGCTTAGAAAAAAATCACTGGGTTCACATAGCCTATATTTATTTATGCTTTTGGTTTACAGGTTTAATATATGAAAAACACTATCAGGTTTTATTGGTTCAGTAATTGTGGGCAGTCTACAGTATGGAAAGGTTTAGAGGCAACACAATCTAGTGGCAGAAATATAGACTCTCCAGCCAGACTGGTTGGATATGAATCCCAGTATTACTAAGTACTAGCTGTGTGACTTTGGGCAAGTTTTTTCAAACTTATCTGTAAAATGGAGATGTAATAGTAATTACCTCATTGTGTTGTTAAATGAGAATTATGTGAGTTTATAAAAAAAAAAAAAGCTAAAACACAGTACCATAAAAGTACTCGAAAAATAAAATAAATGTAATAGTAAATGGAGAAAAAGACTTGGAATGAAGTGTCCACCTAAATCGGCAGCTTAAGCTTCTCCAAGGAGACTGAATAGCTCTGCAGTACACAAAGTTCAGAACCTATTTCAACTATCTGCTTACATTTCTAACCAACTCGCTGGCTTCTAAGCTTCTAGAGGGCAGGAATTTTGCCTTATCCATCTTTATATTTCTAATATCTGAGACTTGGTAAGCACAAGGAGACAAAAAGAGCCTTGTTCATGGAATCCAAGGACATATTTGAATCTTCACTCCACTACCTATTTGTCTTGGGGCAATTTACTTAACTTCTCAGAACCTCAGTTCCTACAGCAGTAAAATGAGGATAATACTTATTTCAACTGTTGTGAAGATTAAGAGAGATAATAATTTAGAGAAGTGTCTGGAAGATAGTATGTGTTCAATCAACATGGATTTCTTTCCAATGCTAAAGTTTATAGATATGCAAATATTTTCAATATTATTTAAATAAAGGAGAATTCATTAATCTAAGTATGCTATAACAATGTAATTTTGCAGAGTTTATAAGATCTGCTATGAGTATATGTGACAGAAGTTCTTTAAAAAAATAAAAGAATAAATTATGGGTTTATTAAAGGAAATGATTTCATTTGCTGTCTCCTTAGCCAGGACTTTTAACTTTAATTGAGAGAGAAACAGGTGAGATTAAAAAAAAAAAATTACTGGTTGATATATGATTATAAACATCCCATACAGAACATATGGCAATAAATTCAAATTTATTCATTCATTTATACATTCAAAAACTATTTCGGTGGGTATTTATTATGAGCTAGGTAATTTGCTATGGATTAACTAGACATTTTCTATATAGAATCTGCACTAAACATAATTTACTTCTTCTTTCACTTTAGCTCTTAACAGCTGACATGCTAAAATTTGTTCAGATGCTGATCATTCATTCATTGATGCATTCAATATCTATTGAGACATATTATATCCCAGGCAAGTGCTAGATGCTGGTATACAAAAGCAAACAGATAAGATAAGGCCTCAGCCATCATAGAGCTTACATTTCAGTTGGGGGAGGGGACAGACAAGCAAAGTAAAATAATTACAAATTGTGATGAGTACTAAAAAGGGACACATACAAGTTTGGAAGGTGGACAATGACAGGGGAGGGAAAAGCTCTTTCTTAGGGTGATTAGGGAAGGTCTCTGAGGACAGGGATCTTTATCTGGTTCACTGTTCTGTCTTGAGCATCTAGAACATGCCTGAAATACAGTAAGCACTGATAAATGAATGAAGAGATAATACACAAACCGAAATCTAAAGGATGCTAACCATTTAAAGAGAAGGGCATTCTAGGCAGAGGAAACAGCATGAACAAAGGCTCTGAAGTGGGAAAGAACTTGGAGTGTTTGAGGACCTGATGGAGACCAGTGTGGCTGGAGCAAAGTGATCAAGGAGGGGAAAAGAGTAAGATGAGTTTGGAAAAATAGGCAGGGAACAGCCAGATAACTCTGGGATTCAGAAACAGTGGTAAGGAGTTTGTCATTTATACTATTTTTAAAAAACAGGAATAACCCTAGACATATGGGTATAACTAGAGTAAAGTATATTCCCCAGGCAAGACACAATATTTCTATGATTTCAATGACTGAAGTTGACAAGAGAAAGATCATGAAGATGTCTTTAATTAAACCCCAAACACGTTAGTGTAGTTCTTAGTAGATTTTAAAATGGAAATAAAACTCAAGGCTTTTGAAGACTCTTTGTTAAATTTCACCAACACTAAAAAAGTAAACAATGGTCTGCATAGATTTAAACCATTTTCACAAATCAAGAAGGAAGATAAGTCTTTAGGGTTTGGATCTTGGAAATAAAGTAATTGATTCTCTCACTTTAGTTGCTTTTAGGAAATCTGTGCAGAGTTACCCACTTAACATTCAGTGAATATGCTAAAATTGTATTCCCTACCTCAGTTTATGAATCAGCCATTGAAGTAGGAAGAACTAACTGCACAGGTTGAGTATACCTTGTTTTCTTCATCCCTGCTGACCTTATCTGTATTTCTTCTATTATCAAAGGCAACAAAGGGAACAAATTAAGGCTCTTACAGGACAGGTAAAACGATTATCTCAGAATGACATGGGCCCATTAACATGGATAAAAGCAGGTGGAATTACTCGAACACTGCAGAGTGACAATTAGCTTCATCTTACCCTTTCTACAATAAAACAGGAATATAATTTGGAATTATTGTGATAATTGTTATAGGAGTGAACATTATTATTAAAAAATTTCCTTTGTGTAAAAATAGTAAAAAAAAAAAGCAATCAAAATCTGATATCCGATATTCTTTAAATAGTGAGTTATTTACTTTCAATGATATTGTTTCATAGCACAGAAAATTAAGATGTTAGTTAATATAATCACTTTTTCTGACATATAATAGCTAATAAAGACACATTAACAAAGAAGTCATATCAAGTATTTTACACTGTCCTTGAAAGGATAGACACCAAGAGTTCTTCACTGACTCATTGTTCTTAGGATAAATCTACTGCTTCTTCTCTTTGCATCGCCTCGCCCCTGATTAAAGTTCTTTCAAAGAATCATCTATACTTAGCTTCCATGAACTTTCTTTTCTCTCTTGAGCCCATGCCGCTCAGGTCTTCCTCCCACTGTGGCATTAAAACTGTATTTACAAAAATCACCAATGACCTCCATGCAGTCAAATCTAAAGCACAAATCTCAGTTCTTAGCTCATTCCCACCTATCAGTATCAATTGACTTACTTGGTTAGTCTCCACTTCCTGAATCACCCTATGTACTTGGTCTCCAAGATACCTCTCTCCTTGGTTCTCCTCCTACCTCAATGGCCTTTCCATCTTTGCATTCTTTGTTGAGTCTGGCTTTATCTTTCCGACCTCTAGAAACTGGAGTATTCGGGTCTCATTCTCTATCTACATACACTCAGAGTTCTCGGATAAATATCATCTATATGCTATTGCCTCCCAAATTCGTATATCTAGCCCAGCTCCTACCCAAACTCCAGACATGGATACATATCCAACAGGCTATTTGACATCTCTTTTGGATATCTACTGGCATCTCAAGAAGCCCAAAACTAAACTGCTAATCTTCTGCCCTATGTTGCTCTTCCTTCATCTTTTCTATTTCATAAAAGTAGTAACACCATTCTTCCACTTGCTCAGGCCCAAACTTTGGAATCATTCTTGACCCCTCTCCTCATGACCCACATTCAATCCATTAGAACATCCAATTAGCTGAACCTAGAAGACTTATTCATAGTCACATTACTTCTCATCACTTCCTCTTCTGCCACCTCAGTCCAAACCACCATCACCCTATGTGTCCCCCTGCCCCCTGCAACTTGGTCAATTTTTAACCCTATATAAGTTAAATTGTTACTTTTCTGCTTAAAATGCTATGGCATCTCATTTTACTTAGAATGAAAGGAAAAGTCTTTATTTGTGACCTACAAGCCCCTATATGATGTTTCTACCACCACCATCTTCACTAACTCTCTGATCTCATTTCCTAATGCTCTCCCTCTTGCTCATCCACTCTATCCACAATAGTGTCCTTGCTATTCCTCAAAACACCATGCACACTCTCAGTGCCTTTGTACCTCTGATAATCTCCAGATATTCATATGTAATGCCCTAACTTCATTAGCTCAGCCTATCTCATATAAATCCCCTCTTCTCTCTCAATACTTTCACAGCATTAAAAAACTTATTTTGAAATAATTGTAGATTCATATGTAGTTGTAAGAAATAACACAGAGAGCTCCTGTGTACTCTTTCCTGTTTCTCCTAATGGTCACATTTTATACAATGTATATTATAGGCTATTGACATCAATATAGTCAAGATACAGAACATTTCCATAGTTCCATCATAGCAGGGATTAATGTTGCTCCTTATAGCCATGCCTACGTCCCTCCAACCTCCACTCCCTCCTTAATCCCTGGAAACCACTAATCTGTTCTCTATTTCTATAGTTTATTTTAAGAATGTTATATAAATGGAATCATAGTGTTAACCTTTGAGGTTGACTTTCTTCACTCAGCACTAATTCCCTGGGGATTCATTCAAGTTCTTGTGTCATAGTATTTTTTTACCACCTAATTTATATTTATTAGGCAAACTTACATGAGAGCAGGAAATCTATGTTGTACATTGTACTTATAAGGTAGAGATATGTGTTGAATAAATGAAGTCCAAACATGACCTATAAGACCTTAAATGAAGCATGCTTACCTTTCCAACCTCATCTTTCACTTACGTGATCTTTTCATCCCCACCTCTATCCCACTCAGACAAAATAAGTAGTGAATAGTACCATTCGGATACACTAAATATCTTGCTATTTATGGCAAGATTGCCTATGTGCTCTGCTTTTTTCACATTTGCTGTTCAACAGTGGTTCTCGAACCTAGTATGCACTGGAATCACCTGGATGGTTAAGCTTATTAAAACAGATTGCTAGGCTCTCACCCAGAGATTTTGATTCAGTAGATCTGGAAGAGGGCCTGAGAATCTGAATTCTGATGAGTTCCCAGGTGACATTGATGCTGGTTTATGAATCACACTTTGAAAATTGCTTAGAACATTTTTTATTTCCCTTCCACTTCGCCTGCCTACTTACTTACTTAACCTTCAGTCCTTCCCTCACTCCAGAACATGGTGTTCCATGGTACACTGTACTTACCCTACCACATAACTTATCACATGATACTGTAGTGTCCTATTTATGTGTGCTTGTCTCCCATCAGACTATTAACCTCAGCACCTAGCACAGTCTGACAGAGTAGCATTAAGTGCACATGATAATTGAATAGGCTCCTTGATTCTGATACTTTAAAAGACTCAAATGAAACAATATCTTTATAGTCAGGATATTTCTAAGTGCTTCTATGTGCTAGAAATAAAAAATGGAAACATCAAGGATCTCTTTATTGATAGGTTTAAGAAAAATGACAATTTTTTGATGTTAAGGTTTTCTAGGAAGTGTTTATTGCAATTCTTTTCAACCAAAACACCACACTGAAATAATGACTGACGACAAAGGTCAAGAATGCAAGTTAAGATACTTTACCCATTCAATAATTACTTCAAAGTCTGTATTTTGTTCTTCTAAAAGTGTAATCTTTTCCCTTCAGACTAAACACCCTAAACCACAAGACTATTTAACATAGCCAGGCCTTCAAAGAACTTTAATTGACCCCACAGCTGGCCAGATGTTGAAATGTGAACATATTTGCTTTCACAGGTCTATAAACCATTATCTAAAATTTCAAAATCCAAAAAAAGCTCTAGAAAAAAGTTTTTCATAAGTTTGAGGCTAATTCATTAGGCAACAAAATCTGACCTGAACAGATGTGCGGTTATTATATAGGTTATATATTCCAGTTATTTATCCCAGTTAGGGTTAATACTAATGCATTTTTGTTGCACAAATATTAATGTTTGATTACAAGATGCTGCTCCAGAAGCCATCAAGATGTTACAGAAAATATGGCATATGCATTATATTCCTGTCTAAAATACCAACGATTCTGAATTCTAAAACATATCTGGCCCAAAGGGTTTGGATAAAGGATTATGTGCTTATATAGAGTGAGATATCAGTTTCTCTTAATCTCTATTTTTTTGTCTACGACATTGAAAATTTGTATCTGAAATAATTGGTCTTATTGAAAATAGCTTTCCTCATTTTATCTGTTTTAATATTAGCTAAATGTTGTTGGAAACTCCATGTTTATATTCATATATGAGACTTTTTTAAAAAATCAGGTTATAGGAAATTCTATACTTCTTTGGGATCCTTGTGGCTCATTTCCATCAGATGAATCATCGTCATCCTCACATGAATCACCACCAGAACTGAAGTTTAGAACTAAAAAATATATCTAGTGGAAAACATATTATTTTGAAATGCATTTGAAAGACTAATGTCATATTTACAAACCAGTGACATTTAGCAGTCTCAACTGATGAAAGTAGATCTTTTGTAGATTAAGATGTAAAAGGGACAACATAAACATATTATCACTGTAAAGAGCCAAAAACACCTAAAATATATTTAGGAATGAACTGAACAAGAAATGTACAGGACATACATGAAGAAAATGCTAATGGGAAACTTTAAACGAAAACTACAAAATTAATGCAATTCCAATCAAAATCACAACTCTTTTGAGGAAATGAGTTTAAAGTTACTATGGTAAAAATCATATACCTATGCAGAAATGGCAGAGTAGAATGGAAAGAGCATATAGATTAATCCAAGTTTTTGGTAATGGTCTAGATCCTACATTGGTGGTTTGTTTCATATTTTTTTTAACTTACATATATTACAAAATTTTCTCATATGTAAATCAAATATATTTTTAAAAGACAATTCTTAAAGAAATACTCTGAAAAAGCAGTCTATTTTCCTGCCAGAAACTTAAAAATAATTAAAAAGTATATTAAAACAATATTACTGTCCAGTAACAAATAAACCAATGGAAAAGTACATATGGAAATTTAGTACTGTATAAAACTACCATTTTAAATTTGTAGGGAAGATTGAGTATTCAATAAATGGTGTTGCCAACCAGCCAGACATTCAGGGGAAAAAAAAAAAAAAAATCAAGCTAGAGTCTTCCCTTCCTCCTCATAAATAACTTTTAGATTAAATATTAAAATATATTTTTAAAAGATGCCTAAAAAAGCTAGAAGAAAATATACACAGGTAAGCATTCTATCGAAGCTGGAAACATAAAAGACTATAGACAGCCTACATAAAAATGAAAAACTTCACAGTAACAACCCCATCCTCATATTTCTATTCGTTTGCACTCATTTATGGGTTCTGATTCTGATTAATTCTATGTAGAGTTTTTACATAGCACAAAGTTGTACATATATAATTTTATGGCATACATTTTATATAACCTTATCATATACTTTTTCTTGTACTTTTTATTGTCTTTCTACATCATGCCAGGATAGCCCATCCTCCTCCACTCTGCTCCCCTCTCCCCTTTTAAAAAAACTTTCTTTGAAAGTTATGACTATTTACTTTTTCTCAAGTGAATTTTAGGATAATTTTTTAGATCTATAAAGTATCATTTTTTTGCATTTTAATTGAAACTGACAATATACAAATAACTTAAGAGATGAATTGTATTCTTTGCTATTTTAGTCCATCTCACATTATATGAAATGGAAAAAATATTTCTAATTATATTTCAGATAAAGGTTAAAGGTTAATATTTATAATATACAAAAAGCACTTGTCATTTTTACTTTTTATTATTATTTAGGCAAGGCAACCCTTGGTTGACCTCACAGATTGCAAGGACCTTGTCAGCTTACAATCCCTTATTTTTTAATTTTTTACGCCTACAGCGCATGATTTTCCTAGGTGGTCAATTTGTCATTTTTAAAATGTAAATATTTCAATTTTAAAATAGGCAGATATCATGACTTAGTAATTCACAAAAATAGAGCCAATAAATGAAAGATGTTCAGTTTTATACTTAGTCAACAAAATGCAAATTAAAACAAGATGATAAAGATGATACAAGATTTTTTAATGGTGACGAAGATCACGAAGATTGATAATACTCAAACTAGCAAATGGAAGAAGATACTGCTGTCATTCACTTAATCTGTTGGTGGAAAAGTAGTAATCGTCCCTTATCCACTGGGGATATGTTCCAAGACCCTGTATATGCCTACAACCATGGATAGTAATGAACTCTATATATACTATGTTTTTTCCTATACATACCTAGGATAAAGTTCAATTGATAAATAAGATACAGTAAGAGATTAACAGTAATTAATAATAAAATAGAACAATTATAACTATTATAATACATATTATGTGAATGTGGTGTTATAACTATTATAATACAAATTATGTGAAGGTGGTGTTGCCCTCAAAATGTCTTATTGCACTATATGTACAGCATGGATATGCTAGAAAAAAGGGTGAGTCATATCATGAGCAAGACAGAGACAGACATTGTGAGATTTCATCACATTACTCAGAACAGGACACAATTTAAAACTCATGAATTTCTGAAATTTTCCATTTAATATGTTGGGACTACAGTTGAATAGATAACTGAAACCGAAAAGCAAAATCATGAATAAGTGGGGGACTACTAAGTACATTTTGAGGGGAGAGTCTGGTAACATTATCTAGACTCTTACGAATGTGGATTTCCCTTGATCCAATAATTATATTTCTGTGAATTTACTGCAAAGAAATAATCAGGAATACGTATACATTTATGTATAAGACGTTATCTAGTATTGTACAAGTGAAAAACTGTAAATACCCTAAAAGTCCAACAATTTTGGGATTGTTTGAACAAATTTTACCTATACAGCCATTAAATGCCATTGCATTCATTTAGCCATTAAAAATCATTTTACTTGAAAAGATACCAGAAATTTTGGGAGAACAGAACACGCTCACACTTTTCTATTAATAAAAAAACTTCCAGTATACATGAAAAGTCTCCGAGTTTACATAGCACTACGTTAACACTTCTGGATAGCGAGATTGTGGGTGAGTTTAACTTTTTTGCATACGTTTATGTACTTACTATTGTACAGTTTTGCAGGGAGCAGGCATTTTTTAAAAAGCAGTATTCTTCTTAGAATCAGAAAATAGAAGGAAACTATTTATTTGCGAAGGGAAACGGGCATCGGTGCATACCGCGCCAGTCTGAGGTAAAGTGAAGGGGTTCAGCGACCGGAAATATGCCACGCAGGCCCTCGGGAATGCTGGGTAACGTACGGACACCGTATTACCGCACAAGAAACTTGCCGTGTAACAGAAAAACTACCACCCCTTTCCTTTAACACAAGTATTAACCTGAGCGCAGACTGGGGGCACTTTTATCCTGAGAAGCGTGCAGGGGAGGTAGGGAGGGTGAAGATTGTTTCTTGAAAATGAAAAATGCCTTCTTTACTCCTCCCCACACGCCCAGCTTCCCCTCATTCAGAAGGGGGTACGAATTCGCGCCGTTCCTATAGGTGTCCTCTTGCGGGAATGCGGCGAAAGGAACATAGGATAGGGAGTCATTGCATCCGAATGCCGCCGGATGCAAGACAAACGCACGGATAAGCGAGGGGCTTACAAGCGAGGCTCTGATTGGCCCGCGGCTCTTCAGGCCGGCTGGGCGGGGCGGAATTGCGCGCGTGTGCAGAGGCGCTTCTGCGCGGCGGGCCAATCACCCCCCACGCCCTTGTGGGTGAGCCTGTCTCGGAACTGGGCGGAGCGAAGGGAATGATTAATGCCTGTCCTGGAGAAGGGCGTCGGTTAAATGTCCTCCCACCCTTAACTAGCAGGCAGCAGGAGTCAAACTAGGCTTTCCTCCAAGGCCCGGCCTACGGCGGGTGTGGGACTGTGGAAGAGGAGGGAAGGCGAGGCCCAGGCAGAAAGGTCGTATCAGCTGCTGCCTGCTTCCTGTTATCGAAGGACTGGGAAGGCCTGTGCTGGAAAGCGGGCAAAGAGGGACCCACGGCCCCCAACAATCCGTGCTAGCGATCTCCGTGGACAGCGAAACCGCTAAGATGACCTTTCAGGAGATGGAGAGGCCTGGAAGATAAACATGCCCATATCCGTTACTCGTGAGGGTCACCGTCCTGGTTATTGAAAACAGATGGACCTGATTAAGCTTAAGTTTGTGTTAGAAGTGGAGGTTGATAACCAATCTTGGAGTGACTGTCATTCAAAACAAATGGTCGTTGGGTTTGAGGTATCAATAGGACGTTCGGAAGGGAATATTTACGCGAGGCCTTTTAAGGCAATTTTGTGAAGTACCTGTAAAAAATGGGTCCCTGATTTGTTACTTTAGGATATTAAAAATAGGGAAACGGTGTAGTAAAATTAATTTTGTTCTCTTTGGCTAGTTATCTAACTTTATGGTGATTCATTTGTAGCCCTGCTGTAAAAGTAACGTTATGAGTCCGGGAGAGTAGAAAAGAATTAAGTTTTTGAGGAGTAAAATCACTGGAGGCCTGGAAACTGGGTGGGTAAGGCTTCCAGATCAAAGATTTCCAGATCACACGGCGAATGATTATCAAAAGAAAAATTAAGAGTATATTCATCTATGAAACTTTGGACTCTTTGTCTTAAACACAAATTACATAAATAATGGAAACTTTATGGTAGATAGTCTTGACCCATTGGCTACTACTTATTATAACTTTAAAATTCTCTTTGTAGTTATGAGAGAGCCTTTTACTATTTTATCCTTGGAATATTATTTTAAAGGAAATGAAAAATTGTATTTCAAAAAGAAAATGAAAAAAGTTTGAATATAATTACACATTTTAAGGAAGAGACAAAGTTTAATATTACAAGTTTTTTTAAATGAAAAATAAATGTTCAAAATAGAAGTAGATGTTTATTTAGGCGCATTAGAAAATATAGGTAAAATGAAAGGGGAAAATCTATTAACCCCCCAATTGAGTTAACTACTGTTAATATTTTGTTACTTTTGTTTTTTTCCTATAATACAGCTTGCAAATATAGAATCACTAACCAATATGTTCGATAGAGACCAGTCTGTGACCTTAAGAGTTAGGGCTATGAGAGACTTCCCCTTTGTTAGATATTTTTTGTGTAATTTAGATTATTATAATAAGCAAGCATACTTTCGTAATCAGAAAAAAAACGATTGAAAGGAAACAAAGGAATATATTATGAACATTTTGTTCATATTACTTAAGTATTTTATAACCATTGTTTTTAAAAGAATTTATCATTTTGAAAATGTATTCTACAAAATGACTTTTATTAAAAATTATTGGGGTGACATTAACAAAAATAAGTTTCAAGTGTATCATTAAACAGAAAGTCATATATATATATCGCATTGTGTTCACCACCCAGATAAATTTCCTTCTGTCACCAAATATTTGACTCGTTTTACTCCTACCTATCTCCCCCCTTCCCCTTTCCCTCTTACAAAGTGACTTTTGATTTAATAAGAGATTAGACATCTGTTTATTTTGTTTCCCACTGAAATGAGAAAATGTAAAAACCCACAAGGACTAAGAATGAGGAAGTAGAGAATTAGAGATGTTGGCATGTTCTTATTGGAAAATGGAAAGGGGATGAAAAAACTATTGGAGCTAAGAAAGCTGAATGTAGAGGGGAATGCCAATTTATAAGTAAAGTAATTTATACTTCAGAACTCCACACAGGGTCTCTAAAGAAAAATTGGATTTTCTTCCTCTACTCTCAATACTGTGACACCAAATGTGTGAGGATTTATCCCACATCAAGCAATTCTCCAGTTCTCAACAGACACTGACTGACTATCCTACAGATTTAACTCAATTCTGACACTATCTACCTATAGATAGCATCAGATGCCTGAGGTTAAGGACCGTGATGATTGGTTTTATATGTCAACCTGACTGTCCTAAAGGGATGCCCAGCTAGCTGGATGTGTCTGTGATGGTGTTTGTGGAAGAGATTAGCATTTGATTCAGTAGGCCGATAAAGAGATCAGACCTCACCAAAGTGGGCAGTCATTATCCAATCCCTTGCCCTCCTTGCCCAAAGGAGAAGGAAGGGCAGATTTTCTCTTCTGGGACTGGAATGCCTTTCCGCCCTTGGACATTGGTGCTCTGGGTTCTCCCACCTTTGGATTCCGGGAGTGACACCATCAGATCCACTGGTTCTCAGGCCTTCAGGCTTAAACTGAGTTATACCACTGACTTTTTTGTTTCTCCAGCTTGCCGACTGCATAGTGTGGGACTTCTCAGCCTCTGTTAACTGTTTGAACCAATTTCTATTACAAATCTCTCATTCTGTCTATCAATCATGTATTCTGTTGATTGTTTCTCTGGAGAACCCTGTCTCAGTCCTCAAGACTAACCCCACTTCAGATGCCAGTTGCAAGTCCAGGTTGTCACCTATACTTCTGACTGCACAGCTATTGTGGCGCGATCAATTCTAAGACCCATGGAGCCAATTGAGATGAATTATGAGCCTTTATTAGCCGGCAGCCGGCCGGTGACTGACTCTCTACCACTACCACGCAGGGTTCGAGGAGATCAGCCCTGAACTCTCAAAAGAGGCAGTTTATAAAGCCTAGAACCACACCCTGGTTTAACATCAAACAAGCAAACAGATTACAGAAGCAGAAGTTGGCCGTTAGCATATCTTTGCCCAGAACCACACCCTTAACACTATAAACTGGGGTTCCCATGACTCCCTTCTCAGATTCAATATTTGGTAAAACGGCTGACAACTCAGGGAAATATTTAGTTACATTTATTGTTTTATTATAAAAGGATACAACTCAGTAACAACCACATGGAAGAGTCATACAGCAAGGTAGGGAGAAGGGGCTTCCATGCCCCTTCTTGTGCACCACCTTCCCAGCACCCCTACATGTTCACCAACCCAGAAATTCACCAGACCTTCTTGTTCAAGAGTTTTTAGTCTCTAGTCCTCCGTGCCTTTACTGGAGGTCTGTGGGTGGGACTGAAAGTTCCAACCCTCTAATTACTTGGTCTTTCTGGTAACCAGCCCCTAAATCACCTCATTAGTATAAACTCTGGTGTGCTCAAAAGGGACATGTTCTGAATAACAAAACGTACTCCTATCATTTAGAAAATCCAAAGGTTTTAGGAGTTCTGTGCCAGGAACTGGGACAGAGACCAAATATGTCTTATACCACAGCTCATAAATTGGAGGTACCACATTAATGGGAGGGTGTAGGAAGAAAACCAGAAGATAGATGGAAAATCTGTACAGAGTAGTTAGATTTCTAGGTCTAGAATTTATCCTTAGGATAAACAAATAATATTAGATAAATTAGAAGCTATTATTTATCCTTAGGACAAATAGCAAGTGATTAGCTCACTCCTCACTTCTGTGCAATAGAAAGTTTAGTTGTGAAGAGTTTGAACCAGAGGGACCCCAGATTCAGGGATATAAGGTCAAGCAAAAAAGATTAAATGAAAAGTCTGTATACGGAATAGTGAGATCCACCCTAGTCACTTTCCATTGTTTGCTTTTACAACTCTGGTAGCCAAGTGTGTTTACCCCATGAAGGAAATTCTTTAGATAAATCAAAAGGTCTCAGGAAAAATACCTTGAAGTGACATTTTGAAAGTACCCTCAACAAAATGGACAGGTCCCTTCCTACCTGCATCCCACTATTTTACAGTAAAGTTCTTTAACTGATAAACTACCCACATAGATAATCTAATCAGATTACCCTCTAAATATGAATGGAAGGCCAAGACATTTGAGGAAAGCTTGTAACATAAATATTTAGGTCTGAAACTATTCCTTTGAATATTTCCAGTGAGTCTCATTAAACCAAAGGCTTAATTAGTTCTCATTCATCTTTTTATCTCTAATCATCGTTTTTCACCCTCTAACGCCATAATATAATTTTCTATCCTCTCTAATTTTTCTTTACTTTAATTATGATTATCTGAGCTTTTGTCTTAGACTTTCTTTTTCTTTCTAATCCATGAGTTTATCCAACAGGCTATCATGTCACCAGTTAAGACTCACTCTCAAATCTACATCTCTGGCATTAAACTCTGGCCAACCTTCGAGTCTTATATTTTCAGAATTTACTGAGTTTATACCTTTTGGATGCCACATGAGTTAAAAAAAAATACTCCAATCAGCTTTCCAGTATCCCATTTACATAGATTGTAGAGTGGATACTTTCCTATCTAATGCCATTAGGGCTGGTTAATTGGTCAATTAATTTTAAGTCACTAAAGCAGGGAATCATTACAAAATTATAAACACTAGCAAGGTCTGTTAGTTTCCTAAATAATTTTTATTCTTCCCTTCATCCTTACTAATAAAACTTTTATTTTTATTTATTTGTTTGTTTGTTTATATTTTTTATGGTGCATTGGTTAACGAAATTCAATAAGTTTCAGCTGTACACTTTAATAGTAAGTCATATATTTATTTATACTACATGTTCACCTCCCACAGTTAGGTTTCTTTCTGTCACCACATATTCAACCCCCTTTACCCTACCTCCCCTCTCCCCACTCCCCTCTAGTTACCACTAATCTATTGTCCATGTCCATGAGTCTCTGTTTGTCCTGTTTGTTGCTTTTAGGTTTATATCCTACATGTAAGTGATATCATGTGATTTTCGACTTTTTCTGTCTGGCTTATTTCACTTAGCATGATTATCTCAAGGTTCATCTGTGTTGTTGCAAATGGCAGTATTTCATCTCTTCTTATGGCTGAGTAATATTCCATTGTATATATGTACCACAGCTTCTTTATCCAATCATCTATCATAGGACACTTCAATTGCTTCCATGTCCTGGCCACCGTGAATAATGCTGCTATGAACATTGATGTGCAAATATATTTCAGATATGAGTTTTCAAGTCTTTGGGGTAAATATCCAGTAGAGAGATTGCTGGATCATATGGTAGATTAATTCTTAGTATTTTGAGGAACCTCCATACTGTTTTCCATAGCGGCTGTACCAATTTGCAGTCCCACCAGCAGTGTATGAAGGTTCCTTTTTCTCTGCATCCTCTCCAACATTTGCTATTACTTGTCCTGTTGATTATAGCTATTCTAATAGGTGTAAGATGGTATCTCATTGTGGTTTTGATTTGCATTTGCCTAATAGCTAGCGATGTTGAGCATCTTTTCATTTATTTGTTGGCCATTTGTATGTCCTCTAGGGAAAAGTGTCTGTTCAGGTCCTCTGCCCATTTATTGATTGGATTGTTTGCTTTTTTATTGTTATTGAGTTGTATGAGTTCTTTGTATATTTTGGATATTAGGCCCTTATCAGAGGCATTGCTTGCAAATATATTTTCCATTTGGATGGTTGTCTCTTTACCTTGTTGACGGTTTCTTTTGCTGAGCAGAAGCTTTTTAGTTCGATGTAGTCTCATTCATTTATTTTTGCTTTTACTTCTCTTGCCTTTGAGGTCAAATTCATAAAATCCTCTTTAAGTCCAAGGTCCTTGAGTTTAGTTCCTATGTTTTCTTCTATGCATTTTATTGTTTCAGGTATTATATTCAGATCCTTAATCCATTTTGAGTTAATTGTGGTGTATGGTGATAGACAACAGTCTAGTTTCATTCTTTTGCATAAAATGGACTTTAATCTGCATAGGCACTAAGCTAACCAAAAGACACTACTTGGCCTCCTTTGCTATTAGAGCTGATTAATGAAATATAAGTCGATTATGTTGAGCGTGACTTCTGGAAAAGATCTTTCTTGTTCTTTTCCTCTTGTTTCCTGTTTGGAGTTCATTTATGATGGATAGAACTCTAGCAGCCACCTTATATGCCACTAGGGGCATAGAAGAGGCCTGATTGCTGATAACTTTGCTGCCTATCTCTGGCCACCTTTCAGGGAAAAAATAAGCTCTTGTTTGATTTATTGCACAATAAGTGTGGATCTTTGAAACTAGTACCCAAATGCAATTCCTAATAGAAGCATGTATATTTAAACATTTTAACTTAAAATATATGAATATTTATTTTCATTGTTTTGATATAGGGGCAACTATAATACATAGGGTGGGGCTATATGGTATGGTAGTAATGTTTTTACATTCCACTTATAGTAGTAATATATTGATTTTATGTAGACAGTGAAAAGTATGCATATTGTAATCCGTAGATCAATTTCTAAAAACCTAGACAAAAATATATAGTAAAAATCTTGATACATTAAAATGGAACACTAAAAAATGTGCAAATAAAGAACAAAAAAAAAGGCAGGACAAGGGAACCAAAGGAATGAAAAACAGAAATCAAACAGAAAACAATGAAATGTTTGACCTAAACTTAAACATATCAATAATTACATCACATGTAAATGACATAAATACATCAATGATAAGACATTTTTTAAATAGACAAAACAAAACAACAAAACTCATGACCCAACATGTGCTGTATAAAAGAAACTCATTTCAAATACGATCTACAGATTAAATGTTAAAGAATGAGAAAAAGATATACTTTGAAAACTCTAACCAAAAGAAAACTGGAATGGCTGTATCAATATCAGATAAAGTAGACTTCAGAGCAAAGAAAATGACCAGGGTATAATGAAGGTCACTTTATTACCATAAAGAAGACAGTTCATTAAGAGGAGATAAGAATTCTAATTGTTTCTATACCTAACCACAGAGTTTCAAAATACATGAAGTAAAATCTATCAGAAACGAAAGGAGAAATATAGAAATCCACAGTTATAGTTGAGGACTTTAATATTCCTCTTGGTAATAGATAAAGTAGTGAACAGAAAATCAATAAGGACATAGAAGGTAAAGATATGGAAGATCTTAACCATATCAGTAGATTTAATTGACATTTTTAGAATACTCCACCCCAAAACAGAATACACATTCTTTTCAAGTGTACAGGGGAGATTCACAAAGACTATATCCTGGGTCATAAGCCTTAACACAGTAAAAGAATTGTTAAGTAATACAAAGTATAGTTTTTGACCATAATGGAATCACACCAGAAATTAGTAGCAGAAAGATATCAAGGAAATCTCCAAACACTTGGAAACAATATACTTTTAAATAATCCATGGGTTGAAGAGAAAGTATCAAAGAAAATTAGAAAACATTTTGAAGCGAAAAAAGAAAATACAGCATATCAAAATTTGTGAGATGCAGCTAAAGCAGTGCTTAGAAGAAAAATTACAGCATTAAAATGCTTATAGAATAGGAGAGGGTCTCAAATCAGTGACCTCAGTTTTTATCTTAGAAAACTAGGAAAAGAGGAGCAAAATAAGCTCAAAGCAAGCAGAAAGAAGGAAATGATAAAGATAGAACATAAAAATCAATTAAATAGAAAACAAAGAGAAAATAATTCAAAAATGGCTTCTTTAAAATAATGAATAAAATTGATAAAGCTTTAGCAAGACTGACAAAACTAGCAGAGTGACTAGAGGCAATTAACTTTTCTCAGCCTTGGTCAGCAATAAAATGCCAAATAATCAAGGTTGTTAGAGTTAAATGAAGCGATACAGGTAAAATACTTGGTACATGGTACGTGCCCAACAAAGTAGCTGTTATTAATATCATAATTTTAACCTTTCTCCTCTTTTCGGACATTTAATATTGTTTCTTGTCAGAATCTTTAAGCTGGAGTCAAGAATTGTTAAGATCTTGATTTTAGGATCTGAAATTGTTAGTTTTAGTCAGAATGGCCACAACTTGAAGGAAAGCTACAGACTTGTTGTTCATAAATATGCCTAGGGTCTCAGTTCATTGCCAGAATGGAAGGAAAGACTGCCCTCAGTCCCTCTTATTTGTTCAGAGACAGAAAGCAGCTCACCTCAAGGACTGGCTCAGGGCTTGGGAAGGTTTTAGTCATAAAATATGCTGTAAACAAGGAAATTCCTCCATAATATGCCTCCATTATTTATAGTCAAATTGCAATGTAGAATTATGTTTCTGAGATTTCTTGCTGAAAATCAATTCATCTGTATCAGTCAAGATCCAAGAAACACATGGCACCATCAAAGTGTATAATTAAGAATTGTTTAATAAAGGAGTTATTTATAAAGACAGGGTTTAGAAAAAATAAGGAGGAATGTTGTAGTACCACATGGCTAGTAACAGCAAAGAGCTTGTTCCACCTTTAGGCTTAGAAAGGACAAGGGGAAGGAATGGTGACTGGAGCCTTGAGGGAGAGCTATGTTATCATGGCCACCTGACAGGAACAGTCATTTTAGCAGAGGGAAACAGCCAACCTATGGCTATGTGGCATTAAAGCCCAATTAACATTAAAACCCAACAGTTGTTATGATTGTGGAACAAATAATACAAGTGTGATTTATCTTCTTTGTAGCCTATGTTCACATTTTCAATGAATAGGATGGACAGCTTTTGTAATTATTTTCCTTTTTTTTTCTATGTTGTTTGTTCTGTTACATTTATTGTAATGTAGAAATAAAAGTAAACAGTTGATGTTGAATGAGAATTTTAAGAAAATCCTGAAGTGTATCTGATACCTCTTGAACATGTGGAGCTGTTTGAATAGATTTCTAAAAATTTTGATGTATAAAGATAGATTTATATTTCAAATACATTAGAAAAAGAAAGCCTTCTATACATATTTTGAGGGATTTTAAGTTCTTGGGCAGGTTTTCACAGTGCATAGGAAAAGAATACATTTCTTAAGTCATAAAGGTTTACAGTACTAATAAGTGAGTGAAAATATTTTCATCTTTTAGTTTCTATACATGCATTTTAAACAGACTGTCCTCATTTGATGAGTCATATTTGGAAGTAAAATTGTTAGACAGCTCATTGCTAGACAACAAATTTAGACTAAAAGCTGAACGATATTCAGAAGAGATTATTTTATCTGTAGAACAAAAACAGCAATGCCACCCTTTCCATGCTGAGCACTTAATTTCTTTCCCTTTTCTGCAAAGAAGCAAATGCATATTTTATTTGCTGATATTAATGTATGATTCAAGAAATATTCACACTTCCTTTTATATCAGCTTCACATATTAAAACAAATTTTTAAAACTAATAGCAGGTATTATTTTTTAAATCATTAAATATTATGTCTTTACTTAGGTGATTTTAAATTATAGTTTCCCTGTGCCCTCAAATATTTAGC
Source organism: Pteropus medius (assembly GCF_902729225.1). NCBI lineage: Eukaryota > Metazoa > Chordata > Mammalia > Chiroptera > Pteropodidae > Pteropus > Pteropus medius. The sequence continues at coordinate 24,754,224 of NW_024349800.1, read as the reverse complement.
ACGAATAGCTCCATGGAGATGACAAAATGCAGTTCAACCACAATTCAATTCCTTTCTTCTCCAGTGTGTGTGATCTGTTTCTATGGAAATTTCATGTTGACTGGGGATTGTAAAAATACTATATGTAAACATACCTCAGAAGCAAACCTTTTTGGAGAATAATCATGATTTCACTTAAGTCACTTCATTAAAATTGTTTAAATAATAGAAAAGAAGACTGTATTCTTCTTTAGCAGATACCATTCTGCAATTTCCCTTAGCTCAATATATTAGTCTAATAGAGTTAGAGATTATAAGAACTTTAATTTGCCTTTTGATAAGAGTAAAGTTAAATCTTAATGATTTAGGTAAATTGATTTATCCAAAAAAGATTAAAGAAAGTATGAGCAAGGGATGCTAAAGGAATACAAAGGTATATACCAATACAATGCCTGTATAAAATGGGATGACTACATTAAAGTTGACAGTATACTTGGAAAGTGCAGAGGAGGGAAAGGATGTTTCCGGTTGGGAAGATGAAGGAAATCTTGGACGAAATGGCAATTGAACTGGGTCTTGAACAGTGAGAAAGTGAGGAGAAGGTCTTCCTGGTGAGGAAAATCATCTGAGCAAAGGCACAAGGGTGGGAAAGCAGAGGGTGTATTTGGGGAATGATGAGAAGTCCACCTGGCTAGGCTGTAAGGGAAACGGGGAGATCAAATGAAAAGGTAAGCTGTAGCTAGATTTTGTAGGGCCTTGAATGCCATGCTAGTTTGGATGTTATGCTCAACAGCAGTAATGTGTTCAGTTAGGCTATAATCATCTGGACTGTCGACAATGGAGTATTGGGCGATGAGAAAGTAAGAGAAGGGAATGGATCACTATGATGAGAAGAGTGGCATTGAGAGGAGTAAGAAGGCAGCAAAGTAGCTTTAAGAACTAGCAGGCTTGAAAAATAGTATTTTTGAGAGATGTGGTGGGTTTAAATTTTTTGAAATTCTTTTCTTTAAGTGGTAGAGACCAACTCTGCTCCTTGAGTGTAGGCTGTATTTAGTGACTTGCTTCTAGCAAATAGAATAAGGCAGAAGTGATGGTACGTCATTTCTGAGATGAACTTATAAAAGGTATTGGGCTTCTAACTTGCTCTCTTGGATCACTTGCTCTGGGGGAAGCCAGCTGCCCCATTGTAAGAAAACTAAACCTTGAAAGTAGATTCTGCAGCCCCAAGTCAAACTATGAATGACATCTTGATTACAGCCTCATGAGAGACCCAGAATCAGAGGGACCACCAACTAAGCTGAACTTATATTGCTGACCTACAGAAACTGTAATATAAGTGTTTGTTGTTTTAATCTGCTAAATTTTGAGATAATTTGTTATGCAGTAATAACTAATGCAGGAGGTATGGAAATAGGACAGTCATAAACATGTGCAGGGGCTGAGAAGAAGGAGCCAATGTAGACTGACAGAGTGCAGATCCCACAGGAGAGGGGAAATCATGGTTGGGTCAAATTCTGGAGGAAGTTTGTAGGGTGAAGATCATTAGGAAAGGGTAGAGGAGTTAATTTTGGAAAGGAAGAGTGAAGATCAGAAAAAATTTCAGATTGGAAGGATAGGAGGTGAACTCAAGCCCTTGATTCCTGCAATAAAGGAGGTCAGGGGCCTCCTGCTGAGATGAAGGGGCCTCTGGAATCAGGAGCTCCAGGAGAACTGAAAAGATGGGAAGAGCTACTATGAGATGTTACATAGACTCTGTGTCATAGAGAATCAGGTAGAGCAAACATAATTTTCTCACACTATGCTTAGCACCCTGGGAGAGTAAGCTGAGAAAGCGTACAACAGAGTTTACTCAAGCTTGAGGATTAATAAGGCAGATATGAAAGATCAAGTGGTCAAAGGATTCTGAGATGTTGATTTAATTAAAGTGGCTGGGCATGAAGTCTAGGCACGTGAAACTAAAAGGGGGTTGATGAACTAAGAATATGAAAGGGAGGGTCTTCTATGGTAACTATAATCTGTACCACACGTTTCACATTTTATTCTAAACAAGGTAGTAAGGTAATATTATCATGTAACTTTTTTGGTGTGTATGCCTAGTTGCCTTGGTAGGATCATAAACTCAGGGTTGTGTCCATGACCATAGTTTATATATTTTGTACTCTCTTAGCAACTAGTACATTGCTTCATAGGGACTCATATATTTGTTGAATCAATGGATAAAATCATTCTAGCATTCTGTGTGTTTTCTACTGAGTTTTTTCTTCCTTCACAATACATATCTGATTAAGGCTAAAAATCCACTCTTTTTAGATAGTTGGGTTTGTTCTATCCTTGTCTCTAAGAGCCAGGATTTCTGGATGCTTTTAAGAAGCATTATATAATGATAAGAAGGGGGATAATACCTGGTTGGCTAAAAATAATAAGCTTAATTACACCTATGTGAAGCAACCTCGAAATAAACCTTGAATGATTTCTCTTCAATCTAACAAACATCAGAATAAAAATAAAGAGGTTTAGAAAAAAGTAGACTAGCATTCTCCTGGAAAATCAGGGGATGCAGAGGCCTCTATTTAGAGGAATCTCACAGAAGTTTAGATCTGTAGTGACAGGTCTGAGAGGAGCATCTGGTTTTCCAAGATTACCGGTATAAATGACTCCCTAGCTTAAGTGGGCATTTATTCTTTATCTGGTACACTCTTCTTTCATTGTTTCCCCGGGAACAATAGGCTTGTTAAAGTCTGATAAAACTATTAAGAAACAATTGAAAATAGGCTTTTAAACCACTGAAGAGATCACTGATGGCAGTGATATATAGGTGGTTCTTCAAATTTTTATCACCTGCCCTTCTATGTACTTTATAATCACATCCCAACCCACCTTTTTCTCAGTTCATGTTTTTATATATCAGTTAATGAATTCATATTTTTAAATATTGTTTAGGGATAACTGCCAAGAATTTTAGTTCAGTTTTGACGGCCACTACCTTTGTTGATGAGTTTGTTTATATAATTATTTGAATATTTTATTATATTTTGCCCTTCTCATTAAAATGAAGGGAAACAAAAATAAAGTGCTGATCCCAGTGATAGCAAGTTTAAGTTTCATATACTTATTGCAATTAAGACAAATATGAAAATCATTTGACCATCTAAAAGGAACAGAACTTATCCATAATCAGATGCTCATTGTAAAGGAAAAGAAACCAATGAAAGAACACATATAAAATGCTAGGACTAAATTACTGAAATTTTTTCCGAAATTGAGGTGTAATTAGGGATTTTATAATAACATTTAGGTCTTATATCATGTTAGTTCTACTTTCAGCTAGTCAAATATATCTGAGGACACATTATGTTAGAACGAAACTGCCTATATTATATTGTGCTCCAAGAAGCCACGCTCCTTTTCTCTTTTCCATTCTAGATTTTGCAAAGGGTTTCTTCCAAAGAAAGAGTTCCCATGTAATAAAAGACTGAAAATCACTGCCTTTCCCTGATACAGTGTTTATACAAAAATACACAACCTTTTGATGAGACTATTTGGTAATATCTATTAAAATCTAAACATTTGTACTGTTTGACTCAGAAATTTTGCCTCTAGTAAATGATCTTGTACAAATAATCATTCAAGGACACAAAGATATATGTAGGATATATATTGCAGCATTGTTCATAATATCAGAAGATTGAAAATACAAATGCCTATAAATATGGAATTGGTTAGCATAATGATATTCATGTATTAGGATACTACACAGTCTTCTAAAAGAATGAGAGGAAAGATGTCTAAGTATATGGTTAAGTGGAAAAAGGAAATTATAAAACAGTGTGATTCCATTTGTAGGTCCAATAATAAAGTCAAGTAAAAGAAAACCATTGCCTTTGATGTATGCAAATAGGTAACCACTTTTAAAATTATTACTAAAAATAATAGGTTTATATATTAGGGTCATATAATAGTTTTATATATAGTAATAGGTTTATATATAGTTCATATATTAGATGGCATGATCTTTTTTTTATTTAAATAGATTATCTTTATTCAACTAGGGAACATTGTTGGGTTTTTCATAATTGCTCTAATAATCTAATTTCTTGTTCTGAAAAAGTAATCAATTAAATTTATAGTATAGTGGTTTTAGGTGAAAAAATAATTTGTAAAGATTTTGTGTAATTTTACATGTTAAGAAGATATAATCAGCAGTAATTTAAACTTGAGAAATTAAGTCACGTGGTGTGACCAAAAAAATAAGTTGAGCCCTCGAGCTCTCATTAGCATATTATCTTTATTACATTCAAGAGAATACTCACTGCTGCGTGGTGGTACAATAGGGATTTTCATAATTTAACCTTAGCTATTCTCTTCATTTTTCAGTTATTAGGTAGGTAGGTAGGCCCAAGATAAAAGATTTTGTTTATAACAAACATATCACAAGGGACAGAAATCATGACACTTTGTTACTGTTGCATGACTGATAAGGTCTTTTACACTTTTATTTTGAAGCATGGAAGACTAAAAGTGATGTCACAGTGAAGGACTTCCTTTCCTTCAGTTGATCTCAGCCTTAGCATTTCCATCAAATCCATAGGAAAAGGGGTGTTCAGCAAACTGAATGTTTCCATAGACATCTGGGGCAGAATATGTGAGGGTAAATTTTACAAATCAATTAAACCAATAGTGCCATAGATAAGAACAGAGAAATGAAAATTATAGATTTCTTAAATCTCATATCAAATCCCAACAGTGCTTTTTAAGGACTTTAAAGACATTCCACTAGGAAGCACAGTGGTTTTACTTGCCTTCTTCTAATTACAAAGATTGCTGATTCCCAGAGAGATTACAGTGGTGAGACCATTGCAAGCACAAGGAATGCTCATCATTTGGAAAGCAACTTAAAGCATATGTTATCATGCAGGATAGCTCGGGCAAATACACAACGTCACAAATGAAGGAAGAGGCCTTTACTGGGCAACTTAAAACCTAAGAGTATGCAAGAGAAGGCACAGGAGACACAGTGGGGCCAGGGTGCTGTGTTGTACATGTCATAATGAGCATTCCAGAGAAGGGAACATCCTTTCCTCTTTTGTTCTCTCTTCTTCAAGACCAAAATTGTAAATATCCTTGTCAGGGTTCACACAGACTACTTATTATTGGGCTGTCTGGGTTTAGATGTCAATTGTCAAGAGTTATCTGAGAAATCCAGTTTCCTGTATCTGGACTTTTTGGGTGTCCATGGGAAGTTGCAGCTCCTCCAACTGAGAGGGAGAAAGCCACCAGTGTGCCATGGGAAGCTGAATTTGAAGGAAATAGGGAGGCTGTTGATCACAGCTGGTTCATTGTCCAGGCAACCCAGAGTGAAAATCTCAGGTCCTCTGCAGACTATCATGTCTGTTTCACCACTGGCACTGGTCAATAGCATCTTTTTTATATAAAAAGCCATGAAATTTAGGGTTCTGTTTTTATTAAAATTTTAAGATGCCTGCTCCTGACATTATTGCTTGCAATTCTTAAGACCTTTTGCAGGCCTTCCATTTTATGTCAATTTAAACAAAGTTTAAATATTTTACAAGTTGGCTTTTTATTAAGAATTTTAAATATCAGTGCCCTTTTGGCTTTGGCTATGAATAGTTCTCTTTGGAGTTTTGTCACTTACTCATTGCCACCTGCTGGAGGAGAGAAGAAGTGCAGTTGAACACTTCCAGTTTTGGTAATAATGTTACTTCTTCACAGCCATGGAAATGGTATCTCCTCAAAGGAAGTCTTCCTTTTTTGCCCCAGGTGAAGGCAGAGGAATGTGTGTGATGAGGGATGGGGAGAAGTAGGTTCTCTGACCTTTCCATTCCTGAGGTGTGTCCTGTGACCTGCATCTGGCCCTTCACCCCAGGGGATGGAAGGTGTGGGAGTGGGCAACACGGTGGTGACCTGGGATATCAGCAAATGAGTTCACCTACTGGTTCTGAGAGCCAAGAGAAGAGCCAGTGATGATGATATTGGCTGTTTCAATGCCTACATCTATTGGGAGCGGAGCACCTTGGATGTGTCTCTATACTCTGTGGAAAGGTTAGGTTTACTTATGCTAATGTCATGTGATCTGAGGAATAAAAATTACAGAAAGCCTTAATTAACTTAATTTCTTGCCGTGTTAAACCACCTCCATTTCAAAAGCACTATCCTCTCTCACTCTGGAGAGACTTCACACACACACACACACACACACACACAGACACACACACTGCAGTCTCTTTGAGCAACCGACTGACTTCTACACATTCTTGAAGCGTCAGCTTCCTTTCACAAGAGGTGCCTGGAGTCCCAAAGGCTGGTGAGGCTCTGTATCACCTTCACGCCCTCTGCCAGCTCCAGTAGAGCACCATTACATTATCTGTGAGAAACAATTCTCTTTACACTACAGGTTTCCTTGAAGGCAGGGACTAGGTCTTGTTTACTTTCATATCCTACTCTCAGTGCCTAATACTGTGCCTGGCGTATAATAGATATTCAATAAATGTTGCATGAATAAATGAAATAGCATGTTTGAAGCATTTTTAATTTGCAAGAAAAATATGCTGTAAATTTTATGGACAATCAGAATCAAAGTCTCTCTTTAAAACTAGGTTTTCTGATAAAAAGAAATTCACGATTTACTCTCACAATTTTATTTTTAAAAATACTAATGCAAGAAATAAAATATTCTCCTGAATCCATTGTGAATGAAGTAAGACTCATGAGAATCATTCTAATCTATCTTAGACCTGACTTTCTCAATAGAATATTTTACTTAAGAATGAGATTTTTATAAAAGAGCAAAATATTATTATGAAAAATAAGTATGACTTTACATACTGATTAAATCTGACCATATTTAAATAAATCCTACTAAATAAATAAGAATATTATTTTGCACTAAAGAAGCTGTGAAAATACTTAATTTGAATAAAGTCAAATTAAGTATGCAGATACTTTTTTCTTTTTAAGAGGGCAAAAAGCAGGGAAAGTTTAAATTCTGGGCCTCTAAGCCAAATTTCAGAAAGGCTTAATAGTGTTAAAATTAACTTATTGTTAATGATGCCTTTTTGTCCCTTCACTGTAGGGTGTCCTAAACACACTAAAGCCTGTGGGGCTTCAGCTCTACCTGTGAAGCTGGGCACTACTCTGCTTATTGGCATTTGGCAAGAACCTTGAGGTCACAGCCTAGTTTTGTGATGTAGAAATAATGACACTAAAAATGATGAATGGTAACGATTTTATATTATGTCTGCAAATCATAACGGGATCTCATGGTAAAAGATATAAAATGATTTGTTCTCACATATTGCTTTGCCACCTCCACTGATCATTAACTTAATTTTGTGGGAGTTTCTTGACGGAAGACAATGAAACACTTTTACGAATGAGTCATAAATATTATTACACTGATTCTCTAGAAAATGTAATTCTATTGTTATATGATAATAAAGAGTCAGCCTCTTTCTTGGTTTTCCAGAAATAAACATGTTCTCCAAGGAGGGAAAAGGTCAAAGTCAGAAAAAAAAAAAAAAGAAATACCTACTGGTAGTCTCTTGGTAGGAACCCTCCAGCTACAAGAATATTAGTGTAGTAGGCTAAATGATGGTCCCCAAAGATATCAGGTCTAATCCTTGGAAACCAAAAATGTTTCCTTATTTGGAAAAAGGGACTTTGCAGATGTGACTTTTTTTTTTTTTTCCAGATAGAGGGATTATCCTGGATTATTCAGTGGGCCCTAAATGCTATCACATACATTTTTATAAGAGAGAGGGAAACAAGGATGTGACATAGACATAGAGGAGAAGGTGATGTGAAGACGGAGGCAGGGATTGAAGTGGTGTTACTACAAGCAAGGAATGCTAGCAGCCACAGAAGTTGAAAGAGACAAGGAATGGATCTCCTTCAGAGCCTCCAAAGAGAAAGGCTCTGCTGGTCCCCTTGATTTTGGCCCAGTGATACTGATTTCATACTTTTGGCCTCCAGAACTGATAAAAGAATAAATTTCTATTGTTATAAGCCATCCAGTCTGTAATTTGTTACACAGCCATTGTAAACTAAGATAACTAGAGTTTCATTAACACCTGTTCTAATGAGTTTATGGAGCACAATGTTTATTTTAGTGGATTTTGATTATAATCCTGAGGATTCATTCGACAAATATTTACCAAGCACTTACTAGAATATAAGCTCCGTTATGCAGAGATTTTTCTTTCATTCACAGCTATATATTTAGCGTCTAGAACAGTGCCTGGCATGTAGCAGATACTCAGTAAATATTTTTGAATGGTATGAGCTAGCCACTCTCCTAGGCCCCAGGATAGAGCAGTGAACACAGTGACGTCTCTGCACTTATGGAGCTTACATTCGAATGGAGGAGAGACAATAAGCGAATATATTATATAATGCCTAGTAATGATAAATGCTATGTGGGAAAAGCAGAGTAAGGGGGTAGAATGCGAAGTGGTGCCATTTTAGATATTGGAGTTAGGAGAGGCCTCTCTGTGGAGGTGGCATTGGAACAGAGGCTTGAATGAGGTAAGAGAGTGAGTCTGGTGACTACCTGGGGAAAGAGTGTTCTAGGCAGAGGGAAAGGCGTGTGTAAAGGCCCTGTGCTGGGAAAGGGCGAGGTGTACTGGAGGAACAGTGATAAGTGCAAGGTGGCATTGGAGTGGAATGTGAAACAAGGAAATCAGAGAGGTGGGCTGGGTAGGAGCCAGATCATAAGGGACCTTTTTGATTAGGACTTGGCTGAAATAGGAAGGGAGAAAATAACTTCTAGTTATCTACAAAAAATTTATAAGTGGTAACAAAATTTCTGCATTTTATCTAGTTAAAAGAAAAAGAGAGGTTTCACATATCTACCCTTCCCACTCTTTTCTTTTTCTGTGTTCTAATTTTTTAGCATGTTATTTGGTTATATGGATGAATGGTGAGTTTAGTTGTCTATTCTAGTGAGAGTGGAACTTGGACTTACAAAGGCTGTTAGTTAAAATGTATTTAAATGAATTGTATTGTTGTTCATCATGATACATTAAAGGTGTATGAAAGATACTGCTCAGTCCATACTTGATTGCTTTGTTTAGAGACTATTTAGGGAGACAGGAACTAGAAAAGACTGGCTCTGTGGGGTAATGTTTCCAGAATTCATTGTAAATAGAACATATGGTTACTTGCAAAGGTGCAAAAATGATTTTCTTTGTATAGAAAACACCACTTTTCTCTGTAGCAGGCCATTCACATTATAGTATTATTTCCATTATGCAGCACACTTTTAAAAAGTTCTGAGACAATTTTTTTTTTAATCTACCAGACTATTTATGGCAGTCCTGACAGGGTTAATATCTGTTTCTAAGAATTAGACGTTTCTATTTTAGTGAATATATACATTTCTTTTTTAAAAAAATTGAATTTTATAAAATCATGTTCTAAAATCAACTAGACTTAGGGGGAAAATGGGCCTGGGACAAACTGCTTAAATTCTATGCAGCGTTGCAACCAGAACACTAACAAAAACAATAATTCTGATAAAAATATTAGCACTTTCAATCTGCACTGCATCTGCACTCGCTTTCATAGCCTGTCAGTTTTTGCAGTACCAATCTCTAGGGCTCACACCACCTCCTTTGAGAAGTAGATACGTGATAGAATTAGAGATCATCTTCACTGGAGGAAAAAAGTCTCCGGGAATTAAATGAATCATATGTATGCCCACCTTCTTAGCTGCCTTTCAGTCATCTTTTGTCAGATAGCTTAACACTGGGGAAAGACTGGTGGTTCTTGAAGCCACTAAATTGCTACTACTTCACTGTTATTCGGGCTTCTTATTGGAGCTTTAAACACACACAAAAATGAAAATACTGAATGTGTCAGTCAGGCATTGCATCTGGCTGTATGTAAACAGAAACCCAACTACAATGGCTTTACCAAAGAGGGATTTGTTTTTCACATGGTAAGAGTTGAAAGGCGGGCAGTCCAGTCTGCTGCAGCTGCTAAGGGAAGTCATCAACGGTCCAAGTTCCTCCTAGCTACCTGGTCTTCCATTCTTAGAATGTTTCTTTTATCTTCACGGTGGCAAGATGGCTTCTCCATTGTCAAGTGTCATATCCTTGAGTCAGGTAGGAAGGACAGGGGAAGGACAATGAGCATGTTCCCAGAAACTCCACCAAGCCACTGTTTATAGCATTGAGAATTGGCCAGAACCATGTTATATGGTACCCATAACCAAAAGAGAGGCTGAAAGTTCAATATTTTAACTGGGTACTCTATGCCCAGAATAGAATTAGATTCTGTGAGTAAAGACTAGGGAAAATAGTTATTGGGCAAACCACTTGCAATGTCTGTCACACTGGCATAACATGTATCTTAAAAATACTAATTATAAATGTGATATTTATTGAACACTGGAATTTCTTTGGAGGACTTAAGGTAGAAGCTCCCAGGAAACCTTAATCCTTCTCTGTGGAGAAATATTAAAGAGTACTACTTCAAAAATTACTGAAATACATTCTGTAGACTCTTAAATAATGTTAATAAGAAACTTAAAATATTACTACTAAAAAGACTCTAGGAAGGTAATATAACTTTAAATTAAGAAACAAAACAACAAAAACTTGTATAATTTGCATTCTCCCCATAACTCTTTATTTGTGAACTGTATTAAACTGTATCAAAATATGTAAAATACGTAAGTCAAATTTAACTTTCACCCAGAATAAAATTGCTGGTATATTCTCCGGGTGAAATTTGTTAAGCCCTAAACACTTGCTATAAAATGAACTGTTTGTTATAGCACGCTCCCTTAAAACACAGGCACTATATTTGATGTCAGGAGAGCTGGGTTTGACTGCCAGTTCTTCCAGTCATAAGTTAGTGACCGTGGGAGACACAGTACCTACCCAGGATGCACTCCCACATTCCTTCTTCCCAGTAGCATACCAGTCTTTCTCAGGCATTCACCCCGCTCTGAACAGCTTCAGTACTTTAGAAGTAGCTGATTCCATCCCCAGTGCCATGAGTAATCCCCTCCCCTTTGCCACAGTCCTTTGATCAGAAATGGCATTAGTATACTCAGGATTTACATTATTAGTGGCCCAAAATAGTCTACATAATAACACTAATGTTGCACAAATTACTTTACTGTCCAGCATCCCAGTGTTCTAATCTTTAAAATGAGGGCCATATTGTCTTCCTTCTTTCTCTAATATAATCACCGTAAAAGTGCTATTTTATTTTGGAAAGTGGAATATATCCATAAGGTGGTATTATGTCAAAAGAAATAAAATTAAATTGAGTAGTTTGGATATTTCCTATAAACTATCAGATTATTGTTTATTTGAAAATTATAGAAACGATTTCCTTTTAAAAACAACTATTTCAAATATAGGCATTCAATTAGTATCAGTTATTTTGAATTAATACCATTGTGAATTTACGCATTTATTCATTCATTCAACCAACGTTTATTGAGCACCCACTATGCAACAATCACTATAGTAGGTGCTGGGGATACAGTAATTGGCAAAATGGTCCCAGGTGCTGCCCTTGTGGAGCCGCAGCTGCTACTGATGCTGTTGCAGTGCCCCAAACACATTGAATGCTACAAACTCATTTCTGAGGCAGTTTCTGAGCAAAGCAAGAACACCAGTCTTTTTATTTTACTGCTAGGCTTTTATTGCTAAATCAATACCACTAGTTTGAACACCTATCTTATTGACTGGATTTGTTATCAAATTACTTTTGTCCATTTTTTTTTTAATTAACTTGTTTCAAAGAAGAAATATTTGCTACTATTGAGAAACTCAAAAGAATATACTCTAAGCTCAGAAATCAATTTCAATCCAGAAGGATGGTTTTAAATATGTTTTGACCCACAGTGGCTCAAAATATATTGAGAACCATTCTTTTGAAGGAGCCATCACTATTTAAATATGTCTATATGGAAGTTCTATTTAAAAACACATTATTTTTTAGTCCCAGTTTAAGGTGCTGGCATTATTTTGTAATGAGCAGGCTTCAGATGTGACGGTGACTGCAGCTTGCCCCCCTGTTATTCTGTCACTGTCATTGTGGAATGTTCATTTTAAACACCTGGGGAACAGGAAAATTAACCATGCCTTAAAATCAGATAAAAAACTAACGGTCTTGAAATTTTAATACTAATTCTCAGATTTTGTTTATTAGTAAATCTAGGGAAAGAAGAGTTTATGAGTAATTGATATTAAAAAGTTTAAATCATGTGTATGTGTTTTTCATAGGAAAGCGATATTGCCTTCCACATTTTTTTATTTGAAAGACTCGAATCTCACATTTGTCAGATGAAATTGCTACCTAAATTATCTAAGATGATTTTCACATTCTTTTGTGGAAATTGAATTTTGTAAGGTTGTAGAATTAATTTAGAAATGACAGTAGTGTGTTCTTTCTTCCAGGAGAGCTTGCTAATTGAAGTTGAAGCATTAACCATCCTCTTGAAAACACTTAAACTAATGAGGTAACAAAAGCCCAGAGGATGAAAATTAAGCAAAGTTCTTGAAATGAAACTCTTGAAACTCCAACTTGAGAAAATAAAGAAGCAGGAAAAAAAAAATAGAAAAAGAAAAAAATGATAGAATATGAGGTATTTATGAAATTATTTTTTGTTTACATATTTAGCTTTTTCAATTACATGCATTGCATAGATTATACTATGGTTTTGAAGTTGTAAATGTCTGTTGTGTCTCTTCTTACTGCTTGAAAATGCACAAAACAAACAAGAACTCCTGTAATCTGTAGATTATGTGGGCAGGATTGCAAACTCAGATGCCTACTTGGCCAATCCCAGAGAGGGCTCTCCAAAGTGGGGGACTTGTGGCCATGAAAAAGTCAGCTGCCTTTGGACTCTACTGTTTGTTGCCAGGCAAAGTGTGAGTCCAGCACTGCTAGGACATTCCAGATATTCAGAAGAACACTGTCTTAGTTTGGGATCCCCCAAAAGCAGATCCTGAGATAAGAATTTGGGTGCAAGGGTTTATTTGGGAGGTGATTCCAGGGAGCTCGGTGAAGGAGTGAAGCAGCGGTGTGGCTTCCACCTGGCAGCCACTAAAAGGAGGGTGAGGGGAAATTGCTCTGTCTTTTCAAAAGAAGTATTTTGAGGTTTCAGTTATTAACAGTAAACTTATTTAAAGATTCTTAGTAATTGTTTACAGACAATGGAAACTTTTTTCTAATTATTCTTTGGACCTGGGATTTAAAGTAGGCTTTTTTTTCTTTCTTTTAGGCATAGACTGTGCTATTTAGGAAATTATAGCATTACTATATGTGAAATACGCGACAAGAATAAGTTCAGGAAAACTTGGAAGGGAGAAGATAAATTGTTCTCAGGGAAGGAGGGGACCGAACCATCCAAATGAGGTGCAAATAACACAGCAGAGTACATTTTGGGGTGGGATGTGGATAATACCTGATCACAAGCTAATGGTAAACAAGCAATATAATGTTGACTTTCTTTTTAATATGAATTTTTAAATAGCTTGGTCCTCTAGTTCTTTCATAGGCCCATAATAACTCCTGTATCCAGAACTAAACCGTGTTAAAATTGTGAAAAGCTTCTAAGGGCTGCAGAGGCTAGTTAAAATTGTCACTGTGCTGAATCTGCTGGCTATTGCTTTCCTTGGCTTCCTTCTTAACTCCATGTTTACAAACCTGTCCCAAAGGTAAATGTTCTACTTACCTCTGCTTTTAAGTTGTAAAATAATTCTTATAAGTGAATTGAGAAAATAATGAAGATGGATAAAAATGCTGACACATATGAAACAATGACCCCCAAGTCACTTTACACAGAGGGTATACATAATGCTTTCCCCTGTCATTGTTTATCACTCTTCTTGGAAACAGCCTTTCCTTGGCCTCCAGGACACCATTGTCACTCTAGGACCTCACTGGCTGCTCCCTCTCAGTGTCCTTTGCTGGTCCCTCTACCCCTGCCTGACCTCTTAACAAGAAGTGGCCCAGGACTCAGTCTTCTGACCTCTTCTTTCTCTATACACATTCTCTATATGCTCTTATCCAGGCCCACCAGTGTAAATACTTAAATAAACAACAAAGACTCACAAATTGAATATCTATAGCCCAGACCTCTGTTCTGAATTCTAAATTATATATTCAACTGCTAATTCCGAATCTCCTCTTGGATTTCTCCAATAAGTAACTCAAACTTAGCATGTCCAATTCCCCCATCTTAGTTTGGACTCCCCTAAGAGTAGACTTTGAGACAGAGACCTAGAGCAGGAGTTAACTTGGGGAATGGGGAAGATGGGTAAATTGTTTGCAAAGATGGCCTAAACTTTTTTCCCTTCTTGTATGCCTGCTCCTCTGCAAAGTGACTTTGCCTTCTCTCTCATCTGGATGTGAGATTTATCTCTTCATCCCTTGAATCTGTTCTAGCATTATGACTTGCTTTGACCAAAAGAATGCAGCAGAAGTGACACTGTGAGACTTCTGACCCAGGCCTCATGATACTTTGCAGCTGCCCTGAGTCTACCACGTGAAGAGTCCCTGTCTAGCCTAGTGGAGGACACGAGGGCATGGGGAGCAGATGAGCCATCTCATCTGAAGCCTCTTAAGTCAACCAGCTGACAGCTAGTATATACCATCTATCAGTAGAGGTCATCTTAAACCATCGAGCCCCAGTCAAGCTGCAAGATGACTGTAGTCACTAAGTGACTCAGGGCAAGGCCAGCAGAGGAATCATCCAGCTGAGTCCAGGCCAAATTGCTGACCTCCAGAGTCATGAGCGAAAGTCATAGTTGTTTTAAGCCATTAAATTTGGGAGCAGTTTGTTATGCAGCTAACTTATATGGGAGGTTACCCCAAGCAGTACAAGAGAAGAAATAGGGGAAGTAAAGAAAAAAAGAGAGAAACGTTAATAAAATGTGTTTTAAGAAGCAGGTTATTACTGTAGGCAACTGAAGCTCAGTCCTACTGGATACCCTCTGAGGAATCTTCTAGAAGGCATCTCAGAATTGTCCCACCCAGGAAGAGAGAAGCTGGGTTATTTATCCAATAACTCTCCCGTCACTGGCAATGGAGAAATCTCTGAGGCATGAAAGTAGAGGGATGAGGATGTAACTGCCAGCAAACTGCAAATAAACTCAGGCTGATGGGAGGTGGCATAAATAGCATCTGCTAACTCTCCAAGCCCATCTCCTCCCAAATCTTCCCCAATTCAGTGACAACTCCATCTTCCTGTTGCTCAAGCTAGAAATGCCATTCTTGGACTCATCAATTTCTTTTACATTCCACACTAAAATTCTTTTAATGTTACTTTAAAAATATATCCAAACTCTGAATATATCTCATTATCTCCTCCACAACAACTCTGGTCTGAGCCACCATCATCTCTTACTTGGATTATTGTAACTGTCTTCTCACTGGCCTCCTATATAACAGCCAGAATGACCTTTTAAAACACAAGTCCCTCTTTAGCTCTCAACCCTCTCAAGCTCTCCATTTCTTTGAGAATGAAATACAAAGTCTTTACTACGACCTAGAAGAGCCACAGGATATGGCTCCTGCTATTTGTCTGATCTCACATCTTACGACTCTCTCTGTCTCTCATTGCTCTGGCCTCACTAGTTCCCCTGTAGTTCTTCAAAATTCCAGGCTCAGTCCCATCTCAGGGGACTTGCTGTACTTGCTGTTCTTCTATCTGAGATGCCCTTCCCAGTTATCCACATACCTACAGCCCTAACTTTCTTCATGTCTTTGCTCAAATATCCCCTTATGAAGAAGTCTTCTCTGACCCTAACTAGGCAGACTCTCTCTATTCACTCTTTACCCCGTTACCTTGCTTTATTTTTATTAATCGACTGACATACAATTTTTATAGTGCTTATCTCCTTCACTAGGATATACATTCCATGAGATTTGGGACTCTTTTTGTTTGCCTATGTATTCTCAGTACCTAGATGAAGTTCTTATTAGTATGTATTGTGGGGTATTCTGATTATTTTGTATGGATTTATAGGCTAGCTCTCTAGTTGAAATAAAAGAATCAAAAGCCTCCCACAAGACGTTCCATACTTTAAAGAAGGATGTTTAAATTATAAAGTTGCCAGGGAATACTCTTGTGGTGTGTTCATATAAAGATTAAATTAACAATATTAGAAAAAAGTTATTTTTAGAGACTTACTGTTGAGATGTTTGCTGAAACATATTGTGCTTGATTATTATAGATCTATTCGTTATTCAGTTACTAAAAAATGCAGATTGAGCCATTCCTGTATGCTGGGCTCTGGGCCAGGCTTGGGTATAGAAAGTCAACTTTCTATATCTGAGATGCCCTTCCCAGTTATCCACACACCTTCAGCCCTAACTTTCTTCATGTCTTTGCTCAAAAGTCAACTTTCTATACCCAAGCCTGGCCCAGAGCCCAGCATACAGCCTTCAAAAATACATCACAATCAGTCTATGGCCATGCTACCCTGAACAAGACCAATCCTGTCTGATCTCAGAAGCTAAGCAGAGTCAGGCCTGATTATCCTGAATGGGAGACCACCTAGGAAGACCAGGTGCTGTAGGTGTAAAAAATAAAGAATAAAATAAAAAAATAAGGGATTGTAAGATGACAAGTTCCTTGCAATCTGTGAGGTCAACCAAGGGTTGCCTCACCTAAAACAAACAAACAAACAAAACCCCCAAATTCATCACAATCAATTATAACAGAACAATGAGAGGTTCTGTGTTGTTAGGTGTGTATAATGCTTGACAATCAGGGCTGCCACCTATCATGGTAATGTCAAAGGTGCTAGAAAAACCCCTAGAGAGAGTGAGAAGAGGAAAGATGCACAGACCCCTGGACTCAAGTAGGGGGAGATAGGGGTGCTCTAACCACAAAGACAAGAGGTGCAAAGTTTGTGTAGACTATGCAGTAGCTCAAGACAGCTGGAGTGTCACCTGCTAATGAGAAAATGACTGCTTTAGAAATGTGTTGAGATATAGACTACTCATCTTTGTAAGACTTGGATCCTTCTAGTCAGTTGTGATGTTAGTTCCAATTAGGTAATTAAAAACATTCTCTATTTTAAGGAATACTTTTTTGTATGATTGAAATGCTTGCTATAACTTGAGTTGAAATGTAGTACTCACAATACTGCAATACCTTTATATTTGGACAATTGTTATTGCAATTATATTCTATATCTCTGCTCCTCTTCCCTTCCTCTATGTCCCACTTAGAATCAAGAAGCTTAAGAGAAATCTTGGCGATCTCAAGCTCTTATGCCACCCCACAGATCCTTCCCTCTTCTGAATTTGCAAGCCTGTCCCTTGGCCAATCTGAAGCGTATCAGCTCCCTGTTTGTCCAGTCGGGTCATAGCTATTGCTTGATGCCCAGGTGTCCACAAGGAAGGAGCTGTGCCTCGTCAGATGATTGAGGAAAAAAAAAAGGGGGGGCAATCCTGGGTCAGTTCTCCAAAACAGTCCTAAAATCTCTAAGGCTTCAATACAATCAAGACTATTCCTCCTCCCTCTAGGGGTTACAAATGGGATTAGCACATTATGGTCATAAATTATTTTCTCTAGTAAGTCACACAAGGATCTGGGAGGACCTTTCTCAGAGAGATTCCATACAAGTACAAAGTTATATAGAAAACCGTTTAAAAACCATGCTAGCATGCTGCTTCATGATATGCCTGGAGAGTGGAAAAGAACCTGCCCATTGAATCAGCCTCAGGGATGGGAGGAGTTATGACTCATGTCCTGGTGGCCAATTGTTCTGCCCCGGGAGAACACACAGGAAGGATCAGAAGGCTCTCCCCTCTGAAGCCAGTGTTTGCTGTGCCCACCCTCTGAAAGGTGTGTTGTGTGAGGGTAAGAAGCTACATCTACTCAGAAGGTTGAAGATAAAAAGATTTTACAGAGGGTGTAAACCAGGTGGTAATATCTGAATATTATGTAATCTATTTGGTATAGAGAAGGTAAAACAACTGAATAGTCCTTTGATGGTCTCTAGGTTTTTATGCTGTCCTGAAAATTCTACCATGTTATTAAAAAAAAAAAAAAAAGGAGAAATAACTGTATTAGAAACTTTGAGGAGTTTTGGCAAGTGTCTATATAAGGATTTCCTCCTTACTGGGACACACACACACACACACACACACACACACACACACACATGCCACATATGCACCCAAGAGATTTAAAAGTTCTTTTAGCAAACGGGAGTAGGGAATGGAAAATCAGGCCCTAGGCCCTGCTCTCCTGGATGCACAAAGGCAAGAATGTAAAAGCTGGTTCTCCTTCAACTCTTCTCTATTTTCTGTCCCTCCTTCCCCACTACACTTTCCTTTACCCAAGGCAAACCAGTCCTCCCCCACAAAAGTAATGAAACTCCTATCCTCTTCTTTCTTTTGTCTTGCAAATTTTGCATCCAAGGGCTTCTACTGAAAATGAGCAGTCTTCTGAGCCCTTAACGCCATTTCTGCTAGCTCTGCAAAGAAGAAAGGTAAACAAGCCTTTCTTATTTCTCCTACCCCCAAATCTCTTGAGAAGGGGTAAACTCTGGATCCTAGGATGCCTGTGAGACTTCCATTCCATGCGGGCTTTCTCCCAGAGCATAAAATCAAACATTTCCACAGTTAAGGATGTATGTTCTTCTAAAGCTCCACATCTGATCTGCACAAAGAAGTCTTATTCCTATAAATATATTTTGCTCACCTCATTATCTTATATTTGCCCTTGCCCTTGCCTAAGTCACATTACAAAACACTCTGACCTTGACTTACAGCAAAGGCATCCCTTCATTCCTTGCCCAAATCTCCAAGAATCACTTGGACACAGGGTGGACTAGACATAGGGGCAGACTGAACACAGGGTGGACAGGGGAGTTCTAGTTCACCCTGCCTCTACCGTGCTGCACTGTAAACTCGGTTTATTAGCAAATTTGAGGATATGTGTGTATTCAGTGATGTAGAACAAGTGGCTCTTTATTCTCTGCCCTTCTTGCCTTTGCAACCACATTTTTACAATAACTCTTCACTCTAGCCGTACTGATGGCCTGAGCAAGAGAGGAAAGGATTGGGGGATGAGGGGTGAGGCCAAACCAGTCATTTCCAAAGTGGGATGCACTCACCAGGTTGGAGGGGTGTGAGATGCCCTATTTGGTGCAGAAACTGGTACTAGAAAAGTTCTACTAATTTTATCTAAAAAAGAAATAAAGCTTACCAAAATTTAATATGTGGATTGTCACTGTCTTTTTTTTTTTTTTTTTTTTTTGTCTGCTCACATGGTCTGGACCTCAATCATGTGCCACCCTGGGACAGTGCCTTTGGCTTTGTTCACATGGAACTTGTGGCCATGTGTCTGAGGTTATACGTGCCCTATTAGGTAGCTTCACAGATTTTATCAGCAGCTTTCTAAAACCAATCCTCATAAAATGGACAAGAGGCTTTAAAAGAAAATCCTGCAAAGAAACCTCTGATTGAGAATAATACTCTTAACACAAATACAAGGGGAACAAGAAAATATCAGAGTGCTTTTCCTGCACTAGGTACAAGCTCTAAATCAGCCACATAAGGAGGCAAAAACAATAGTGATCTCATCAGTCTTACTTGGAGTAAGCCAAAAAAATTTAAAATTATCAAGGAGACTATTGATATAAGAACTTTTGTCCACTGTAATTAACAATGAACACCACCATTTGCGAATACTATATACTGAGCATTGAGCTTCTAGGGGTATCTTGACAGATATTCAAGCCCAGCTTGGATACACTCAACTTAGAACCAGTCTTTTAAATTGCTTTATCACAAAGTGTTAAACCAACATATCCAAAAATGAAGAAGTGTACTTAACCACCTTCCTCTCATGGAGCAAGTTTTTATATGATTATTACATTTTAAAAATTACTTTTAAGATAATGTTATATTCTAATCTTAATTTTTAAAAAATATTTTTATACATGTTTTATAATATACATAATGTTAGCATAGTAGCATACTATGTAAAAGTATGTATCTATATAAAAATATAAATACATAAAATAAATATTTATAAAATATAAAGTAATAAAATATTAAAATATAAACATAAAAATAAAAATACATTGAAGGTGTGTACTCGAATTTCTCTTTCTTATAGGGTACGCATTCATAAAAGGCTTCATTCCAGTGACATAGGTGATCGGTGACAGTGATTTGGACTAGAGTAGGGTAGGTGGAAATGGAAAGAAACTATGATCTTAGACTGTGGATATTTCCAATAGGACTTGCTGAGGGCTTAGATGTAGAAGATAAGAAAGAAGCAGGAACCAAGGCTGAAAACTCCCAGGTTTCTGACTTGAGCAACTAACTGGGAAGATGGCAGTGTTGTCTAATGGAAAAGCAAGAAAATCAAAGATTAGTTTTGGACATGGTGTATTTAAGATGTATTTGAGTCATTAAATGTAAAGCTCAGCAGAGGGGTCTGAGATTGAGATATGGATTTTAGAGTTTTCAGTAGTAGATGCTACTGGGAAAGGATGGCATCACTTATGGAGACAAAAGAAGGGGATCATGGAGGGAGCCCTCAGGATCCCTTACAAGACAAATGAAATAGAAATTACTGGCAGAGAAAGCAAAATACCAGGAAAATAACCAGAAAAAGAGAGAATATTGCAAAATGAGGAATGCTCTGACCATCTGGGCCCTCTTGAAACTACCAAAATGAAAACAAAAGAATAAAACAAGCATAAAGCCACAAGGACAAGAGAAGAAACAAGAGTAGATGACTCTAGAGCTTAACAACATTTGGAAATCTGTAAACAAAAGAAAAAGCAATGAAGGTAAAAGTCAGTAGAGGTTGTCGTCAGTGTGGAATCAAAGGAATGATTTTGGGGTGTCTGGATGAGGTAGAAGAGATGTCATCCCTGGAAATGAGGAAATCAAAGGTCGAAAGTCTAAGAGGTCTGGCGAAGGACAGGTTGTCTGCAAAGTGGTGACATCTTTGAGAGTGATACAGATGGCAGCAAGTACATATGAAATCTGTAACATCATTTGTGGGATATAGACATATAGCTCATATATAATATAGAATTTATCCATCATAGACGATATGTGTGTGTGTGTGTGTGTGTGTGTGTGTGTATGTATGTATGTATTATAGAATATTTATATACACACATGTAACATTTCTGAAAGGATACTGGTTTTAAAATTTTAGACCCTTCTATTTTGTTGTTTACCATGAACATAAAAGATACTTGTAAAATAAGACAACAGTTTTTCATTAGTTTCTCTGGATGTCTTATATTATATTTGGGGTATTGTTTAAGTTTCTAGATTATGAAGATTTTGAACACAAAAGTTCCTGTATACCTTTAGTGAGATCTATTCTAAGGATCAAAATCTGTGCTTTCCTTGAATAAAACTATTGTTTTGCTTGTTTCTGAGTTAACTTAGAGCTTCAACTGATCCTGACTTCTGTTTTAAAGGTAACATTCCTTAGAGTGTAGACTGGCATAGTTGAACTAGCAGAAGACAATGATCCAGGTTTTGTCATTAACTGGTTGCATGACATTGCCTGGATTATTTAATTTCCTCTCCTGCCGCAAAGGTTGGATGCGAGACTGCAATGATATAATGTGAAATACTTTAAAAACTATGGAGTTATACAAGCAAAAGATTCTTATATTTAATACTTTCAAACTCTCCTCCTTTAGTCTTTTCTTAAAATGTGTACTCCCTTAATGGTTCCAGAAATGTGATGGTAGGCCCCAGAGAGCCTTTTGAGCTAGTCTAGCTCACCGGGTTGGTCTGAGATCGGAAACTGGGGAGATTGGAGAGCAGTAGAACTAGTAGCACAGTAATAGGAAATGTTGATTCAGAGTCTCCTTGTGACAGAAAGAAAAGCTGAAGCAAAACAGTTTCTCTCCACTCCCCTGAGAATAAAACAAACTTACAAAATCTCATAAAAACTATGGGAGAAAGAGATGTTCTCAAAATTTCTCGATGAACAAGGAATAATGAAAATTAATTGTATGGTACTCATTGTTAATTATGTATATATTTGTCCATAATGTCATTGATATTACCTTTATTTAGTGGGCTGGTTTTATATTAGTGAACATTTTGAAAAATGTACTTTGGCTTTCTCCTGCCTGATTTTGGTTTCTATGTCTCCATGTTTCTCATGAAGCATTTCAGTTCCTCAGCTACACATTTTCTTGGCACAGTTTTCAGAAAAAAAACTTTTAAGGTTGGCACAAAAATACTGTAGCTTAATCCATTGGAGCATAAGGTGCCACTAGATAGCTTGTTTTCATAATAAAATATACTTCTTTTTATTAATAATGTAAGATTAACAGAAATATTGTTATTTGTTTGAGAAGGGCTCCATTGTGTTTTTTCTTTAGAGTGTTAATGTCCTGTTTTGTATTTCTTTCCTCATATATAAATGCAGGGAATATTTTTCTTCTTGAAAAAAGTGAGCATCCCTCAAAGAGATGTAAAAGATTGACCTCAGTGTACATGTTTAACATTACAGGCATATGTAACTTATGAAAATTCAGAAATGTCACTTCTTTCCAAAGTCTGTTTAATGATTGGTTGGGTATATGTCTTGAATTAGGAACTATGTTCTGCTACATTTAATAGAAAACACAAATGGCAGATTTAAACAAGGTAACACCCAGACTGGAGGTTGGCAGTTGCTTGTATTGATTCTGTGTATCAAAAGTCTGGGGGCCAAAGTCTCTCAGACTTCCCTTGGCCTTTCCTCATGATTATAAGATGGCTATTCTGACTCTAACCATCACATTCAAGTTCCAAGAAGGAAGAAGGAGGAAAGAGAAAAGGCAAAGACCAAAACGTCAAGCCAGCCAAGTCTTTCTCTTCTAAAGGCCTTTCCTTGAAAACCCTACTTACTTCTCTCTGGTTAGGATGGTATCATATAACTACCTAGCTGCAAGGAAGGTTGGAAAAAAATACATACAGTTTTTTTTTCAGTTGGGCATATTGCCAACGAAATAATTTCAAATATTATATACTCAAAACTGTAGGGGACTACAGCAAAAGTAAGGGACTAATAGTAAGGAAGAAAGGGAAAATAAATACTGGCCGAACAACTGGCAATCTCTACCATATCCTTTTCTTGGAAAAATACTACTTTATTTCAAGATTGTTTCTGTGACCCAGTGGTTAATTCCTAATTATAAGAACAACAAAGAAGAACTTTCGCAAGATGGCCTCACTGCTGCTTTTAGTCTAGTGGACTGAGTTGTGAGGGCTGTTCTAAATTTCTCAATGCTATTACTAAAGCTAGTCAGTTTCCCTTCTTTTGGGGAGCATCTTCTAATGGAAAAATAAAAGAATTTCAAATATTATATACTCAAAATTGTAGTAAGCGGGTCTTAAGAGGATTTTTATTTTCCTTTTAAAAGGATATTTTAATGGCTTATTTGTAATATAATAGTTTTGAGGGAAAAAAAACTACCCATACATTAAAAGTATAATCACCTTTGTGACTACTTTAGTACATAACATATAGTAGAAGAACTCACTTTGAAATTAGACATATCTGGATTAGCAATAAACGTTTTTAAAAAGGTCTCTTAGGTGACCATTCTGCTTTTGCCCTTGCTACTTGCAGACCATCCTCACCCAGCTGCAGAAAGACACTACATGTTGTCAGATTATGTCACCCTAGTTAAAATCCCGCAATGGCTGCCCACACAAAGAAGCTAAAATCCTTACAAGAACCCCTTCTCCCCGCAACCTCCTTCCTTTCTGACCTCATTTCCTGTGTCTTTTCCTCCTCTTCCCTCTGCTCACATGGCCCCCTTTGTTGTTCCCCAAATATCTCAAGCACACTCCCCCTCAGAGCTCAGCACTGGCATTTCTCTGCCCAAAGAAAGCACTTTCTCCTCCAACATCCACGGGGCCCACCCCTCGCCCTTTCAGAGCTTTGTTCACAAGGTTGCTATCCCTAACCACTTCATTTAAATTTGCAACAGTTATTCCTCTCATCTTGCTTTTCTACTTACTTTTTCTACAGTACTTGCATTTATTACCACCATCTTTTTATTTCATTTCATTTCAGTGGTGGAAGGGACCTAAAATTTTTATTCCTAGTCTATTACCTTCTTTTAACTATTTTTTCTAAGTAATATAGTAAAAAAAAATTCAAACAGTTCAAAACGTACACAGGAAAACTAAGTCTTGAGAGTTTTCTGGGAAGATGGTAGTGATAGCAGTTTAGTTCGAATCTTTGTGTATTCCCCATATAAAAGGACAGTGCAAAAGCAAAAACCCTCAGCTAACAAAAACAATAAAATTGGGTGATAAGATAGAGCTACAGATTCCTAAAGGGAAAAATGAGACACTTGTGGTGTCCAGAAGAATGTGAAAAGAAGTAGAGAAGTTGAAGAACAACGTTTTGGTTTCTAAGATTTCCTAGCTATAAAAGCAGATACACTAACATTTAGAATATCTATTTAGTCTAGTTATTTTTCCTTGTTTTTTTTGTATTTAGATTTTTTTTTCAGTTTTGATATAAAATTGACATACAGCACCGTGTAAGTTTAAGAGGTATATCACATACTGACTTGACTCACATGTATTGTGAAATGAATACTACAAAAAAAGTTTAGTTAACACCCACCATCTCATTAAAAAATGTTTTTTTCCTTGTGGTGAGAACTTTTAAGATTTATTCTCTTATCGGCTTTCAAATATACCGTACAGCTGTGTTAACTATCGTCACCATGCTGTACATTACACCCCTTGTAGTTATTTATCTGATAGCTGGAAGTCTGTACCTTTTGACCACCTTCGTTCAATTCCCCATTCCCCACTTTTTTCCTTTTTGTAACAACTAAGACTCTGTGGTCTTTGGTAAATTCTAAAATGAGTGAAGAGGCATTGGCATGAGGAGTTGTAGCAATGATCTTCAATGGTGGATAATATCACAAAAGGAAAGATCATTAGACATTATGTACTTCCTTGATGGAAATATACACTATGACCTATGAAATATTCTTGCTGAAAACATCAAATATAAATCTGATCAAGCTTAGATCTAACTACTACTAATTTATAGGAAACGCAGAGAACACATTAAATGACAAAATTCAGAGTGGGATACTCTACAGGACAAACGACCAGGTCCCTCAACAACAATATTGCAAGAAAAAAGAGATGTATTAAAAAGCGACTTAAGAGACTTATTAACCAAGTGCAATGTTTGGACCCTGATTCAAATAAACTGTTTACGATGTATACATTTTTTTTAGTATCAGAAAAAGATATAAGTATTTTTATCTTTTCTTGCTGTCAAGCTACTCTAAATCCTTGACTAGAAAGTAGCTTCCAACAAGGCTAAAGCCTCATTTATATTTTTCTTTAATATATATGTTGAAGGGAAAAAACAAAACAAAAAACTAAGTCTTCCACTGCCTACTCCCAGGCTTTGTTCCAGAGGCAAATTCTATTGCCATTTTTTTGTCTTACCATCTTTTCAAAGTTAGATTAAGCATGCATATTATTCCTTGACTTTTGACATATACCAGATTTTCTTATTTTTCTTCTCAAATTTTTTCTCTTTTTATTGTGTAATATCACACATTAAATAAATCAGCTGTCAATATGATGGCTTTCTAAAAAAAGTGATTTTTGCACAGAATGATTTGAAACTGCCAATGTCTTCTAAGTTTGGCTTTATGTTTACCAGATCACTGTCTTTAAAAAGGGGGTTCACACATTATTTCTAACAAATAATATTTAAATCACATTGTATCTTATTTTAATAAAAGTGTCGAAAGTTAAAAGTTTCTTTAGGAATATCCTATACTGTGGCACTATCATTTGAATAGCCTAGTTTGCAAAGAAGTTTTCCAAACATCATTTCATCTAATCCTTCCTATAGCCACTCAATACAGGTACTATTCCCATTTTTAAAGAAAACTGAAGATTAGTTCTGAAACCAAGTCCTATACTCTCCTCATAAAACTGAGATGAGACAGAATGAGGAGCAAATCCTTGAAAACAAGTAATATTTAAAATATTACAATTTGTGGATTGTGTTTCATAGGTTCTCAATAAATTAGAAGGGAAATGTTTTTAATCCCATGTGTATTCATTTTGAAGTATATAATTAAAAAACATATTCATCTACTTACTCATCTAAGCCTTTATTAAGTACCTACCATATGCACAATCCTGTGCAAAATATTAAAGAATTACAAAGATGAATTTTTAAATGGTGCCAACATTCAAGAAGTTTACAATCTAATGTTAGTGACAAATAGTTTAATACAAAGTGTAGGAAAGAAATTACAGATAAATATTTGCCCTTAATTGAGAAAAATCACCTTATTTCTTCATTTAAAACATAAACTGTCAGTTGGGAAACACTGTTATTATATACACCTTTATTAGTTCATCCTCTTTAAAGGAGGTTGATTGTTTTTAGAAAAGAAAATGTCTCACCCTATCACATCTTTATGACAGGTTTGAATTTTTAAAACAAAAATCTGCTTAAAGAGGAAAAATGATAGATTCATAAAATCAAATTAACATCATGCACAGAAAGACAAAGTGTGTCTGTAATAATATGTAAGAAGTTGAGTACAGCTGGGCCTTGTATTAAAGAGTCAAATCTGAATTATTTTAGAGATTTGCCTTGGACAAGTTATTATGTACAAATTTCCTCATATATAAAACAGGGCTGATATTTATTAAAATTATAACTCGATGCTATAATTCTTTCCATCTGTCAATATACAAGGTTAAAAAGAATATAAATGCTTTTCTAATAATATAGATATCAAAAATAATTTAGAATAAAATTAAAGATAAAAAAAGTGATGATACTATGGATAATTTAACAGTAAACTCTCAGTGTAGAAATGAATGTAAATTTGCAAGTATGTATTTTTTTCTATATTTTATTTTGAAAAATGGCTCAGATAAGAAACTTAAAATACCTAGTAAAATAAGTTTGAGGATTCATTTTGTGAGATGTATTGCAGAGAAAAAGAATGAGCAAATAGTATAATTTAAAAATATTTATTAATTCATGCTTTAAAAAAATGAAAAAAATTTTTTTCAAACAAATCACTAAAGGCCAATATTTCTCTCTGCTCTCAATGCTAAGCCATTTTTTCCCACCAAAATAATGAAGTAATATATATTTTTTATGACTAATCAGTTTGTGACAGCTGTGATTCTCAAACACTTTTTAAAAATACAAATAAGATCAAAGTTGTGAACAGACCATATGTAGCAATTTTAAAACATGATAGGCAAAGCCTTATTCTAACTGACCAAATGGCCAATTGGCAGGATTTGACCTTTTCCGCTACAGATGACTTTGCTCAAGAGCCCTGCACACATCAGATGGGTTCCCATCCACATTCTTAACACAAGCACAGCTGCTAACACCCACACAGCTGCTAATACACGATGCTGCAAACAACAGCACAGACACAGAGAGGAGGCTCTGCTGATTCTGTTTTATTCTTCGACAGATTTTTCTTCACTCTCTTCATCAGCTTCATCTTTTTCCTTGCAAGAATCCTGGCTGTTGGTATCAGTAAAATAATTTTCTTCCTCATTCTCTCTTTCTTCTATTTTTTCTTCTTCATTAAAGCTAGAAGAAGAAATTTATCAATCTTTCAAAGGAAAAATGGTTTGGTTTAAAGGTAAACAAACCCTTTGCAATATACGTCATCATGTAGTCAGTCTTCCTCAGGTGTATAAGCTCCAATTCATCAGAAAAACTCTATGAAAGTGCCAGTTGGAAAAGTAAATATTTCTGTCTACGGCCATGCTCCCCTGAACGTGCCTGATCTGGTCTGATCTTGGAAGCTAAGCAAGGTGGAGCCTGGTTAGTACTTGGATGGGAGACCACCTAGGAATATCAGGCGCTGCAGGCATTATTTTTTTAAGTAAATATTCCTCTGAGAACTAATTTATTTTAAAACTTGGTTTACTCTTTTAACTTCATTTGAAAGCATGTTTATTTTCATTATTTATGCCAGTCAGAAATGTAAATTATTCTGCCTTAAAAACAAGATACTTCATCACTGTATAATATTTTGAATGTCAAACATGTTAAAATATCAACATATTTTACAGTTCACATGTATTCAACTAGGTAAAAGACCTTTAAAAAATATTATAGAACAGAATTTTATGCTTTCCTCCAGGTAAGAATTTTTTCAGAGGTATACCATTCAGACTTATATATGTTACCTTTCTTTATCTTCAGTGAAACTTTTCATCTCTTGATCGCTGAAGGACTCAAATATTCTTCCACATTGGCCTTTCTTTGAAACAAACTCATCAGATATTCCTAGTGCTTTTAGGATGTTAGAATAATGCTTTTCTGCTGCCATTCTTGCATTTTTCTATAGGAAAGACAAACCTTTTTAGATGAGAATAAAATATTTTAAATTGCTATTAAAAATGTATTGGTTAAAAGCTCCAGTGAAAATTAAATTCAGTAATCACAGTTCGTTGAAAATATGCATTCCCTCTGACCAGCAATTCTATTCCTAGGTATATACACAGAGAAACTCCTACATATGTGCTCCAGGAGACATGTATAAAAATGTTCAGGATGATATTGTTTGTAACAATCCAAAACTGGAAACAACATAAATGTCTATCAACAGTAGGAAGGATAAATTGTGATCTTTTCAGACAACAGAGTAAAATAAAGCAATGAAAATGAATGAACTCTAGCTATACATCACAACATGGATGGATCTCATGAACATAATACTGAGCAAAAGAAACAAAACGCAAAAGTGTACATAATATGATTCAATTATAAAAGCCCCCAAACAGGCAAAACTAAACTATATTGTTTAGGGATAGGTATATAGGTGGTAAAACTGCAAAGAAAAACAAGGAAACGCTTATCTCAAAAGTTAGTAGCGTGGTTACCTCTAGGGGCAGGGGAGAGGGGTTTGATCTGGGAGCTGTGCACAGAGTTTCTGGGGTGCTGGCAATGCTCTATTTATTGACCTGGGTGGCCACATAAGTTTTGACATATAATTATTCTTTGTACTGTAACTGTTTTATACACTTTTATGACTGCTCAAAGATATCTGGAAAAATCAGTAAGAAAATAGTTCATGTGACAGTTGTCAGAAAGTTCTTTTATTTTGTGTGCCTACTGTAATTTTTACTTTTTATAAATCACCTCTACTCCATCAAAATCATCAGTGTTATCTTTACTTTGTAGAGGAAGCTATGGATACAGCAAAAAGAACATGAATTTAGAATTGGGTTTAAATCTCCAGAACGTTACTTTCTGGCTTTGGGACCTGTAGGAGTTATGGTGACCCTCTCGTACCTGAAGCAAATTGGAAGTCGTCACAGTTCCTGAGACAACAGGCTTTATGGAGCCACAAGAGGACTGGGTTCACACTAGTTCCCTGGCTTTAGTCCACTTTTAGCTCCTATGAGTGGATACAAACATCCTAGTATAGGGCTAAAGCAAGGTGACCAGGAATGGCCCAATTCTAATGCACAAGTGGTATCCTACTCTGGAAAGGGTGTGGGAAAACAGCAAGTCTCACCCCCAAATTTAACAACTAAGAAAACCCAAGATACTCCCTCTACCCCGACTTCTGCGGTTAGCTTAAGGTCACAAGAAGAGTAAGTGATGGAACCAAGTCTCCTGACCCTTTCCTGGGTCTTTTCCACTCCAACCTGCTCCCTTCTCTAAGTTATAGTGGTCATCCTGGAGACTGAAGTTAGCCTAAAGCCTGCCTTCAGTAGTGCAGTTGTCAGATATTTGCCCAACCACGGTACTCCAGTATAATGAGGGACTATGGAGTCTAGTGTTTCATGGGAGAAATCAAAATAGCAGAGACCAATTACAATTGATAAAACTATCACCAGTGCATTTTCTGACACTCTGGAAAACTGAAAATGAAGCACTCAAACTGCTACTAAAATGCACCCACTATGAATAACAATTTTTAGAGAAGAAAGTAAACACCCATCCAGAGGCTATGAATACTAACGGACAAGCCTTGGGAAACTGAAAGGTACAGTAATGTGAGAAGAATTATGCCCCAAAGACTGTAAAGCAGAATAAAGAAATCCCAAACACAACTCTGAATGCATTAAGGATGGTATATTCTGATCTAAGCAAATT
Organism: Pteropus medius; assembly: GCF_902729225.1. NCBI lineage: Eukaryota > Metazoa > Chordata > Mammalia > Chiroptera > Pteropodidae > Pteropus > Pteropus medius. The sequence goes on along the minus strand of NW_024349800.1, from coordinate 24,724,115 downwards.
AAATATAAAAGAGATTAAAACACTAATCAAAGTTAGTGCTCTTAAGCCTTCATCTTAATTTGGTTTAAAATTCAATTTAACATCTACTCAGTTTATAAGCCCTGTAATGTCCAAGAAACAGGACAACACAGTTTGTTCTGTACTGGATCATAGGCTTAGATTAGGGGATAACTCGACAGCAGCAAGACCACAATGAACACTTACAAATGGGTAATGAATAAAGTTGTGAGTGAATTTATTATATAACTACTCTTAATTAGCACCAAAGGTCACAACAAAATAGACTGCAAGAAAAAAATGTACTAATTTATGTTAACAAAACCAAAGCAAAAAGTCATTGCCAGTCACTCTGCATATGGAATTAATTACCTTTAATATTTTATATCAAGGTGAATAGTATGTAATTGTTCCTAATTGAAATAAACATTTCCCCCTTGCATTTCACTATGCAAAAGAATGATAAAGACTATGAGGTAAAAGGAACAGTTAAAATAATCGTATGGTTATTTATTTTTCTATCAAATAGTCTGTAAAAAATTTTGGCTTTGTTTCTTCAGGAAATCAAAATAACATATGATGAAAGTTTGTCTGTTATCAATACCCTAGGACTGAAGGGAAAAAAATACTTTTTATAACTGTAACTTTATTTATAGTAATCCTTTCATTTATTTAATAATTACTAAATATCTTGTGGCAAGCCTTCATGGGAGGCAGGGTACCCAGTATGTAGGGAAAGAAGTATTTTAGGCAAAGGGAACAACATATATCAGAAGTGGTAGAAGAAATAATAGCTATGAAACTATATTTTCAACATTTAAAATTCCTTAATGGTTTTAATTTCATACACATCACTTATTTTGCCACATTTTCCCTGGTGCTTAGAAACAGTAGGATTTCACAGCATGGCAAAACTGCTTATTAATGCTGAGACTCATCACTAATACATCATCAGGGTAGTGCTCTCAACCTGGTCTAATCCCAGAAAGAAAATGATAGGTCATTATCTGGCTAATTTGATCATTATAATTGTTTTGTTTCAATAAATATTTATTTATTAACATCTCCTCTGTGCCAGACGTTGTCCTAGGTGCTAGATGCTGGGAATATAAAGATTTGACCACTGTCCTTGAAAGCAACAAGCTGGAAAGGAGAGAGATCCTTAGATAATTTCCATACATGTGGCAGGAGCAAAGAAAAAGGTATGCAAAGGGTAATAAAAGAACACAGAGGAAAGGGCACCCCCAACCCAACCAGGGCCAACAGTGTAAGAAGTGATTTTACACTAAGACTGGAAATGAGCAGGAGGAAAAATAGGAAGAGGCTCTAAGGATGTTCAGAAACAGAATGAATAAAGATTTCAAATTTAAAACTACTAGTCTTATATGGCCTAAGAATAAAGGGTGTACATAGTGGGGCTGCGGGGAGTGCAGTGGTAGACAAAATAAATAGGTTAACAGAGATCAGATCATAGAGGATTCTGCATACCATGCTAAGACTCCTGGATTTGTCTTTTGGGAGAAAGCAGAACAGCTTAGTGTTAAGTGTTTGAAGCAGAGTGACTTGAGTTCCAATCCTAGTTTTATTATTGACTAACCATAAATCTTATGAATTACCTTCTTTGAACTTCAGTTTCTTCCTCTGCAATTGCCACTGTTAGCAGCAGTTATTAATGAACTACCCAGGGCTAACATTTTCACAAGGGAATGGGTATATCAATGGAAAAGAACAAGGCAGGAAAACCAGTCAAACCATTCATTATATTAACTAAGGCAGTAACAGAGGTTTCACCTAGCATTTTACCATCAAGAATGGAGAAAAGTAGATCCAAATATTATTTAGGAAGAAAACTTGTCAGTTCCCTTAGTGACAACTGAATGGAGAGGAAAAGTGGTTCCCAGTCATCCAAATAGTGGCCCAACCAAAATAGGAAATCAAAGAGGAAAATCTAGCTTGGGGCAAGATAAATGTAGATGCCTGTGGGAAATCTTGACAAGTGGACATAAATACCTGCAGTTGTGAGCTGGAGATAACTGCTTTGAGCCAAAGTTTATTACTTTATGCTGAGTAATGCAGAACGGCTTATAATGATTTTTCCCCTTAAAGTTGAAACTGAGACATTAAAAAGAAACTCACTACTTAAAATGACAAGCACTACATAAAATTATATCCAAATCAAACCAAAGGGTTCTTATAACTTTGACAGACTGTAATATGTAGATTCACCCACAATTCATGTTCCTAGTCCTCAAAAAGTCATTGACAAGGACAGTGTTGTAATAACACTCATCTGTCCCAGGCACATGCTGGCAGAAAGCTCCAAAAGTAACAGCCTGAAATTCACATAATACAGCACTTGTAACCTCTAGTTATCCTATTTTTAAGCCATGACACCTAGGAACCTCTCCCTTATGAGTACTTAAGGAAAAGATGATCTGAAATTAACAAATCTCTCTAAAGAGAAAGATTGCAAAACAGTGTAAATTTAGTAAAATTGGGATTCACTGTTCATAGAACCAAATTATTTTTCCATTGAAAAGGAATTCCTTAAAAAATTGAACAACAAAATGAAAAGGCAATCTACTGAATGGGAGAAAATATTTGCAAATCATATATCTGATAAAGGGTTATACAAAATATATAAAGAACTCAAGTTCTTTATATAAGTCAATAGCAAAACAACAACAACAACAAAAAAAAACAAACAATTTAAAAGTGGGCAAAGGACTGAGTATACATTTTTCCAGAGGAGATATTCAAATGGCTGACAGGTAAAAGAAAAAGTGTTCAACATCACTAATCATCAGGGAAATGTAAATCGAAACCACAATGAGATAAAACCTCACACCTGTTAGAATGGCTATTGTCAAAAAGACAAGAAATATATGCTGGTGAGGATGTGGAGAAAAGGAAACCATTGTGTATTGTTGGTGGGAATGTAAATTAGTACAGCCACTATGGAAAACAGTATGGAGGTTTCTTTAAAAATTAAAAATAGAACTACCACATGATCTAGCAATTCCACTTCCTGGTATGCATCTGAAGGAAACAAAATCACTATGTCAAAGAGATATCTGTACTCCCACATTCACTGAAGCATTATTTATAATAGCCGAGACATGGAAACAACCTAAGAGCCCATTAAAAGATAAAAAGATAAAGAAAATGTGGTAATATATACACAATGGAATACTATTCAGCCATAGAAAGAAGGCAACCCTGCCATTTGCAACAACATGGATGGATTTTGAGGATGTTATACTAAGTAAAATAAGTAAGACAGAAAGACAAATACTGTATGACCTCACTTATATGTGGAACCTAAAAATAAAAAACTCAAAAAAAGATCAGATTTGTGGTTACCAGGAGGAACTGGATGAAGATGGTCAAAAGGTACAAACTTGAATTATAAGAGAAATAAGTCTTGGGGATGTAAATTACAACATGGTGACTATGGTTAACACTGCTGTATGGTATATTTGAAAGTTGCTAAGAGTAAATCCTAAAAATTCTCCTAAGGAAAAAAATTTTTTTGTTAACAATATATGAAGTGATAGAAGTTAACTTATTGTGGTAATTTTGCAATTTATATACGTGAAGTCATTATGCTATATACCTTAAACTTATACAGTGCTGTTTATCAGTTATATCTCAAAGAAAAAAACCACTGGCAGAAATAAGTCTGATTCAATAGGTATTTTGTTTCATTTTTTAATTCTCCAAAGACTTCCAAATCATATCACGAAGCCTCACCTTAATATTTGGCCAAGTTGGTACTGAAAAAAGATCAGCCATTAAAAACAGGTTGTGACACTATTATTTTGAAAATGATTGAATTAGCAGCATATTCTTTATCAAGCATACATGCCTCATCAACGAGATCCAATGCTCAGATGTAAGCAAAACTACTTACTTGACTAATTTGGTGAAGCTGTCACAGAAATAATGTTTCAATACATTATATAACACATAAGACAAATGAACTGTAAATTAAGAGCTGGAGATGTTAAAAACAATGCTGACAATAGCTTTTAAATTCCAACAAACACAACCTGAGCAACTCTTTCAAATAGTAGTGGCCTGTTTTTTAATTTTTCTTCTCTTTCTTCTAGTTCTTGTCGGTATTCTCTCATCCTTTCCTTTTCACTCTTTCTAAAATCAAATAAAAAGGAATAGAATTTTAAAAAGAAATAAGAACTTCCATATATAACGTTGAGTTCAGATGACAAATTAGAAATTAAATTATCAGCACAGTTTAGTTTATCACCATTCCTTTTCGAGATTGGTAAATTTTTATGGAATGCAGAATAAAAACACTAGGTTCTGAAAGCACACATTTTATATCCTGGGAGCAGTCTGGGTACTTTGACAGTTCTGAAATCTTTAAGATATTATGTATTAAGGGGCTTCAAACTGGCCTGAAGCGATGAATGAATGCCCTCTATCTCATTTATAAGTATATAAACCAAGAAAAATTAGTCCAAATTAGATATCTTCTCTTTAAGAAATTTCTGCTGAAAACAAGACCTTGCTCTTCTTTATTCCCTTAAATGAGATCTCCTATAGGTTGGTGGCAAAGTTAATGAAATGATAACAGGTCAGGGGAGAAATGGGGAGTGAGGGACTATAAATATATAGAGAAACAGGAACCAAATACATAAATTCACAGTAAATGTACTTATTGTGTAAGATCCTATAATGAATCCAACTATGCTATTTTCTCTATGTAAAATATACTAACTCTACCAAGATAATAAGATTTCATGGATTAGAGAAAATAATTATAATAAAAATGATAATTATGCTTAATCATGTACAAGTTGGTATTATGAAAAATCCCGTTAACTAAGGATGAATAGTATAATTATAAAGAATTTTTAGCTCAAGTTCATCAAATTAAGTTTCCTCCATCAATGAATCACATTGATACACATTATAAGGAACATATATAATATACATTGTAAAGGAATGTAATTATTATTATTTTTAATAAATAGTTAAAAAGAAATATTTGTAATTAAAAGCAAATATAGATTTTAGGGGCATTTATAGATTATATTAAAAATTAATAAATCATATTACTTACCTGGCTTTGTGGGGAGTTATTTTCCTACTTAAACATGAACATTTTTATGTTTATGTGCAACACAAAAATGTTCCTCTGGAACACTGATTTTCAAACTTTGTATTGAAGAATTCCAGCATTCTGTAAAGGGGTTCTGTGAATATTTTTATTTATTTATATTAAAAGTGTAACAAAATGCAACATATACCACTAAACATTAACACACGTGTTAATCGACACATCACATAATTGATGTTAATTAACACCAATGTGTTAATTTGTGTCATCGGATTTCGTGCAAACCTTAGAACAAAGCTCTTTGACATATCTGTTTATTCAAGAATATTCTGAGGTTACGTGGCAAGATGTTAAAAAAGAGCTTTATCTGTATGGATCAAGATTTTTCTCAATATTATATAGCGCAATCAATAATATAAAGAAAAAGATTAGATGCTGATATATTAACTATGGCCACAATGTAAAACATTTCTGTTTAACATGGCTTCATTGCCCTCATCATCAGGTGTGTGAGTATGCATGTTGGTTCTCACCATGAGGTGAGTGAGTGAATGTGAGTGTGTGTGTCAGTGTGTGCTGAATTTAAGTAACTAATAGTAACTGGAATCCAGAAACTAAAATACTAATACTATTCTTAATCTGTTCATATATGTTGGTATATATTGATTAAAAAAAGAAAGTTTGAAAACCAGTGATCTGGAGGTTCAGGATTCTTTTGTGATACCTCAGAGATTTTATTCTGGATTTAGACATTTGAGCTAAACTTTGATGTGAGTCATAAGCCTTAGCCCGTGTTGTCAGGAGTTTCTGCAATTCTTTCATTCTTTGCTTCTGCTTAGTTAGGATCCGATTTCTCTCTTCTTCCAACATTTTCTTTTCCTCAAGTGATCTCCTGAGGGCAATAAACTAAGGCTTAATTCACTTTAAGCCAATGAGAATGTTGCTTAGCAAAGATTTAACACAGGATAATTCAAAGGATGAAAACGGCAACCTTTTGAGAAGGATCTGACTTGTGAAATTGGTAATCAATAGGCTGACTAAAACCTTTTCTATCCCCGAAGATTCATAAAATGGAAAATACATTTCTTAGAAGAACACCCTCTGGCAAAATGTCCTATATTATATAGTAAAATATATTACCAGATATAATAATTTCTTCATATTTTCAAAGTCACTGACATAAAATCAATAGTGCTGCATACACTATTTTAGCAACCATAAGTCAGTTAGCAGTGTATCCTAGTTATTTACCTTGTGGCTTGTTCTCTTCCTCTGGAAGATACTGTGGGCATTGGAGGGTTGCAGTCATATGGCACACGCTTTGCACTTCCACTTCTTACTGGTGACTTGTGCCTTGGAGACAGATAAGGCCAACGTTTTTCTTCGTCTGCTACAATGTCTGCCAAAATTTTCTCTCTTTTAGTGGATGCATGTGAGGCTGCATGAAGATCGGGTGGTTTACAGACTGTTAGGGGTTTTAGATACTTCTGTTCTGAGGGGTGTCTCTGATATCTCTCAGGAACATCTCCAAAATCAGCAGTCTGGCACCTAGCCCTGTGCTTACACTTCAACTTTTCAGCCTGTTCAGGACACTTGGACTTCCTTGCAGCAAAACTTCTGCGAGCTGGTCTACGAGGTAAAGGGGATGAATTAAGTAAAAGTTCTTGGGCTCTCAGCTGTGTCCTATTGTTTCTGTAGAGCTCTTCTTCTTTTAACCTGTCATTGGAAATTAAACCATAAGTAGATCGAGGTATAGGTCTGGCTTTAAATCGATTTGTTTTCTTTTTAGACTTAAAAAAGTCTCTCAGCTGCTTTTCTCGGATTGCTTGCTTTTGTTCCTCCCTTGCAATAAACTTAAATGGCTTTTGTGAGGCCAAAAGAGCTTCTTTATATTTCTCCTTCATAGTCTTTCTCCGTTCTTCATTTTGCTTGACTATATCATGATAAAGGGGGAGAAAGACAAATGCTGGAACTGGATTGGCTCGGAATTTTTTCTTACACTCTGAATCCTCTTCTTGTTTTTTGAGCAGTTTTTGTACCATTTCAATATCTGATTTAGATTTCATGTTCTCTTCTTTTTTCTTCTGTTCTCTGATCATCATTTGAAAAGGCTCAGGTACTGTAATCTTTGGCACCCATTCTTTAGGTTTCTTCTTTGTTTTTTCAATTGCTGGGAAGTTAGCATCTTCACACTGAATATAATCTTTAACAGAAAAGTTTCTCCACATGTTGTTGATGAGCTCCTTCGCATACGTCATCCTTCTGTTTTTCTCGGGATACTCCTTTTCTAAGTTGGGCAACTCATCTTCAGAGGAAGTCATAATCAAGGAGGAAGCATGACTTAAATCAGGCTCTGAAAGCGATGTTGTTAATGAGATAGGGTGATAGGAATTCTTTTCCAAGACAGACCTAAATGAGGGGAATAATTAGGTTACACTTTCAGTCGTATATGACCAAAAATAAAAATTAAGAATTATATATTTTCTTAGATCAAGGTATAATCAGAAGATAGGAGCTGGATAGGGCTTATAAAAATGATCATTTTTATTTAGAATAGAGCTGGAAGATGCTCATAAATTATTCAACACCCTCATTTTATAGGGGAAGAACTTGAGACAGCCAAGGCTCCTTGTGTCTAACCTCTGTTGAATTTATCCACGTTTTCTAGAGTCACATCTTAAAGCATACATCTGATCATGTCACTCCCCTTCTTGAAACTTTTCCATGATTTTTACTGTTATGAAGTCAAGTGTAGATTATAAAGCCCTTCAAGATTAGCCCCTGCCTACTTTTTCAGTTCCACTTCTCCTCTCCCTATCCCTAGTCACCATTCTTAAGTCACATCCCTCACACACATCATGACTTTTCATGCCACCATGCCTTTGCACATGTGGTTTCTCTGCCTAGAAGGCCACTCCTTGCTTCCTGCATCTGCTGCAGCTATTCTTCCTTCAAAACTGAACTCAGATATGACTTCAGTAGAAAATTCCTGCCTGTGTCCCTCCACTGACACCTTGACATGATCAACTGCTTCTTGCTCTGTCTTCATAACACTGTTATACCATGTTGTATTGTAATTTTGGGTTCTCAGCTAGTCTTTGAGCTCCTTGAGGGCATCTTGATTTTGAGTCCTCAGTGTCCAGGTAAGGTCTGGCACACAGGAGGTGCTCATTCAGCACTGACCAAATAGATGAGTTAAAGGACTTGCCTCAAGTTTCAAAATAGAAGAGTTTATAGCAGAAAAAGAAATCAGTCTTGAAATTACAGACTATTTGGAAAGTTTGAATCAGATCTATGTTTTAGTCCTGAACTCTTTGTACTGTATCTTTAATGAGCTCATGTTAATCCACATATTATAAGGGCTTTTAAATTTTAATATTCATAATTTAAAAATGGCCCAGACTAAATATTCTGCTACATGACTACAGTTCTATGAATGACAGATCAAAGGAAAAAGATCAAATGGACACAAAATGACCCTCAAAGCAAGAAGTCACCTAGTAGGTTGATGAACCATTAAACATTTTGAATAAAATCCTACCGTCATATATCATTCAAAGTATAAGGGGGAAAAAAAGTACAAGGGGGAAAAAAAGTATAAGGGATATTTGACAGAAAATATTCTGAAATAATTTTGTTCTGTACTTTTAAGTATACATTTTATTTTAGAATCCACAAATAACATTATGTACAAACTTACATGGAAGAGACACTAGGCGCTTCTTCCCTGATGATTACTGGCTGAACTTCATTTAAATTTAATTTATTCTGGTACATTTTCTCTAACTTTGCCATAGTTTCCACGTGGGCAGCCTTCAGCTCTTCTAGTTTCCTGAAATATTCTTCATTAGAGTAGTAAATACCAGAAAAGTCCACGAGGTCTTCACTGCTTATATGTGTTCGATCATCCACTCCAGAAACGTTGGTGTTAAAATCAGCCTGATAGAAGGAAAAAACCTGTTATATGGTGTTTAGAATTGAAATACAAATAAATTTGACACTGATTCCCAATGCTGCTGCTTATTTGTGGGCTTCATACATACACTAATGGATTATAAGTTACTTGTGGGCTATGCATTTTCCCCTAATGACATTTTATTAAGAACGAGAGAGAGAGAGAGAGAGAGACAGACAGACAGACAGATAGACAGACAGACAGACAGGCCAAGCTGCCAGAAAATAAATGCCATTTAATCCATTTTATAAAGAATGGTTAGATTCCCAGACTATGTACTAACCCATACACTATAACAGGATAGAACCAAACCACCCTTTATAAAGAGCCTCCTTCCGAATTTTAAGTTTTAACTGAAATGAATAAGAACACAGTTCTTCCTGCTGCAAACCAAGCAACCACAGCCCAACACCCTTGCCCAGCTGGGCTTCTGCAGTATAGGCCCCAAGGGGGTCCCAGTGGAGGGAAGATAGGGGAAAAGGGGAATGAAGGCCGCAGAATGGAGGGAACAAAGTTCTCAGGGCTTATCAAGAAGCCAGGGAGATGTCCAGAAGAGACCTGAAGAGGAAGTAGGAGGGTGTGGAAGGGGGTGAGAGGGACTGTCAGAACAGCCATTCCTGTGGGCCACAAGAGCAGGAGCTCCCCTATGTGACAGGAATTTTGGGAGTGAAAAGAGAACAAGAGTATTACAGTAACTACACATAGTGTAGTTATTCGATATACAGATCATGCCTGGAAGGGGCTGACTGATCTTCCCTCATTCCTTTCATACACCTTTCAAAGTTCTTTCAATTGAAGCAACTGTAGAGGTAAAAACCCCATTTTCTCCATAAATATAGAAATTTTAATATTTTCTCAGTTGAGAAACAGTTGAAGTTATTTATGAAACTACGCATAATAGGCTGCTGACCATGGTCTCAAATTTAGCCTACTACCTGAAGTAGACTCGAAATTTTTAAAAAGTGTATTTGCCATAGAAAATTATAGACCCAATCAGACAAGATACTATGAAATAAATCTGAGTAGCTTCTCCTAATGGGTAAATTCAGAAGGGTCAATTGTATGTAATAGTTATTGATATAGTGTTTTAAAAAATGGGCTAAAAACAGTGTACCAGAGGTGAGTGTTGTGCCATTTGGGGTAACTTAGAGAAAATGAATAAAGGAAATCAAGTTTTCTTCAGTAGAACTGCTGTGCAGAAATTTATTACCAACAAATCTATGACTCCAAGAATTGCTTTATTGTCGTACAACATAACCAAGATAACTTTCTGATGTCTTCTACTATTTCTACATGTGCTCCTCACCACTTAGCTGTAGTGATGAATGCTTTGTTAAATTCCTCATTCATTAAATATTTAGGGACAACCAGTATTCAGTTAGATGCTGAAATATACAAGTCAGATAAAAACTCCACCTTTGAGAAGCTTCCAGCTAGTTTAGGAGAGGATGTGTACATAATCAACAACAGACTTTGAATAGGACAGAACTCCTGATTCCTGCCTATGAGCTGCTCCAAGCTGAGCAGGGAGAGAGATGAGTGACCACGTACGTTACAGTATCAATCACCAAGACTGGGAGTGGCGGGGGGAGAAGAGGCAGAATTTACAAAGATGAGCTAGACTGGAGACATAAGGTTGGATGACAACAAATTTTGTCAGATAAGGGATGCAGTGAAAAACAAAGAAATCTGAGGCGCAGTGCTAGAACATTCATCATATGTTACCACATGATGATGTAACTGGCAGGTACTCTGTTCTTGATGAGGAAACTGAAGCTTGGAGATTTAGGTGACACGTTTGCAATCACATAGCTAGTAACTACTAAAGCTGGGATTTAATTCAAATCCCGTGTTAGGTTCCAAAGACACACCACACTCCTCTCAAGGGCAGGAAGGGTTTTTTTTTGTTTGTTTCTTTGTTTTTTTGCCACAAGAGGAAGGAACAACCATGGTGTGCTCAGAGGGAGGTAAATAGTCTGAGTAGGGGTGGGGAACAGGGCATATGGAGCACAGGAAAGGATAGGAAAACAGATGAAGAAGGCAAGTCAACAGCCTCAACTAAGAGCCCAAGGGATGTGAGCAGAGGAGTGACATGATCAGTAATATTCAGAAGGATTCTTCTGGTAGCAGATAGAGTTTATTGAAGGAAGAAAGGTTGGTAGCAGTTAATGAACTACTGCAAAGGTCTGAGATAGATGTATTAAGGGCAGGATTAGTACAGCAGCATCAAGGAGGCTGCCTTGGTAGATTTAGGAGGCTGATTCATGAACTTGATAATGGCCTGGATTGTGGGCAAGAAACTGAAGACTTTCATTTGGAGTGCTGCCCATCTAGGTAGATGGTGCTGCTACCATTCATCAGTATAGAGAATACAGGGAAGGAGAGTGTTTTAGGAAAAGGAAATGCATTTCTCTTCTAGACGCACTGAGTTTGAGGGGATAGTAGGACAGCCAAATGTCCAGGAAACAGGTGGTAAATATATCTGGAGGCCTGGTAAGAAGGCTGGGCTGAAGATGGTGATATGGGAAAGATGCACACAGAAGTGGCAGGTGCATCCTTGGATGTACCTGCAGAAAGTGTGGGCAATAGGACAAGAATCTGAGGACGGAAGTGTTGGCCAACATCAACATTTAAATAAGCAGCAAGAGGAGGTAAGTATATTTAAAGGACGGGAGCTTTTGTTTGGTTTGAGTTTGTGAGATAAAGGAAGGCTTCCTTGAGCAGGTGATATTTGAGCTGAATCAAGAATGGAAGAATCTAGAGGAACAGAGAGAGTATAGGGGGAAAGAAAGAGAAAGTACTCTGGACAAAAGAAATGACATTAGCAAAAGCTGCAGTGGTGGGGAGCATGTTGGAGAATAAAGTGACACAGTTGGAGGGTAAGAGGAGAATAAAATGCATAAGGCAATTTTGGGAAGCAAGGCTGGAAAAGGAGGTTATGGCAAGTAGGAAGTGGTTTCCATTTCTTGTGCTATTCACTGGTTACCTGGTTTCAGCTGCCTTAAAACCCTTAGAAAATGAAAGGGTTGAATCGAAGTTAAGAGTGGAGTGTTCAGTTTGGAGTGTTCTTATGGCTTAGGAGAAAGATTACAGACAGTCTCAGAATTATTCAAGCCTGTACTTCTTAGTCATGTGACATGGGCCCTAACCTTTTTAACATCAGCTTTATGATATGTAAAGCAAGTGTGCCAGTATGTTAAACTATTGTCTCTCAGCTCCAATGCCACCCTTCTGTACCCTGCAATGTGATGCTGGGGATGGGACTCTACAAACCATATTTGTGCTTTGCCAGCTGCAACCCATTAGACTCTGCCAAAAGTGGGGCTAGAAGGAGACCGCAAGGCTGGAGTAGAAAAAAGGGACCTACTCCTTCCTGTTAGTTCTCTGTCTGCTTGAGTCACCCCTGAGCAGCAACAGTTCATTCTAGTAGCAGTGGCTGATTCTAGTTTGCTGTTTTTCCAAAGCTCACAGCATCAGCAAAATCACCTCAGGACCTTAGCACATGCTGTTCTCTCTTTATTCAAATGTTATCTCCTCAACGAGGTCTTCACTGACTACCCTAACTGAAATTATAACCTCATCCCCAACTCATTGTCAGCATCCCTTTTCTTCTTTAAGTTCTCACCACCCACTGATATTCTACAGATCTTTACTTATTTGTGTACTGTATGCCTGCCCCTACCAAAAAGTAAGCGTCACAAAGGCAAAGGCGAGGATTTGTCTTTGTTCACAGTTTGTTCTCAGTGCCTAGAAAAGTGCCTGGCCAAAGGCAGATGCTCAATACATATTTGTTGGATGAAAGAATGTACAGCTAAAAAAATAGTAAGTTTCCACCAAGACAAGAGGACAGGTATTCCCTCACAAAGGGCTGAATCATTCAAAGAAATACTGACTGCTCTAAAGAGGTATATATTCAACCAAGTATTAAGGAAAGGGCTTATTTTCCAAAACGTATAACTAAAACAAGGAGGATATGCCAAAGAACTGTTTTTAGGCAAAAGCATCCATATGCTCCCTATTCATTCTTTTAGACCATCCCTTAAAAGAAGGCTTTACAACAATCATTTACACAAAAAGGATAAAATTTGTTTGGACCTAGAAAACTGTTTGAAAAAGATATAGAAGGATGAGTAGCTTCTGAAAAGATGTGGAAGGTCTAATAATTTAACTTATTCACTGACTTTTGACAGTATCCATTCCATTTCCACTTCCTACTGTTAACACTAGCCTGACCTTTTCAGATAAACTGATCCCACAGTGTTTTACCTAAAACAGATGAATGGTTAATAAGGAACTTCTAACTCTTAATTTCATTTTTAATTGTCTCCACACAGAAGAAAATATTTTAGTAGATCAAATAACCTAGACTTAAGCACATTATTTTCCAAGAGCCTAAAATAGCACTCTTTCCCTTTAATTGTTCGGCTTTTTGTGGAATGTTGTACACGTAGCCACTAGATTAGAGGATAATCTTCCCTAGATTGGCTTGACCCATTTAGATGATGACTCCTTCCAGCACATGTGCTTCATTAGTGATCAGCGCTTACAATTATTTGTGGTATTGTCTTTCTGTATCATCTGCAATTCTGGAATTTTTATTAAAATTTTTTTGCATTGAAAGGATTCGTAAGGAATGAGGTAGAGCTACATGTAAACCCCCAATAAATGATAAGAGAAAAAAGCAACATGCAGAACAGTATGTATATACAAAATGTTACCATATATTAAAATATTATGTACACAAGAGACAGGAAAAGCCCAGAAGAATATACATCAGTTTCAAAACAGTGGCTACCAATGGTGGGTAGGAGGGACCTAGACTTTCTTTTTGCTGGAGAGGTGTTAAAAGAGCCTAAGCCTTATTTGTAACATTTGAAATTTTAAAAGGAGAATGTGTTCATGTATTACTTCCATAATTAAAATATAACTAAAAAAAAAAAAAAAAAGAATGTTTTGTGAATATTACTAAATTAAAAACTGATCAGTTTCTAATGACTAATTGGCTTTCCTGGCACCTCTCCCTGTTCCTTCTGGAAGGTAGCTCTGACACTCCCCAGCAAAACTGCTTTCCTTTTCCTTGCTCTTCTACCTGCTCCAATCCCTACTCGCCAACTGCCCATGATAACTCTTTTATTTCTTTAAGAAAACCATTGGCGGGAGTTCTCTCACCCTCCCATCTATGAAACTGCCAGCTCTTGTGCCCCTTTTCCTTTCCTCCTGCATCAGAGATGAAATGTCCCTTCTCTTAGCAGCATTTGACCCTTTCCCTCATTAAAACCAACGAATGGGGGACTTCCATACTCTTGTGATAATCCTTTTACCACTGTAGTTGGCCCTTAATCTCTTTTGTCTCCTTTTTCTCTACTGGTTAAATGTTTAGGTTTTTAAGGAGTTCTATACAAGGCCCTTTTCTCTGCACTCTCTTCCTCCTCTGATTCTCCCTAAGTGATTTTATCCATTCCCATTGTTTCAAAAATGCTGAAATCTCCCAGATAGAAATCTCCAGTCCAGATCCCACAGGACTACAGTTTCATAGACCCAACTGCTTCTTATACATTTCCATTTGGTAGTTTCATAGGCATCTCAAAGTTATGTTCAAAACTGAAATGTTGATTCTCATCCAGCCTCTAAACCCACACCTCCCCAAGTTATACCCAATTCAGTAAGTGGCATTACCTTCCATGCAGCTGGTCAAACCAAAAACCACGGAATGAGCATTCTTTATTCTTCTTCCTTGGCCTTCACATCCAATCTTTAACAGTAATTCCTATCTATTCAAAAAATCTGTACACTTTTTATCATTTCCCCTGGATGGTAGGTCCACACCATGGAATTATTATAACAGCCTCCTAACCAATCTCCTTACTTATGTTTTGTCAGACTTGCTATTCATTCTCCACAAAGCCATCGGAGTCCTTCTTTTTAAAATATAAATAGGTATATAACTGATTTCTTAAGTCTTCAAAGACCTCCCACTGCACCTACAATAAACACTCAAGGTCTATGGGGCCCTGCTTGCCTCTCCAATCTCATCTCCTCCCCTCTCTCTTTCTTCCCCTCTTTTCCAGTTCTGCTGGCTTTCACATCCTGATCACACAAAGCTCTTCCTTTCCCTATCTTAAGGTCTCTGCATATGCTGTTACCTCTGCCTGGAATGATATGGGTAAAGAAGTATTCTATAATCCACAGTTAAAATGTCACTGACTTTCCTAATAAGTGGCCTTCTCTTTTTCATCAAATATTGAGCATTTATTAAGTGCTTTTCCCATCCCACTCTTCAAATGGCTACTCGTTCTCATCTATCAGTCATCGACTTAAATGTTAACTCATTTAAGTAGCTTCCCTCCTACTACTTTTTAAAATCATAGTAACCTGTTCATTTCTTTCCCAATATTTCCCATCTTACAATCATCTGTTTTTTATTATCTAACCTCCCCACCAGACTGGAAGCTCTGTGATGACATGAGCTATGTCTGCGTCATTCCTCACTGAATAGCACTTAATAAATGCTCAATATTTGATGAAAAAGAGAAGGCCACTTATTAGGAAAGTCAGTGACATTTTAACTGTGGATTATAGAATACTTCTTTACCCATATCATCATCAACTACATAACAATGCCTATGAACTGGTATCTCCAACTGAGGCTAAATTCAAAGAACTTGCCTCAGTGCCCAACATGGGCAGAGTCCTGCAAGGGGTGGGGGTTGGGAGCTTCCGCAAACCAAAGGACTGAAAGGGACCTGGGGGCCTACTGTGACAGCTGGTTCTCTAATCAATTTTGTGTGGTGGGTATGGTATCTGAGTTTGCTACATTTTATAGATGACAAAGTTGAGCCAAATTAACCTTTAAAGATCAAGGTGGAGACCTAAGACAGCTTGACTCCTGCACACTCTTTCTTGCCTTTTCAGTGTCCTTTTTCCCTACCCCAGTATCCTCTGACTATCAGGCAATAAGTGGCAGCTTATCCAGGTTTGCTTTTTGGATCCTGTAAGTGTGGTGGTCTCAGAACAGTGTCATATTTATACAAATTAACCTCCTTTATTTTTTGATAGGATCTTGTTTGAAACTAGCTCATTAGATAAATTAATCTCTCCTAAGGTAATAAGTTTCTAACACAAATCTGCAGTTTAACAAAGCATTCTGGAAGTACTGCAACTATAGAAATGACTGACTCCTCTACTCCCCAAAGTAGGATTTAATCTTTGGGTAGGTTGTTCAAATGACAGTCCTGCTGGCAGTAATTATTATTATTATTAATTTATACTAACTGTTCTTTAGCTATGACACACACTCTTTGATTTGATTCTCATAACATACCAGTGAGGCAAGAATGAGAGACAATTATAGTGCCTTTACAGATAAGGAAACTGAGATAGAAAGAAGTTACATCTTAATATCATCTAGCAAATGGCAGAGAATGAGTCATAATCTAGGACTCCAAATCCTTTTTCTCCATTCAAATCTTTTTCCTCCATCATTCTGTCTCCTTTGTTGGCTATTGAAACTTGTGTAGGGGACACTTCATCATGAATGAAATTGGTCCTACAACTCTCACTCTGGTTCATGTTCAGGGTCTCAATCTGCCTTACTCTGGATAACCTTAAGTAGTTTATGTCTGTTGGTGAAATGCTGACCATAAAAGGTGTCCCTACAGATTTCGTGATTAACAGTTTTAGTGTAGATTAAAGAGATTAAATTCCAAAATATCCAGTGATTTCCATTAGCGCTAGACCATAACGTTTTGTGTCTGAGAGGCTTGGACAAATGCCATTAAGACTCTTTAACTGGGGGCAAGGAGGTTTATATCTGCAGATTGACAGTTAAAATCCAAGGTTTCTATATTTTAAGAGAATAGAACAGATGGCAGACTCTCCGTCTACCTGGTGGACAGGTGTTCAGAACACATGTGACACTGAAAAATGATCAGTGAAAAGGCTATCCCACCCCACCCTAAAGAGCCATTTAGAAAACATTGGGTCCTCAGTAATTTGCTTCTCTAGATGCTTAACTATATCTGTTTGATCTATCCACTGAACTCTTGATGGTTTTAAAAATCGCCTTTTAAGCATCGTGTTATCAGATGCACTGATAACCAAGACCTTAAGGTGACAACAAAACACACCTCTGACAGCACCGTTGATTCACCTGAGTTTTATGGACTATCCTCTACAGGTAGCTCAGTCTTCCCCAAGTTAAAAAGGGGATATCTACTGACAGATGCTGGAGCATAAGGAGTAAAGTTCTGTACTTTGCACTCTCTAGTCTAAATATAGTAAATGCTCTCCAAGAAATTTTTACAACCTCTTTGGGGAAAATTAAAACACTTCAGCGCTTCGGTTTTGAGTTTTCCGTGAGGACACAGAGAAGGTGGTGGGGCCAGAATTACCAGGTAGGGAGGATCTGGACAGGGCGCCGCGTTTCCCAGCACGTCGCTCAGCCCAGCGGGGACGCTCAGCCCTCAGACAGCACGCAGCCCCAGCCCGCGTCCGGCCCCTACATTACCGGCGCCCGCGCCGGCCGCACCGCCGCCTCCTGCTTTTCCTCTTCCTCCTCCAAGGCCGCCGCCGCCGCCAGAGCTTCTAAGGGGTCTTCGCGTTCGTACTGGGCGACCCGCGCTCCGGTGATGGGATCTACCGGGATTTGGAGACTGCTGGCCGCCAGCTTCGCCGCTCGGTGAGAGGCGGCCATCACCTCGCCGCCGAGGCCTAAGCGCCCGCGCTGGCCCAGGGCGGAGAAGCCGGCGCGGCCTCAGGCTGCCCAGCGGCTCCCTGCTTGGGGCGGGGGTTACTAGGGGTACGGTAACTAGGGACGCTACAGGGGCCGCGAGGGGCCAAAAGTCACTCAAAATCCTCTCACGCTGCGGGAGAGTCAAGGCGGGTGCCTCCTGGATAGAGGGAGTTAGTGGTCTGTGCTGGTTTAGAGGGTTAGCCCGGCAGAACAGGGCACCTCTTCCCCAGCTTCGCGCCTCACCGCGTAAACACAGACTTTGCACATCATACTAGTGAAACAACTTGATTTGTGAAAAAGAAAAAAAAGCGCCTTTTCATTCATTGAAATAATGTTCGAAGGAGATGGCGGTGGCAGAGGAAAGCAGGGGATGCTGTTGTGTGGCAGCCTCAGAACTGTGGCAAGGTTTGCATCTCGCTAACATGGCTCCCCCCCCCGGAGCCAGAGAATGGAAAGGAGTACAGTACATTCTACTCTGATTGACATGAGCTACCAGAAATCTACCAATCCGAAGGTGGCTACTAGAAACGCTTTTTCTTGTTCTGACCAATAAAAGCCCAGAGTTGGGGAAGCCTGGCCCACCCACCAGTGAATGACAATACAGGTGTATGAACCCGGTGTTTGCAGCTTGAGTTCATCAACTTTATAGTGGTTAGCACTGGAGGGCGCGAGCGCCGAACTGTAACCACAGACATACTCCCTCTCCCCCTTACCCTGTCAACATTTCTCAATGGCACCTTCCTTCTACTCCATGTGGCTGTTAAGGCTCAGCCTGAGAATTGCAAGCATGTTGCTGTCACAGCTACCTGCTACCTAACCCCTACTTTCTGAGGCTGACGCAACTCTCTCCCCCGCCCCCTCACCCGAGCCTCCCGCCTCCTCCTGCCCGCGGCTCTACAACCGGCATGGTCACCATAAAGCTACGGTATGCTGTCTGCAATCCATCTCTAAGGGCTGAGCCCTTCTTGCCAAGCCTTTCTTGTTCGCAGGTCTGGAGTGTGAGCACCTGCAAAACCCCCACTCTCCATCTCCTTCAGGTTTTTTGAGCTGAAATTTGCTTCGCACACTGAACCGGCTCGATTCTGAGCAGAATCCAGTTAGAAGCCCGTGAGGTATGGACGCCCCAAGCGACCATAGGAGGGACCTCCATTCATTCACATGCAGCGGATTCTCTTGAGATTTGGTGTAAGCTCATCCCCAAAACAGCAAGACAGGTCTACATGTTGAAGCGATGACTAGGCAAGAGTAGAATAGAATAGAATAGAATAGAATAGAATAGAATAGAATAGAATAGAATAGAATAGAATAGAATAGAATAGAATAGAATAGAATAGAATAGAATAGGACAGTTGTCTATGTGTGTAGAAGAGCTGAAAAGTTTCCATTTACCAGCAATATTCTAAACTTGCAGATATCTAATAACATAGCCTCAAAGTATATAGAGCAGAAATGGACAAACTTACAAGAAAATGACATCTTAAATCATCATAGGAAGAATTATTTTTGCACTTTTGTATTGAGATGTAACATATACAAATGAACAGATCTTAAAGTATAGTTGGATAAATTTTGATAAATGCCTTCACTCATGAAATCATACTATTACGATATAGAACATTTCCATCATCCCAGAAAGATCCCTTGTGTCCCTTCCCAGTCTATTCTCCATTCCATCCCCTTCACTGTTCTAGAACTTCATATAAATGGAATCATCAGTATGTACTTTTTGCTCCCAGCTTCTTTTGCTTGGCATACTTTTTTTTTTTTAGATTCATCCATGTTGTATATATCTGAGTAGTCTGTTCTGTTCCTTTTTAATTACTGAATAGTTTTATTTGCTGGAAGAGATAATTTTCCAACACTGGAGGAATTTTCCTCATTTTGTTGTGCTATTTATAATGTGAGTTACAGACAAGGCATATTCAATCTACATTATTTACATTGTCTTTATCACTTTAAGTTTATCCATTCACCAGCTGGTCACTTGGTTTTTTTTTTTTTGGCTGTCATTTTGGGTCCTTTAGAAAGCAGACATCAAGGAGTTAGAAGTGCAAGAGGTTTGTTGGAGGAAGTCATGCGAAAGATAGAGGGAGAGAAGTAGGAAAGTCTTCATGCCAAATTTGACACCTTAGAAGGAAAGGGAAAATAATCCAATTTAATAACCAAGGGGGAAAAAAGAAAGTAGGGATACAGGAATAAGCACAGGAAATGAATGGAAGAAATTAAAGGAATGTGCAATAGAGAAGACTTGGAGAAATGTCTATTCACGTGCTTTGCCTGTTTTTGAATTGGGTTAACACTTTACATATTCTGGATTTCAATCCTTTATCAGATACGAGATTTGGAAATATTTCCTCCCTTTCCAAGGGTTTTTTGCTGTTCATAGTTATCTTTTGATGCACAAAAACTTTTACTGCCAAATCTAATGTCATGAAGCTTTCATTTTACCTGAATTTAGCCACTTAGATCTTTGATCCACTTTAATTTTTGTGTAGTGTTAGGTAGAGGTCCAACTTCATTCTTTTGTGTGTGGACATTGTTTTCCCAGCACTGTTAAAGACTGGCCTTTCCCCATTGAATGGTCTTGGCTCCATTGTGAAAAACCATTTAACTATATATGTGAGGGCTTATTTCTGGGCTTGCCATTGCTTTGTCAGTCAGTCTTGAAAATAGGAAGTGTGACTCTTCCAGTTTTGTTCAATATTGTTTTGGATATTCAGGTTCCCTTCAGATTCCTTATGAATTTTAGGATGGGGTTTATTTCTAATGTGTTATTGGGATTTTGATATGGATTGTATTGAATCTGTAGATCGCTTTGGATAGCACTGACATTTTACGAAGTCTTCCAATCCACAAACATGGATGTTTCCTTGTCATTTCAGCAGTTCTGTAGTTTTCATTGTGCAAGTCTTTTATCTCATTATTGTTATTCTTTTTGATACTATTGCAAATGGAACTACTTTTGTAATTTCCTTTTCAGGTTGTATAGAAATGCAACTGATTTGTGTTGACTTTGCATCCTGTTATTTTGCTTAATTTATTAGTTCTGACAGGATTTTTTGAGGATTTTTAGGGCTTTCTACAGTTAAAACACGCAACCTTGTGAAGAAATGATAAAAGTTCCAATAGAATTTGTATTAGAGAAGTATTTTGACAAGTTTTTAGGATGTACCTCATTCGTTTTACACAGCTAAAAACAAAACCAAACCTTATTTTACAGTGAGCATCTAATATCCATTAAAAAGGGGAGACAATAATCTGAATTACTAAATTTTAGACAATCCACAAATAGGTATCTAAGCATATTAAGAATTTACCATTTACCAAATCAGTTATTTTGAATTGTCAGATACAAAGAAAAGCTTCAGACTGGTTGGCTGAAATTTTCCACAAATGTGGAGAGCCCCAGTTGCTTTTATAACAGTCCTTGTGAAATACAGAAGAGTGGTACCAGATTTTGTAGGACCAATGTATGGTCCACCTCAAATCTGGCCTTTATTCAAAGGCAATCAGAAGCTGTAAAAGCTTTTACAAACTGGAGTGCCTGGCAAGTTTTAAGAAGTCACTAGCTACAATGTGTGCAGAACTGACAGAAAGAGGCTGAAGTGAGGACAGAGATTAGATTTTATACTATACATGGTGAGAGATGATGCTTCATCAGGGTAGAAACAATGTTTAAAACCACTGAAACAAGACATGTCAGTTAAGATTCCCTTTTGTATAAATAACATTTGCTGCATGTATGCATACTTTTATTTGTAGAAGGAATCCCAATTAACACAACTATGGTTATTCTTAGAAAAAGGGATTAAGATTATAGAGGGAGTGTTTCATTTTTCACTTTGTATCTTTCTATACTGTTAACTTTTCAAACAGCATATACATTACTTTGGTATTTTTATGTAAGTTGGATTTATCAGGGTAACAAATATATTAGGCCATTATTTTTCTTGTCGTGTTAAAAAAAATTTAACATTTAAAGTACCCAGGATAAAGATCCTAAAAAAGTCAACAGGTAAATGTGAATCCATTTTCCACCCCCTTCTTATATGGCTTTTTCAAGAGTATTTGAAATGTTGCTGGGGGAAGGGGTAATAAAGTAGTCCACCTTTTGAAACCAAATATTTAATATTTTCATTGAATTGTGTCAATAAAATTTCAAACAACTGCCAACTTGGAAGACCAGGCCCAGGAAATCATAGAGGATACACTCTTCCAAACATAAGGAACGCCAGTGAGTGATCTTCTACTCCAGATGCACTATAGTGGCCATAATTGTGCCAGGTGGCCAGCGTTATCCAGATTACCGAGTGTTTACCTGACAAGAGAAAAATTTGAATTTCAAAAACTGTAAACGACAGAACTTTAAGGATGGAAGACATTTAAGTGAATTATCCAAATCATCTATTTTTACAAGTGAGAAAAAGACTGTAATGAACTTTTATTACATTGATGACCAGCAAACTAACATTTACAGACCCCTACCCACAAAACCTCTAAAAAAAATCCCTTTCTGACCTTGTAAGAAAATTCACAATCTATATATACTTACCACATCATCAATTTTCAGAATACTCCGGACAGTTTCAGTTGCTAAAGTCAGTGCACTAACTGAAACCAACAGAGGCTGGACAACCAGTTCCTCCAAAATGTTGGAAATACCACCCTGAAAATTAGCACAAATTACTTTTAGTATTTGAAATTATACACATCACCAACCACACTGTTACCAGTATAACTTAAGGCCTTACAAATGCAGTTTTCTCTTGGTCTAGTCAAGAGTAAGATACTCTACTAAGTAAGCTTTTCACTACATTGTAGGTTGAATTTCAATTACAATTTGAAAAAATGATTTAATGCTGGAGCCTCCCAATCCTAACTCCAAAACAACTCGTATATATCTTTAATTTAAAAATAACCTGGCAAAAATTAGGTAGATCATGGAGATTAAAAATTACTAGATCTTTGATGCTCAAATCTTCTCTGAATCCTAATTCTGAATATGGCCAAGTCTGGTCTGCTCTGTCTTTCCAACTCTCTCAAATTTCACTTTGAAATTCTTATCGCCACTATCCTAGGATTACTTCTCCCAAGGATTACTGTTGATGGCCATAACAAGCAACCCTATCTCCTGTCTTTCCTCCTTAAAAATACTCTTTTCATCATCTTAGCTTCTTGGTTAAAAAAACTTCAGTGGCTTCCAACTACTGGAATTAAAAAAAAATGCATACTTACCCCAAAACTCAAGGGCCCTCAAATTTTAGGTTTTATCTGAACTTTCCAACCTTAAAGTCTACTGTATCACCAACATAAAACCTCTGCTCTAGAAAAAATTAGTAACTTCTTGGTCCCTCTCACCTGTAAAACCATTTGCTTTCCCATCTGAAATTTCCTTATCTCCTACCAACCCAAACTGCATCTTCATAAAGCTTTTGCTAAAACTAGGTAGTACCCTCTTTTAGAGTTCTGTACTACTAAAAAAAATCACCTTGGATTGTTATTTTTTACCCATTAAGTATTATTTCTCTCAATAAAAAGAGACATTAATAAAACATTACGAAAAAGAGACATTAATAAAATACAAAAGGGGAAATTATCACTGTTCTATGTATTTACCCTTGGTGATTGTACTAGGCTGGTGGTAATACGTAATACTTACAGTGTTTATGCTAGGCATCTTTGTAAGAGCTTTCTTGTTAATAATACATTTGACCTCACAACAGGCCTGAGAACTATTTAATTGTCCCTGCACTTACAACTGAGGAAACTGAAGCACAGACTATATAACTTGCCAAGTGACACAGTTGATGTGGCAGAATTAATGAACAAATAATACTTTTCACTTAAGGCATCATCTTCATT
The DNA here is from genome assembly GCF_902729225.1 of Pteropus medius. Lineage (NCBI taxonomy): Eukaryota > Metazoa > Chordata > Mammalia > Chiroptera > Pteropodidae > Pteropus > Pteropus medius. The sequence continues at coordinate 24,700,487 of NW_024349800.1, read as the reverse complement.
CTCAATGAACCTACAGGTCTCATATTTAAATCTAAGATTACTTCTAATTACAAAGCTTGTCACTCAAGAGACAATTATAAGATTAAAATTTTTTCATTAACCTTTTCTGCAATAAAGATTAAATTATTACCTTTCGAACATTAATGCCTGTAGTTTTTTCTCCTTGGGCATGCCGGTTTCTTAGTTCTGTTACTGTAGAAATGGGATTCAGGCCAGCATTTTCAGCTAGTGTAGATGGAATGACTTCCATAGCATCTGCAAAAGCACGAACGCAGTAGGATTCCATACCACTCAATGTTCGTGAATATTCAGTTAACCGTAGGGCCAACTCTATTTCTGGAGCACCACCTCCTGCAATAAGAGCTCTGAAATTCACAAACATTTTTAGCTTACTTTATCCTAGAGAAAGCTACTTTAAATAATTTACAATTTATACCTTAAAAAGTTAAGATATACAAGTTGTAACATTCTGTTACTTAGTTTATATTACCTCTTCTTCACTAAACAGCGAATGACACATAGGGCATCATGAATGGAGCGCTCAGCTTCTTCAATCACCAATTTGTTAGATCCACGAACAACAATTGTAACTGTTTTTCCAGGACTTGTACAGCCTGTAATCTTTAGTAAACAAATTCCAAATTATGAGTTTGGAGTAAGGGTTAAAACAAACAAAAAACCCAAGCAAATAAAGCTTAATTATAACACTGTTACCTTGAGCAGTTTTCCAGAACCATTTAAATTGATCTCCTCAGCTAACTCAGCTGATCCCAGCATGTCAGTAGTGAATTGGTCAATATGAGCAACCGGCTTGGTTCCAATTGTCTAGAAAAAATAGTCAAATCTACGAATTAAGATAACATTTGAATACTGGACATTTTCACACATACAGATGTTATGAACATTTTACCTTACAAATGAATTCAATGTCTTCTCTTTCAATATCTTTAACCACCATAATCTTCATTTTGTTCAGGAAATGTAATGCAAGATCACTAAGAGCATCTCTAAAACACAAAATCAGTAATTATGCCAATGCTAGGTTAAAACATTTTGGTGTTCAACCACTCTTGAAGGTTTTCATTATTTTGCTGTTGTTTAAATGACTGATGATTACTCAAATTATCTGTGAAAGAGATGCTTTAAATATTAGCTTACCAAATTTATAAGCTCAAAATCCTTAAGATTTCCAATAGATAATATTAAAACATACCCCAATGACACTATTTGTAAAACATAATAATTATGTCATCATTTTTCTTAATACTAAATGAGTGTATCTGATTAAACTTTATTGGTACTTCCTGAATTTAGAATGAAGTATGACTAATTCAAGACCAAAATTTTACACTTTCCCACAAATTATCTGGAATGATCCTGACAACTCTGTGCTATCAGAAGGGTGAATATTAATTACTATCCTTGTTTTACAGATAAGCCAACTGAATTTTGAGAGCAATTTACTCAAGGTTATTAGCTATTACATGACTTGGAATGAGAACCAGGTACTCCAACTCTTCATCACGGTTTCTATACAAAATGAGCATTCACAGTACTTTCTGGCATAACATTAAAAAAGAGTACACGGGAATGTGTCTACCTATTAAATGAAAACAATAAAAAAAAAAGTGGGAGATCAATTCAAACTTTGGAGAGTCTTTCAATTCATGGGCTATCTACTATTCTCCCCTCCAAAAACTTAAATTTCAAGGCGAGCAAATGCACAGACCCTTAAATAAATGCCTCTTTTAGTTAATTAATTTTAGACCAAATTTAGCTTTTTAAAAACAAAAAAATTTACTTGATATTTAGGATCTTGATCTAGAAAGATTATATACCCCACATTTAAATTACCACGGTGGGAAGAGAACCCACTTTAGAGTACTTATCTGAACGAATGCCCCCAAATGCACTCATTAGATGTCTAGTGGTTTACCCATCTCAAATATTTCTTTAAAAATTGCTAGAAGTGATCCAAAATCAATTATTATTAAGAGGTGAAAAAAATAAAACAGCCCATACCTTAGAATAGACTTCTGTATGAGAAGAACATTGCATCCTGTTTTTTTAATTTGCTTCACTAAGTTTAGAATATAGGATCTCTCCTCTCGCAGCACTCGGTCCATCTGGACATAGTCAGAAACTACTATTTGATTATCCATCTGTTTAGAAAAAGAACATAATAATTTGCATTGTAGGAATTTTAAAGTGAAAAAGACTTTTAATAAAAATATTATAGTATAAATTCAAAATCATACCAAAGAAGAAGAAATTATACATAGATATACATAGAAAAGGTCTAGAAAGGTGAATATACACCAACCTTAATTCAGGTCTTTTAATTTATACACCTTGCTGTCATAGAGATACACACACACACACACACACTATAAGAACATTTTTGATAATCAAAAAATGTAAAATAACATTTTCTGAATATGCCAATTCTCCTCAAATATAGTACTGAAATAATTTCACCTGCATCCTCGTTACTTTATGCCTTGTCACATAAATTGGTATGCTGAAAGAAGGTACCAAGGACATATTTTGTTTCTATCAAAGACCTATAAAACAACATTAACTTTTTATGGGCTAAACATTAGAGAAACAAATGACTAAACAGGAAACCTTTATGCCAATGCAATATAAAAGGAGAAATCTTAAAGTTTCCTTTGGGCAAATGTAGGACAAAAGATCTGCCCGCTATTGTAGGTTTGGTGAAGATTTCTGTTCTCAGAAGCTAGAAAGGATCTAGAAATTCCACTTATAACTTTACATAACCTGTTTTTATTATTACACACATATCCTTTGTCTTCATTTATAAAGTAAATCAATACTTAATTTCAATGAATAGCCAACTGAGGCTATAGATTTGTCATGTTTGGATCCAATAATTCCCACTTTTGTCTCAACTTTAATAATTCATTTGAAATGTATGCTTTTTTTTATCACTAGTATCAGTATTTTCTATTTTTTATAATAATGAATATCTAAGGTATTAGAAAATTAAAACACATAAATGAGGAACCAATTTCATTTGGTTCTACTTACATCTGTTTTGGGAGCAGATAAGCAAAACTGAATAAGCCCAATCTTAGCCTTTTCAACTCTGGTTATGCCAGAATTTGCCACCTTTTGAGTGAGAACCAGCCCTTCCACCAACTCACAGTCATCAATTGTTCCACTAAGAAAAAAGAAAACAAGGTAGGGGATAGTTAACAGGGGGTAAAAATTTGTGAGTTTAACAGATTGCTAACATATTAAAAATCATCAGTCCAATAAAATGTGCTCCAGCCTCACGTTTGTGTCCCATTCCTGAACCTCTTTGATCACACTACTGCCCTGTTATCATAAGAGAATATAAAGAAATTCTTGAGATTCCCACATTAGTACAAGTTCTCATGAAAACAAAACCAAAAAGGAAGAAAGCTTTGTGACTTTCATACAGGTATGTTTCATTTAAGCTAGTTTATGGCAATAGCTTTTTATTTTTGAAATTAATTTTTATTAATTAGTTATAATTAGAAATGCTTACCCAAGTTTCTTAACTATTTTAATATCTCTGAGATCTACACTAGTAGCTGTGGCTGGGTCAATCACTTTCATCACTGCGTTTACACTCATTGGAGAAAGCAGACTTGAATATTGAGAGACAACCTAGAATTTAAAAAAAAAAGTCAGTTTCACAATAAAAGTCTTAGTTCTTTACTGACATAGATATTCAAGAAGTAATCTTAATCACTTTTTTTGGGTGGCAAGGGTGTGATGGAGAGAATGGGAATGAGAAAATATTCCATGCGAATTGTCTCAACTCAGGTTGTCACCAAGAACACAAAATGTATGCTTGCTTTCCTCTTTCATTGATAGAACAGATGGGAATGTCAAGTTTACTAATAATTCTATAGCAAATCCAAAAGAAATTAATTTTATGTGGAGGTTTCCTGTTTAAAATGAATTTGTGATCAGATGCTATACATGTGTACCCCTAATAGTGAGGGGCTGATAGAAATAGCTGGTGGTTAACATTAACGGAGCACTTATCATATGTCAGGCAGTGGTTTTAGCAAATTACATTCATATACTCATTCAACCTTTAGATGAAGAAATTGAAATAGTCAAAGCGCTTAGTTAAGTGATGAAGCTAGCATTGAAACCCGGCAGTCTAGACTCTGTAACCAATGCTTGTAATCATTATGCTATTCTGTTATTAGTTCTGGGGACATTCAACAATATCATTAATATTATCTAGCTCTCTACTTAACATTCGAAGAAAATGAATATATCGATATAACACCGATGAAAAGGAAAAGAATGAGTGTGTTTGACAAAGGGAATGACAGAAAACAGAAAGTGACATGAGTTTCCAAGAAATTTAAAAGAACATCACTGCTTTAAATTTGATAACTAAGAAAAGCAGCATGGATATTGAAGAGATGGACTATGGGATAATCCTGTTTTGGTCTAGCCCTATTAATAGGTTTTGGATGAGTTAGTTAACTTCACTAGACCCATCTTCCCATCTGTAAAATGGGGATACAATTTATCTGAAAGCCTTGAAGGAGTAAATTTTACTTGAATTCAATTATACAAATTACTTTATTTACCCAGTCACACTTGAGACTTAACATTTATGAACTGTGCAGCATCAAACAAAACTCACAGCATAAGAGTTGCAGTTTTTAATGAAACTTAAACTTAGTGTTTATCTCACCTTTGAATTCAATGAAGTGGCTGCACTATTTAACAAAGTTTCTCTGTCACTCAGTTCAACAGGTCGAGACATGTCAGTTAAGATTTCAATACCCTTTTCCAAAGCCTTCTGGAATGACTCGGAAATGATGGTTGGATGAATCCCTGTCATTTGTGAAAATCTAGTTATTTAATTATAACAAATAAGCTACCTTTTGGGCACATTTAAAAAATTTCTATTCATTAAAATTCCAAAGTAGTCATAAAACTTAATTATTAACTATAGATTAATTTATGCTTCAGCTATGACTATAATGGTTTAAATAACCTTAACTGTTAATTATAACTAATAATTTATTTCCATTTAATTTGGAACAGATCAATCACATACACATACATAATAAACAGAATAAGTGACTAGAGTCACTACTGATTGATTATACACTATTTAATAGAGCAAGAACCCATGCTTTCTCTCCCAAATCACCATTCTCACACAAATCCCAATATTAGTAACACAACCACCACTTATTTTTGAAAAGCAAAATTCTGTCAAGTTCCATTAGAAAAGAAGCTTGGCAAAAAGGAAGCAAAAATAAACAAACAAAAACACAACTTTCTAATTCATATAATAAACACAGCAAAATTTAATTTAAAATTCCCAGTAAAGATTAGTTTGCAAATTAGTAAGTAATGTGAGATTCAGTAATAAAGTATGTTCTATGTTCTACTTACCTTTCTGAAGAAGCTTGGTACAGGAATCTAAGAGAGAGCCAGCAATGATGACTACTGATGTGGTGCCATCTCCTGCTTCTATATCTTGTGCCTTAGACAGCTCTACCAGCTAAGTAAACAGAATATGCTAAGTTATTTAATGAGAAATGTGAGAACCCAGTAACATCTAATTCAAATATAAAACAAATGACTTTCGTATCAGTGTCACAATCCGATTATTATCAACACTGTAAGATTCAATATAATTCTTGACTTTTGTTGTCTATCTTGGGTTTCATGTAAAAATAATAACCGATATATTTGTGGCACACAAAATTCTACTTATATACTCTACTAAGAATCTACATTATGACTGCTGGTTCAGACTGTAGGTAAACTTTTGCTTTCTGTCAAAAAGGCATAAATGTTGTACCATAGGTACCCTGTAGACTTGGAAGCTACGAAATGGGGCATTCCAGATGACAGTAGAGTGTCAGTTTACAGTCCTTTGCCAAGTTTACCTGAACAGATCCTATATAAGCATTATTTGACTCATTTTAAAAAAGTTATGTTTAAATAATTAAAGGGGACTTTGTAATAGATAGGAATTTATTTTTGCTGATATGGTGACTTCTCACTTGACACGAGTTATGAACTGTTGTTTTTAATAAACATCACTGTAAGTTTAGACACATGATTTTGCACACGAAATAATTTAAAATTCTTTTGTTCTCTTCCAACTAACTCTCACTGAACTAATAATTTGTGCCATTTCATGTTTTTAACTCTTCCTTCCCCAACTGTATGACACATTCCTGTGGACAAGGACAGGGACCTTGCACTAAAAAAACACAATGCTAGGCATACAATGTATACTAAAAAATATGCCTGTTTAGCCTAATGAAAAAAAATGCACAATGCTCACATGATATCACCTGATAAAATAAAACTTAACTGTTTACCAAATATCAAACCATATACTTAAAAAAATAAAACATTTCATCTAAAATTATACTTACCATTCTGGCTGCTGGATGTAACACTTGCATTTGTTTCAGAATGGTGGCACCATCGTTTGTAATGGTCACATCGCCTTTTCCATCTTGAATCTGTAAAAAAACATTTTTTTAAGCTGCGATTTCAAAAATTTTGTTTTTCTTTACCCAGCATTAACGTGACACCCAGAAAGATCTACTAATTTTAATACTTGGTAGAGAAGTTAATTTGTTTGCATAGCTTACAACTGTGCTTAATTTCAAACTTTCCTCCCTTACATTAATATGACTTAAGAATATGCATAACAGTCCAACTTTACAAGCAAAGAACTGGCTTTGTTCCAGCTATTTATTTGTGTAAAACAGAAGGAATCCAAACAAGAAAAAAGGGTAGAAAAAATACTATAAGGAATTACCATCATTCCTAGGTTCGTATCAATAATAAATAATACCATGGCCTCCAAAGACGGCACCATGAATGTGGCGAACACTTTTTTTTATTCAATATTAGCTATTTTTTTTAAGATAACTAAAAAATATTTCAATTACAGTTGACATATGATATTATAGTTTCAGGTGTACAACACACAGTGATTAGACATTTACTTAACTTATTTAAAGTGGTGAACACAATTCTTTAGTCAACATGGTAACTTATTTCTTAGTATATTCAGCAAAAGGCAAAAAGCATTATGAGCAAGGAGAGAATTAAAATACCCAGAAGAACAATGATCTGTATTATCATCCAGACAATCCTCCATGTTGTTTCCTGACCTCTCATTTTGGAAGTTAACTAGCACTGAATTTGAGGGTATATTATTTAAAAGTCATTATAATGTATCTATTTTATGCTGCCAGTCAACAACACTAGTAGAGTTGAAATCCCAGACCTACGAGTCAGGTCACAGAGTTACATCGATAAGGAGCATTGAACCCAAGCCCTTGCACCTAGCTTTACTTTCTATCTAACTACACAACAGATAATTACCTTTGTGTATGTACTTTGTTTAAAAAGCATTAAGCAAACAAAATACGAATTATTATTAAGTCCTGTTCATCTTCAAGTAATCACTCTTCTGAACTCTCAAAGTGCCTTTCTAATGCTTTACTTTTTAAACAGCGTTAACTCTCTACTGAGATCTTGCAGTGTGGACGGTAGCATTCAATAAATAATGAATTAATTTAATTTTACCATTTTATCCATTCCTTTTGGTCCAAGGCTTGTTCTAATAGCATCAGCAACAGCTGTAAAAGGAAGAAACAGAAATCAAGACTCTTTAAAGAACAAAGGATTTCTCTTCTCAAAAGATCATTCTGTCCTTATTAGGATAGGGTGTAGAATCATTTAGTGTCCACTAACGAAAATTTATTGTTTAATAATAATCTAATGGAAACAGAATAATTTACTCCTTTAATTCTATGACATACTTCGTTTTGTTGTTAAAGTCACTGTATGTAATATTCATGCTGTGCCTATGGCAGAATATTTTTGAGGATTTATTTAATCTTCCTTTAAGTATCAAAATGGTACAATCTAGCTCTGATTGAGGATTGTATTCTTTTCTCCATTCTTTAAAATAAGAAAAGTAGCAATAGGACAGGCTAGACCTCCTAATTGTTTACTCTGTCTCCTCTAACTATATAGAGTATGATTTCTGAGGGCAAAGACTTGTTCACTAATGTGAAGCTAGTATATAGATGGACCAGAGTAAAAAGAAAAAACACGCCCTTTGATCCCCTCTCCAAAACAAGCAAACAAAAAAACAAACAAACATTAACTAAAAAAAAAACAAAACTAAAATCATAGCTTTCAGTCATTATCAGTATGTTATGAAACATCTCTGGATATAGAGTCTACCATTCCAAAGTTCTTATTATCTGTCCATGAGAATGTTTTTATTTCATTAGTCCATTTATTATTTTCTAAGAGAAACTGGAATTGATGAACAATACTCCATTCCTTTTCTTTGACAGGTGCAGAACAAATGATTAAATCTTCCCCTTCTCACATACCATCTCACTCCATGTACACAAGGCTGAGATTGTGCCCTAATCATTTTTTGTGTGCTCCACAACTAGCATGCTTTCTCCTATACTGTGCGAACAATGATAGTCTTAGAGGCCAAGAAAAAATATTTGGTATAATTTAAAAATTGTTTTCCAATTAATTATTTCATGGTTTGGAGCCGCAGTTCCTAATTACCCAGTAAATATTACTACTCTTTTAGGCAATTTTAGTGGACCCCTATGGCTATGATTCCACAAGCAGACCAATTCACTTTAAGAATGCCCTTATATTCATCTACATAAAGACTCTAGAAAGATATACACAATCCAAAAAATAAAAGATTTTAGACTGCTTACATCTCCAAAAATGTCTGCATATTATGTGGCACAGAGTATCACCTGTTAAAAGGCTCATACTGAATAGTACTAGAACTACTACTACATATATGTGTGTGTGGTTTTTCGTATCATCAACCAATGATACTATTATTATCTCTCTTCTAGTAGCATCAAAATAAAAAAACTGGCTCCCCGAATTAAACTAAAGATGCATAAGGCAGCAGTTTTTGATTAGTTTGTAGGGTTTTGTCTGACGACTTGGAAAGACTAGTTGTGTCCCTTTGCTCTGAGCTCTCCTCACTTAAAAGGGTCAGGTTCAGAGATAACTTAGGTGGCCTCTCCTTCCTACATGCATACCTCCCTTGTCCAGTTTCAATTTGCTGTTCACTGCTGTTTCAAAGGTTACCAAAGTAAACTTTCCATTCTGTATCTTGTTTGTTTAAACCTACCATACTATATAGATTTTTTGGGCCCTCCAGATGGCCCAAGAATTTAACATCTTGTTTCTGATGTAATAAATCTAAGCTTCCACTAAGTTCCTTAGATGACTATTTACCAAATCTTCATTTCCAGGCGCATTCTCTCTTAACTTCCCAATGACTCCTAAATCTGCCCATCTGGTCATTCTGAACTCTCCAACTCATTAGGCCCAAAATAGAACCCATTCTCTCTTACTCTACCATCCTTCCTCCAGTGTATAGTAAGTTCTGACTTAACGACATTGATAGGCTCTCGGAACTGTGGCCAAAATACAAACATCGAAACCAGTTTTTACCATAGGATAATTGAGAAAAACAAGGTTAAGTTCCTAAGGCATCTTATCAACAACATAAAGAAACCACGTTGAATGAAGACATCATTCCAGGACTAGCTGTATGGATTTCTTTTAGCTTCATCACACCCTCAGTCACTTGGGCTAATGACCTTGAGTATTTTTAAGGATGTATTTTATATACATGGCTCTTTATATGCTTTATTTAATTCTCACAGAAACCCTACAAATTAGCTCTTACTTCATTCTACAGAAGAATAACCTATAGTTGTAGGAGTTATGCCAAAGCCTTTCCAGGACACCAGGCCCTTCAAAATTTTACCCCACTCTGCCCTTCCAATCTCACCTGTCACTTCTTCATGCACCTTATTCTCTAACCCGAATTAAATATTAACTGTACTCAGTATACACCACAGGCAAGATCGCTAAGTCTTAGTTTCTCACTTTTCCTTCCAGACTCTAATAACGCAACTGAATTTCTCTTCTCACGACATTAAAAGAAAAAACAAAACAAAAAAACCATGAACATTTCCCTCAATTTTATAGGTAAGGAAATCTTGGCTAGAGATTAAAGGTCACAAAGTTATGGAAAAAGAGAACGAAACGGGTCTTGATTTCTACCATGCACTAAAGTGTTTTACAAAATACAAACACAAAATAGCAAACTGTCCATGTTTCTTGATTTGCCTGTGTTTGGCTGCACATGCATAGGACATAAAAGCACAATATAGCTTTCCATAATTCTTAAAAAAGACGGGTCCGTCCTCCAGTCCAATACAAAGGGCCTCGCCCCAATTTAAGCACGAAGAGTATACCAAATTCGTTTTCAAAAATTGTGCCGTGGGAAGCTTATTTAGATGGTATTTTTATAAGAACAAAAGAACTGAAAAGTATTGTGCAAACATTTTACTAGTGGAACTAATAAGAAGCGACAGCACTCAATTGTCAGAACCCAAGGGACCGCTGCATGTGGGCCTCGCCTGCTTTCTGGTTAAGTGTGAGGAGTGACCCAATGAAAAACTATGGGAGTCTAGGACCCAGAATGGGTCAAATCCAAAGGCCTCCACACTGGGGTCGGGAATTACCGGCAGAACACAGTAAGGTTCCCTTCACGGAGGGGATCAGCTGAAGGAAGAGAAAGTCAGCCATGCCCACCCAGGGTGAGAGAGCAGAGCTCGACCCCACAGGGCCGCGGGGTCAGACGCGGAAGCGATACCTTTGGCCGCGGAGATGTTGCTGAAGCGGATCTGGGCCGGCTTATCGCGGTCCTGATAGGCGCTTTTGCTGCGGCTGCCGGCAGCCCCGGCGGGCGCCCCGCTGCGGGGTGCCACATTCTCGGGCATGGCAAATTGGGGTGGTTGTCCGTGGGCTCGGGAAGGACGGATGGACGCGGATTCTGGCCCGCCGCGAAGTAACGGTACGCGCCCAACGCCTTCACGAACCTTCCAGAAAGCTGCGCCGGCTCCGGGAGGAGGAGGAGGAGTCGGGGAAGGGGTCCTGCCTGGCGGCGCGGTGCTGGCGTGACGTACAAGGCTGCCCGCCGCGCGCCGGGCGACGGAATGTGCCGGGGAAGTCGGGGCTTGCGGGGATGGTGACCCCAGGCGCTGAGGGGTCAAGGCCACGACGGGACGGATTCTTGCGAGGCAGAAAGGACAACACGCTATTTTAAAGGCGGATGTTGGGACACCCACATCTCCCACTATTCGGACCTCGGCTGTGAGGTCCCTTACGTTAATTCCAACTAGACGCGACTGCGAGGTGTGTTTTGCTCCGGGTTACTCTCCAGCACGTGGGGGCTTAGCAGTTATTCCTGACTGCGTGTACCTGTTTTTCATTGATTTTTAAATTCATTTTGAAACGGAGTTAAAAGACAGATTTGGGATGGGTGTCTGGTTTCTTTTGCTTGAAGTGTAGGGATTGATTGTCTCCTATTGGTTGATACCGAGTAGTAGTTACAGATTCAAATACACCTTTAAATACCAGATAATCTTAAGTTTTGGAGCTATGATTGCCTGGGAAATCTCAACTGCTTCACTAGTTAGTACAACGGCCTCGCTTTACGCTAGTTTCTTCTATATAACGTAGCCACGGGCTCTTAGGGAGCCTAAGCATTTTAATAACAGTCGTTCAGCGCAGTGCTAAACCCTTTTACACGTTTTAGCTCGTTTAATCCTCACAATACTATGAAATAGGTGCCTTATCTTTTTTTTTTTTAGTAGAAAAGGCAACTGAAGCTTTTTCATTCTTTTTTGTTCTTCTCTTCCTTTCTCCAAAGTCTGATTATACCTCCTTCATATCAAGAATCCATCTCATATTCTCCATCCTCAGTGCCACTGCCTTAGATCAAACCCACATCATCATCTATTTGAGTATGTGATAGTCTAGCTTTTGGTCTCCCCTGCTCCTCCAGTTCCTTTGCCTCACTGCAATCACAGGGATCTTTTAAAAACTCAAATCTGTTGTTATTATGCACTTGCTTAAAATCCTTCAGTAACTCCTCAATGACCAAGTATGAAAATTGGCATTATGTGTAAACTCTGTCTCTACCTTGTTTGCCCCTTCCCCGACTCCTCCACCTCCTCCTCCTCCTCCCGGAGCCGGCGCAGCTTTCTGGAAGGTTCGTGAAGGCGTTGGGCGCGTACCGTTACGCCGCGGCGGGCCGGAATCCGCGTCCATCCGTCTTTCCCGAGCCCACGGACAACCACCCCAATTTGCTCCTGATTCCACCCTTGCAACTGTAGGGCAGGAAAATATTTTCCTTCTACCCTTCTAGGTTCTTGGCTGGGACTCTGTAACAAAAGACATTAGCAAGAGAAGAACATACAGATTTAAGTTTTATGTAACATAGGATCCCTGATAAGGAAATGAACATCTGAAAGTGGTTAAACCTAAATGTTTTTATACTAGATTTGATGAGGAGTGGTGGGAAAATGTGATGGGACAAAAGGATATGAGCTAAGGGTAGTAAAGTGGGAAAACTTAGCAAGGCCTGTTTGTTCAGATTTCTCTTGGCTTCCCTCTGTCTTTGGAGATAAGAATCCTCTCTGTATAGGGAGGACACCTCTTACATGAGGGTCTTATGATCTGCTTCAGGGGAGAAGTCAGAGTCCTTGAACCTGTCATTTTTCAAATTCTGTTTCTCACGTTCTTTCAAATATTCAATATGCCACGGTGCCATATTTTTAGGGTAATGTGTCTTGAATCCCATCATTTCACTATGGAGTTCACCACTGTTTCATGACTCCCTCCATAAGGGCATGATATTTCCCCTGCAACATGCAGGGCTGCTTTTTGGTTTGCCACACGAGGAGCTTCCTGGGTGAAATCTGAAACCAGCAACCTGCCCTTCCCAAAAGGAGAGCAGGGAGAGACCAAAGAAAGAGGCAGACCACTCCAGATAGGTAGGTGGCAGTTATAATAAGCAAGAGAACTTATTTATGAGGCTTGTCTTGGGTGGTCACAAGACAAGTAGATCTATGCACCTGCACACCAGAATCTTAAAGTTTCTATAGAGGCCTTCACTGGGCTCAGTCATGTATATGGTACAGATGGTCTCAACACCTTATTCTCCAGGCTTTGTCCTTAGAACAGCTCCTATTTGTGGAAATGGTGGGCGGAACATACTTTCTAAGGAAAGGGGAAGGGGTGAGGAGCCTCTGATTGCCCGGGTCCAACTTGCAGGCCAACCAGTGATCATGTCCTCTAGATGCAGGACAGGGCTAATTTCCCTGAGTGGAGAGAGGGGTAGACCAAGCCCTGCACTGAGAGAAGAAGCGGGTCCTTTGGTGGAGAATGTGGAAAGAATTCAACATACGCGCCAAAGTTAGAGTCAAAAGGAAAGTTTATTCAAAAAGAGGTAACACTCCACAGACAGAGCATGGTCTTCTCTCAGAGGCAGAGAGTGAGAGAGCCTGAGAGACGAACAGTGAGACAGTAGAGTATCGAGATAAAAACACTGAGAGGGACGGAGAGAATGAATCAGAGTAAAAGTAGTGATAGGGACCCAGAGTGTTCAGGGAATTCAGTTTATAAATCATTTTTTAGTTCCTGTGAGTTACACATTAAAGACTTTGTTTATCCATTTCCTTTGATATGGGCATACAGTGAGGAAGGGGAAGGGGAAGACTATGTAGTGTCAAAAGGTAATACGTAGTGTGAAAGGCCTGCTGACAGTTCCAAGCCTTTAATCCATACGTTCCCTATGGTTCTAGCCATAGGGAATGAACAATTTTATTTTGTGTATTGCAGCCACTTAAATATAGTTTTTCCTGTGTCCCCTTCCACAGGTGTGGGAAATGGGTTGTTAGCCATCCTAGCAGAAATCTTCCTTTGTTCTGCAGGTGTCCTCCTGGCCTGGTACATAGCTGATCAGCATATTGCAGTCTCTGAACGTAGCTTGATTTAACATTTTAATTCTCTTGCCTCCTCCCTACATTACTCTCAATTACTTCCTCCAATGCCATTCACCATTAAGTCTGTCCTTGACCTACTGAAGCTGAATTAATCAATTTTTCTTTCTTCCACTACCAAATCTGATAGTTATTTCTAGGTACTAAGTTAGTAACAACCCTTACTTCATTGTTTTTTAATCATTTATTTATATAGAAGAGGAAAAAAATAATTTTCCCTCTAACTTTCTTATTTCTTGGCTAGAACCCATGTAACAAAAGACAGATTAATGAGAAAAACAAGTTTATTAACCTGTATACCTCATTTATATATGTGAGATACCCAGGGAAAAACGAGTAACTCAAAGCAGTGGCTTAGAACTCCAATTTATATATCATTTTCAGCAAAAACGAAAGGTGTCGGGAATGCCAATTATGGGGCAATAACCAGGAAAAGCAGGGTAAACAAGAGTAAGGTTCTTTACACAGGTTTAAGTTGGTGCCTTCCATAACTATGTTGATTCTTCTAATCCAAGATCATGGAATATCTTTCTATTTCTTTGCGTCTTTTTCAATTTCTTTTAATAATGTCTTATAGTTTTCAGTGTACAGGTCCTTCATATGCTTTGTTAGGTTTATTCCTAGGTATTCTTTTTGTTGCAATTGCAAAAGGAATTGTTCTTTTCATTTTTTTTTCTGAAAATTCATTATTAGAATATAGGAATGTTATGGATTTTTGAACATTGATTTTGTATTCTGAAACTTTAATTATTTATTATTTCTAATAGTTTTTAGTATAGAGAATCATGTCATCAGCAAAAAGTGACAATTTGTTCTACAGCCATGATACCCTGAACAAGCCTGATCCCATCTGATCTTGGAAGCTAAGCAGGGTCAGGCCTGGTTAGTACTTGGATGGGAGGCCACCTAGGAAGACCAGGTGCTATTAGGCATAAAAAATGAAAAAATAAGGGATTGTAAGATGACAAGTTCCTTGCAATCTGTGAGGTCAACCAAGGGTTGCCTTGCCTAAAAAAAATAAAAATAAGAAAGTGACAATTTGACTTCTTCATTCCTTATTTCGATGCCTTTTGTTTTTTTTTCTCTTGCTGAATTGCTCTAGCTATATAACTTTTTATTACAATGGTATTACATGTATACTGTAGATATTTAGAAAAATCAGGTAAGCAGAAAGAAGAAAATATAAACCATCCTCAATTACTCAGAGATAAACTCTATAACCATGTTGGTGAATAACTTTTCAGACTTTTTCTATGCAGATTGATAGATTCAACTATATAAACCCAAGGAAAACATTACAATGTAGGTGTCTGTGGCCCTGCCACCCTGAACGTGCCCGATCTTGTCTGATCTCGGAAGCTAAGTGGAGTCAGGGTTGGTTAGTACTTGGATGAGAGACTACCTAGGAATACCAGGTGCTGTAGGTATTAAAAAAAGAAAACAACATTACGATATAGGTGACATTCATATTTCTAATGTATAAAGAGCTCTTAGAAATCACTGAAGTGACAGAATCCCGTATAGAAAGTTGTCAAGAAAATAGGAAGAAATACAGCAGTCAATAAATATAAAAGAAACTATTCACTCTCAAAATTTAAGAAATACAAATTAAAGCAGTAAGATTATATTTCTCATGTATCAAATGACAATGATCATGAATAAATATCAGTGTTATTAAGGTTTTATGGAAATGAATAAAGCCTTTCTGGTGGGTAATTTGGAAGTCATGTGCTTAATTGTGCTGTTTCCACTCACAACCCTTTTATTTTTCCATTGTGTCAACCAGTCTCTGCAACTCCTGTAGGTACACTGAACACGATATATAGTTTATGTCTAGGTTTGCTTTTCTTGGAGCTATAAAAGCATCTCTGAATTTGCCTTTTAGAAAATTAATTCCTTTAGGGAAAGAAATATCATGTCTTTTCTATTATAAAGAATGCCTCTTAACTTCAGGCAAACACTAGCTAAATATTAATTAGAGCAGTCTAGATCAGTGACTCTTAACAATGCCACAAGGTCATACTATTTGGAAAGGGGTATTTCAGTTTTCACAATAATGGAGGGGAAGGAATGGCCCAGACTGGACAGGGGCCAGGGATATAAGACATCTTGCCATGCAGGGGACATTCATGTAGGTGAAAAATGTACCTATTTGTTATTGTCTGAGCCTGAAATCTAACTCCAGCATAGATGTGAACACAGTGTATTTTTTAAATTTTGGATCTGAACATTTTTATTATATACCATTTTAGAAAGTTAAATAAATTTCCATTTCTTTTTTTAACATGAAGAATACTAGGTTTGATCTCAGTAATAAAATGGCAAATTGAGTTCTTAAGCCTTGTGGAGAAAGCATCTGGTACACTATCCTTTTGCTTAAAAGAAAAATCTATGCATATCCCAAGAGTAGAATCGCATCTTTCTCTCTTTTTTTAATTAATTATTTTTTTTAATTGAAGAAAGTATACAGTGTATTTTTAACATGGCTTTAAAATACACAGAACATTTTTGGTTTGCAATTACTGGGTAAAGTGAGGAAAGAAGGCTTTTTGTTCCCAACTTTACCAACCATTGCTTACATTTCAGAACATCATGTTACCAGTAGCAATTGCTCTTTCTTCTTTCATTCTCTCCTCTCTCTCTCTCTCTGGACATCAATACAGCATACCTGTATTTGAATTTATAGAAGTCGCAGGTGGTTCTACATAAAGACACAGGCATTAGGCTACTCTATGTCTCCTAGCCACCTAGAGTAGTTGTGCCCATACACACATTGAAATATATACATTATAAATTACTTTTATTTTTATCCTAAATTACAATTAGGTCATTATATTGATTTTTAAATTGAGATATAATTTACGTACTGTGAAATTCATCCTTTAAAGTGTACGATTAACCATCCTAAAACCCAAGTGGGGTTTAGTATATTCATAAAATCATGCAATCATAATGACTATTTAATTCTAGAACATTTTTATCACCCCCTCAAAAGAAATCTGGTACTCATTATCTCCATTCCCCCTTCCTCCAGCCTCTGGCAACCGTTAATCTACCTTCTTTTTCTACAGATTTGCTTATTCTGGACTTTTTATATAAATGGCATCATATAATAGCTGGCTTTTTGTGTGTCTTCTTTTACTTAGCATGTTTTTAAGGTTCATTCATGTTGTAGCATGTGTTAGTACCTCATTCCTTTTTATGGGTGAATAATATATTGAAATTATATGGGTAGGCAATTATCTATGCATTTCATTTCAAGATAGTAAAGAAGGTGTTGACAAAATATTTGTTATGGAAAGCATTAGGTCAGAGCCACTGATCTAGCCAGGAAGACAAGCCACATGTATATAAAACGGCAAGTAACAATTGAAGCAAACACATTATGTTATCAGGGGATAGTTTAAATTTTCTTGGACGAAAGGTGGACAGGTAAGGATTAAAGCAGAGATTAGATGTAAGTGATAGATCCTGTTCAGTTCATGGATTGGCAAGGCCTGGAATGAGTGCAGCCAACCCAAATTTAAACTGCCACTTTTGTAGAATGCTGCCCTATCTCGAGTGATCTCCACCAAATGTTCTTTCCATTAAGTGGGCCATGGAGTGATGAAGGAAATCAGCTGAAGCAAAGTGATCTTTCCAGAACTGAATGGACAGTTCAGTGCTGGCAACCTAAGGGGAATGGTTTTGTAAAGCAAAACTGGTAGCTGTCAACAACCCCTGGTGGTACTTCCCTGCTTTCCTCGCGCGCCTCTGCCTGGGCTATTTAGGCCCATTTAGGCTGCCGTGGCGGGCTGCACTCAGCTGTTGAGGGGCGGGGCCTCCGCTGACAATGGCAGGCGAGCTCGAAAGCTGCAAACCCCTGAGCGGGCTGCTGAGCGGCCTGGCCCAGGAAGCTTTCCACGGGCATTCGGGCATCACCGAGGAGCTGCTGCGGAGCCAGCTCTATCCAGAAGTTCCACTCGAGGAGTTTCGCCCCTTTCTGGCGAAGATGAGGGGGGTTCTTAAGGTACCGCTCCTCCTTGCAGCCTCCGCCGTGGCTTTTACCCGCCTTCCTTACTGGTGAAAAGGCTTTCCTCCTCAGACCTCTGCTCTATGAGCTCCACGTTACGCTCCTTCAGAATCTGGGCGCTCGCTCTGTCTTCTCTTTTCATTTTCTTAAGGGGGACCCCTTTCTGCTTAAGCTCCCAGTCCCCCCAGCAGTTGACCGACACCCACCGGAGAGGAATCTGGGTATTTTCCTAAGATACTTTTCCGTTGTGTAGGTAACAATTTCGAGTTGCCTCGGTGGATCTGTGCACTCTATACTTTTAAAAATTAGGAGCGATTAAGTCGTCAGCTTTCCAGTGTCGCGGAAGTGGGGAGTGTTAAAGTGAGCCGGTATAAGGGGTGGATTGGCGGTTATAGAACCCCTGTCAAGTAGTCCACTGTATGGTTAAGAGATCAGATTTACTTGCTTGAGGTCAAAGTCAGCTTGCCCAATAGAAATGTAATGAAAGTTAAATATATAATTAAATAATTTCTAGTAGCCACATTAAAAAAGTAAAAAGAAACAGGTGAAGTTAATTTTAATATATATTATTTAACCCAGTATATCCAAAAGTATTATCTCTTTACATCTAATCAATATGCAATATTAAGATATATTATTTTTTTCACTAAGTTTTTGAAATGCAGTGTGTATTTTACACTTAAATCACATCTCAATTCGGACTAGCCACATTTCAAATGCGCAGTAATTGCTCAGTAACACGGCTATTGGCCACCGTATTGGACAACACTGGTTTATACTGAGAACTGGTTATAGGAATGAGTCTGGTGCCAAAGTGTACCCTAGAAGTAGACTGTAAAAATGATTTTCGATTTTTGTGGGCCTCCTATGTGTTAGAAACTGTACTAGATGTTTTACATTTTATTTAATTGGTTTCTTGCAAAAACCTTATATGGTGGACACCCATTTTAAAGATTGGGAAACAGGCTCAGGTAGTCTAAACAGTTAATGTAAAATCACACTTCGATTAAAGTCAATTTTGAAATTTCATCTGCTTTTGCACTCTATTTCAAAAGTGCTTATGCTCTAAAAAGGCAATTCTGTTTTTATTTTTAAAACTGCCTTTCTTGATAGGATTTGAATCCAGAAAAAAAACCCAAAGCAATTATTTCACAGAAAGTAAATGAATTGTCTTGTGGAAATGTAAGAGATAATATCTCACGTATGATTCTAAAAAATCTAAGTAATTTTACTTGCTATCAGAAATCACTTATGAATGGCTTCTATTTCTATCAAATCTTACTCTTGGAAACCTTCAGAAAAGGTTTTCTAGAGAATTTGACATCTTACTTGGGTTTTTGAAGTGTTTGGTAGGCCTAGGGGGGGATGAGGATAAGGAACTGCAGGCCAAGAAGAATATCAAGTGTGTAGGTATTGGCTTAGGATGCCCTGACTGGGGGCTACTTCTCTCTAGGTGAACCATACTGTGATTCTTTTTTTTTTTTTTTTTTTTTAGTGAGATAAAAATTGCAGATACCCAGAGAAGAGATTACCTGGAAACTCTCTTTCTTATTTTCTTTTACATGCATTGCTGAATAATATCCAGGTATTGCTCTCACTGCTTTCAGTCCTCTACCTGATGATAGAATATTTCAGTTTTTTGAGTGATTTTTGTTTGAAGAGCTGGCATAACCCTTTTGGGAGTAAAACAGCCTCTGCACAGGTAATTGGTTTGGGGAACCAAGGGAGAAAGCCTTGATTGTTTTACCTAGGGCTGATACTATGGGCTCTAGTTGACATCCAAATCCAATCTTCATTTACCTTCTAAACAACACTGAGGGGTAAATGTCTCTCTAATTCTTATGGAAACCTAAAAAGCAAACATGATTTTTAAACAAAAAGGCTCTGAGCAGAGATAGAATGTCCATCTTCAGTAAAAGAGAATATACACAAGTAAGTATGATTCAAGGATGCTGTTATACTTGAAAATAGAGGTCAAGTAAGCTATTCTGGACAGAAGAGAGGTATTCTTTTTGGCAGGTTTCTTGGAGATGCTTTTTTTGCTCCTCTTGAAGAAAGTGTAGAATATTTTAGACTGAAATGAGGGGCAGCCATATAGGGCATTCTAGGTTAAGAAAATATCAGTTTGGGCAGGAAAATGTAGAGCAAGTTCAGGATATGGTGAGTAGTACAATTCGACTATAGCATGATGGTACTCAATATGGAGTACTGGTGGAGATGGCAAGAAGTAAAACAACTTTTTGTTCCTTTATTCCTACTGACCTTTATTCCTGATCTTAAGAAGGGTATATATTTTTTATTTTTCCGTTTTTAAAAATTGTAAAATATACATAACATAAAATTTATCATCTTAACCATTTTAAAGTGTACAGTTTAGTGATATTAAATATGTTCATAGTGTTGTACATTCATTACCCCTATCCATATCTATAACTTTTTTTATCTCATAAAACTGAAACTCTGTAGCCATTAAACAACAACTCCCGAAACTACCCACTGGCAACCACCATTCTACTTTCTGTCTCTGTTTTTGACTACTCTAAATATTTCATGTAAATGGAATCATACAGTATTTGTCTTTTTTCGTGACCGACTGATTTCACTCTGCATGTCTTCAACGTTCATCCATATTGTAGCATATGTCAGAAATTCCTTTTAAAGGCTGAAAATATTCCATTGTATGTATATACCTCATTTTGCTTATCCATTCATCAGTCATTGGACACTTGGGTTGCTCGTATGTTTTAGCTATTGTGAAAAATGCTGCTGTGAACACAGAAGTGCAGATATCTCTTTGAGACCCTGCCTTAGTTCTTTTGGATATATTCCAAGATGTAGAATTGCTGGGTCATATGGTAATTCTATTTTTTTTTTCTTTTTGAGGAACTATCATACTGTTTTCCACAATAGCTGTGCCATTTTATATTCCACAATGGTTCTGATTTCTTCACATCCTCCCCAACACGTGATGGTTTCTTTTTCTACCCTTCCCTGCCCTCCCTTCTCTCTTTTCTTCTTCTCCTTTTTCCTTTGCTTTCCTTTCCTTTTCCTTTCCCTTTCCCGTTCCCTTTTCCCCTTTTCCCCTTTTCCCTTTTCCCTTTCCTTTCCTTTCCTTTCCTTTTTCCTTTTTCCTTTTTCCTTTTTCCTTTTTCCTTTCCTTCGATAGTAGCCATCCTAGTGAGTATGAGGTGGGCAGGGTATACATTTTTACATATAAATTACAGTAGAGGTCAAACAAATTATTTTTTCTTTTGTCTTTGTGGAGTCCCAGTAATCTTGCATTCAACATGCAGGCTACAGGAGAAGCCATGAGGAAAATACTAAATGCAGGAGTCTAAGCAAAGGGAAATGAACCGAGGATAAAAATGGAGTAGTACCTCAATTCTCATTTGGTGGCTGGCCATACCTTTCAATAATCGATAGAAAATCAAGTTCTGTGAAGAAAGTGAAAATAAAAATGGACAACAAGGATAAGAGGAAAGGAAGGAAGGGATGTGTAACTCAGTAGAGAATAGGTAGTGGGTACACGTTAACAGGATCCTTACTCTCAGTTGCCTACGTTCATCATAGGCAATATTTCCGGTTCAGGTGCTCCCTGTGCTTCAGCCTTTCTCTCTAACCAGGTATAATGTACTGACATTTGTACTGCTAGTCCCTGTTTTCCACTTTGAATGGAGCTTTCCCACCCCACTTGGCTGGGACATTGTCCCTCTCTAGCTTTGTCTATTGATCTCAAAATGGTAAACTTTCCATCAGCTTATAGATAAAAGCTAGCCATTCACTTGCTCTAGTTTTATTTTTGGTACTTCTTGAGGAGCAGTGAAATCAATAAATTGAGAATGGTGTGTTTAGTTAGGGAGATATCCTATATGAATACTCTGCCATTTGTTTTTAAATTTTTTGGCTCACATTTATAATTTAAACTTCTTGTAGATATGCATTTGCATACTATCTATTTCTTGCTCCTTTGTTAACCATGTGGATATGCTGCTTAATTCCAGTTAGTTACTAGAATTCTAGAGAAAGATCTTAACTGTGAAGCTAGATCATCTTTTGCATGCTTAAGTTCGGTATTCACTACTGCCCTCTATTGGTGATGATTTTGTGTTTCCTCACTGAAATTTCATATTAAACAAAAATATTTAGTGTTAAACAAAAATATTTAATGAAAGGTCTATTGGATTTTGTTTTGTCTGTTGTCGATTTACGCCTATACTCAGTTATGTCAATAAGAGCTAATTTACCCATTTCTTTTTTCCTCTATAATTTGAATTAAAAATATGTTTACTTCCTATTTTAGATGTCTAGAAATACAGGCAACTATTTATGGATTGGTCTTCCTGTTCCACTTCTGCTTCCAGTAGTCTATTCTCAGCACAGCTACCAGTGATCCTTTTCTCCCCCAGGGTTTATTGAGATGTAATTGACAAATAAACTAGTATAATCCTTTTAAAACATACATCATATCTCCTTACTCCCCTGCTTTCAACCATTCCATATTCATGACTTCACATCAAAGTTAAAATAACATTCAGTCCTTTTACCATAGTCACAGTCCTTCTATGAAGTCCCTCTTACCAATTTCTCAGATCTCATTTTCTCATTTCTGGCCACGCTAATTTTCTTATCTTTGTTAAACATCTTAAGTATTTCTGAATCTCTTCAGGGCCTTTGCAGTTGTTCTTCCATATGCCTGAAATGCTCTTTCCCCAAATATTATATGGATTGTTCATTTGATTCATTCGTTCTCTACTTAAAAGTGATATCCTGTTAGATCTTCCCTGACCTATCCAAAGAGCCTCATCCTTCCTGCCTGAATCTTTTTACTCTGCTTTACTTTTTTCTTACTTAACACTACCTGAAATTATATTATGTACATATTAGCTTGTTTATTTCTTGACTTCCCTATTGAAATGTAAGCATTTAGAGGACAGGACTTTATTATTATTATTATTATCATTATTATTATTATTTTTCCTCTTTATTCCTAACACCTAATACCGTTCTGGCATGAGGTAGGCACTTAGTAAAAATCTGTAGAATAAGTGAATGAATGGATAGTGCTTAAATGTGGAGGTTGCCATTAAAAAAGTAAGCATGAGAGAAAACCCACACTACCTTTGAATGGGCAGAGCCAGAAGGCGTTATACTCTAAACCAGGGTCAGCAAACTATGGCCCATGGAAGGAATCTGTCCTGCTGCTCATTTTTATAAATAAAGTTTTATTAGAACTATTCATTTACATCTTGTCTAGAGCAGTTTCTACCACTATAATAACAGAGTTGAGTGGTGGTGACAGAAATCTTATGGCTTTCAAAGCTTAAAATATTTACTACTTGAACCTTTACAGAAAAAAATTTGCTGACCTCTGTCTAAAATATTTGTTCTTAAACCCATAATGTTTGCTATTTGGAAACAATGGAATATATAAATTATGTTTAAAAGTTAGTTGATAAAAATCTAAATGCTGGAAATAGGGATTATTTACTGTTATATCCTCTTGAGGGATTCAATTAACTTGTTCTTTAGGCTCATGAGATCTCATAAAGCTCATAAAAAATGAGCTTTAATGGTTCTGTTGTACTAAGTGTGTGTTCTTAGTAAGAGATAGATAGAATTTAAATTTGGAATTTTTTTCACAGAGGATATAAAATTTATATGTTAATTTATGGAATATATAAAATAATATAAAATTTAGTGTTGAGAATCAAGTGAAAACTATCAACATATGAAAACTGGTTTTAACTTGTATAAGAAACTAACTTATCAGTAACATAATGTTAAGATGTGTAATAATAAAAGACTTAAAAATATTTGTATTTTAAACAACTGTTTCTGTGTCTCTTCTCGAAGCCATTAAAAATTGTAATTTGAGAATTAGACTAGAGAGGAAAGACCCATGGTAATAGAGTTTTTTGTGTCTTATAATTGGAGTAATATCATTTGAAAGATGCTGGATTTAATTAAAATTTTTTTTGTTTTGCATTTAGCTACCTGTATGCCGTTCCTTATTAAGTCTTATTATAAACATTATTTAACTTCATTAAAGTATAGAAATTTGAGACATGTAAAAACACACATAACACCATCAGCCAACTTAACCAGTATTAATTTTTTTGAGCATTTACTTATCCAACAAATATTTGTTAAGCATCTTAATATATGCCATGCACTGTGGTTGGGATGCAGCAGTAAACATCACAGCTATAGTCCCTGCCTTTGTGGATCATATCTGGAGAATATAGACATTAAGCCAATGGTTTCAGGTATTTTGAAAAGGTAGCCATGGAGTGCTTTGTGCCATCTTAAGGAAATTATAGGCAATTCAGAGTAGTTCCTAACCCACTCTACAACATTAACAAAGAAAGAGGAAAATGTGTGGGGGAAAAGGCCTACTTATTAGATATAAGGAACTACTAAAAGGAAAAAGACACAGTAGAGGACTAATTTTCCTTTCCCTAGTTGTCTACTCCAGGTTCAAGGCAAGAGTTTTTCATGAATATGATTGACTAAAGTAATGATAATGTCCTTCCTGGATAAGGATTTGGCTGTGTTGGGACCTCATTTTAAATTTCTTGACTTGATCTTTGAAGCCAAATTGGCTGTTAGAGTATCACCTGAACAAATCAAGATGCGCAGTGTTGTAGCTCCATCTTCTCACTGGATCTCAGCTTACTTACTGTGCCTCTCTCCTCAGATCCTGAAGTATGTTCCCAGATAGCTCCTTAAGAAAGAGGTAATTTTTCTTTTTAAGTCTTAAACGTGTCTTTATTCTAGTCTCACAGTTAATTGCTAGTTTGGCTGAGAATATATTTCTAGATTGTCAAATAATTGATTCACAGTTTTGAGGGCATGGTTTCATTTAGTGTGATCTGTCTTTCTCTGGAAGCTTTTATGATTTTCTCTTTATCCTTTATTTCCCTGAATATCCTTGATGTGTGATTTTTTTTCATTTCATTATTTGGGCCACTGTGGGCCTTTCAGTCCGCAGGTACATGACCTTTAGTTCTCAGAAAAGTTGTATTACTACTTAGATTATTTTCTTATCTCTTTTTTTCTCTATTCTCTTTCTGGCACTATGATTTTTCAAATGCTAGAGCTTCTAGACTGAAATTTTATTTTTTTCTATTTTCCATTTTTTTTTTTTTTTTTTAGGTGAAGCAACCCTTGATTGACCTCACAGATTGCAAGGACATTGTCAGTTTACAATCCCTTATTTTTTTATTTCTTATGCTTACAGGACCTGGTCTTCCTAGGTGGTCTTCCATTCAAGTACTAACCAGGCCCGACCCTGCCTAACTTCCGAGATCAGACAGGATCAGGCTCGTTCAGGGTAGCATGGCCGTAGACTCCATTTCTTGTTTTTTCTTTTCTTCTACTTTTTGATAAAATTCCTCAACATTCTCTTCTAGCCTTTTAATTGAATTTTTCACTTGATCATGTTTTTTAATTTCCAAGAGTTTTCTTTTGACACAGATAATCTACTATGTTTATTTTAGCCAGTGTAAGGGAAGAAAAGGTTTTTCCTTGACCCTTTTAAGGTTTCTGACCAGGTCTGAAAATTAAACTGACAGAGACAGATTAACAGGAGAAAAGCAAACAAATTTAAAGTTTTATGTGACACAGGAGACTTCATAAGGAAACGAAGACCTGAGTATTTATTTTATGCTAGGATTGATGAAGAGAGGACAGTCATGGAGGAATAGGATAGGTTAAGGAGTATGAGGTAATTGTAGTTAACTGGGGGAAACTTAGCAAGTCCTGTTTGTAGGGCTTTTCTTGGCTTCCCTGTATCTTCCAAGGTCAGAATGCTGCTTTCCTCTGAATACAGGAGGGCACCTCTCATGTGAAAGTTTTATGACCTGTCTCAGGGGAAAAGAGTCGGAGGAAGGTCAGAGTGATCTTCCTGCTCTGCCTTTTCTCAAAGTCCTTCAGCTTAAAATATTCAATAAGTCAAAGTGCCATATTTGGGAGTAGCATATCCTGAACACCATCACCAACAGTTTCTCCTCTAAGACATGGGTGGGTGGGTGGAGGGGAACATACAATACATAATTTTCTGCATTTGGCTTTTAAAAATTTTATCCATCTTGACTCTTGATTTTATATGATATTCTTCAGCATTAGGAATTTAGTACATTTGTACTAAGCACTGGGGAAAGCTTTTTTCAGAGGCTTTTGGTAGTTTGACGAACATATTGCTAAGACATTTTTGGGTATAATGTCAGTATCAAACAGATTAAATTCTGTGAAGGGATACCCACTTTCTTTTTAATATTCCAGTAGGTTAATGTTTTGCATACTGTGATGTATATTTTTATTATTGGTATGTATTATTATTTAAAAGCACTATTTGATCCTAGTTTCCAGATAATTTGGAAAATTTCGTGGAAAGTATTTACAATAAAAACAGATGCTTTAAAAGTGCGTCTTGTATCATGTTTACAAAATGACTTGAGTTGACTGCTCATTAATGATGATTTTTTTGGCCAATGAATGATATTATCAAAGAATGGTATTATCAGCTTCTGTTTTGGGATTTATCTTATGGAATGTATCTAGTACCTTATTCTTGTGAAAAGGCCAGTGTGAAAAAGCCAGAATGCTTTTTAATGTTGAATCTTCTTGTTTTTGCAATAGTTTTTGCATTTATTAAATAATGTAGAAAGATCTTACTGTGTAAGATAATTTTTTATCTATTATTTGTCTCTACAAATGAAGAATAATGTGTGCAGTAGTATCTTTTTGATGCTTGAATCAATTTAAGAATGAATTTCAGCCTTTTACATTTGGACAGCAAATATTAATAAGAAATTAACTTGAGTATAAAAGATAGATGCAAAATATCTGGTCTTAAGATGTTTAGATTAGGAGACATGAATAGAAAGGACTGAAAACATTTGACTCATTCTGTCATACTTTCAGGATTCATTTATCTTCTATTTCTATCATTCTTAAACTATAAGCAGTAATTCTGTTTTTCTACTTTAGGTGGCAGTAGAATATTGGCTTGCTAATACACTGATAAAAGATGCCAAAGCAACATATTCTTTTTAAAAGTATTATTTCTCCTGAATGTTCTAGTTCAGAAAGCAACGTTGGCTACTCAACACTAAGAATTTCTTGCCCAAAAGAAGTCTAAATATTTGGTTTGATGATTTGAATTTAGAAATACCATTTCTGGCTCTGTAAACAGGTTGCTATGTGGTTCTCTAGTTTTTGTCTAACTAGATTTTGCTAATTTTACTGAACACTTTGAAAATTTAGATAACTCACGAAGTACATTTCTGCTTCTCTGTAGGACTGGCAAGCCACTGTTTGATAAGATGTTACTTTTTAATGTCACTGAACAACACATGATAAAGCGGCAATTACAGATTACCAGCTGGAATTTGCAAAGTATTTTAATAGGCTCAAATGGCCTGTAATGAGGTTTTCTGTAAGTTTTTTTCTTAGTTTAGGGCAAAACCCATATTAATTGAAGATCTCTTTTTGGTTCTCCTTTTCTCAAAGCAACTATTCTGGGTCTGGAAACTTGACTTGGCTTGAAGGAGTTCCTGAGTGGGGAGATTTTAAAGAAAATTTCTATCTTTGATTTATCCCTCAAATATTTCTGAGCCTGTAATATGCTATACAAGGCTTTGTGCACAAAGGTGAATGTCATAGTCTCTGTCTTAAAGAATCCTGTATCATATGGTAAATACCATAAGAAAGGTATAAATGATGCATTCTGGTGGAATGGATCCTTATTTTAAACTACAGAAATATGAAAAAAATCAAGTTTTTTTGGTCTTAATAAAACACCCACATTTTTGGCTTTGTCTTAGACTGTAATTTGTATAAATTTTGACTTCTATTATGGTTTATCTTTAATAAAAAATTATTTCAACTAATCCCTCTTTAAAACAAGCCGTATTATACTAAATTGTAGGAATTGTGGTAAGAGTTGTTTTATGTATGCTTTATATATGATTAACTTTTAATGTCTTTATATGCCAATATGGAATTATTCTGGACATTGTTCTCTGTCATGACATCTGATCGTGGTACAGTTCTCTTCCACAATTTTCTACAGATCTGTTTCTAAAAGAAGATACCATTTATGAAATCTTTAAATTTTCATTATGTTTATCCTGAGCATATGTTACTTTGAAATAATCAAATCATTTACAAATCATTTATCATTTACTTAAAATGTGCTCGTTTATTCAAATGAACATTTATTGAGTACCTGCTATGTGTGCCTGGCACTGGAAACATCAGTGAACCAAACAGACAATTTTCCTCCCTCTTGGACTTAACATTCAAGGGAGGCATGGTATCCTGACAATAAATAAGAATATGTATGTACATAAAGGAATGATAGCAGAAAATGTATTCATTTTTTGCATACTTCTTCCCTTTCACCTCTAATAATCTTTTTTGATCCATTAAAATTAATGACAGACACGTGAGATAATGAATCTTGCATCATTAGTCTCTTTGGTGTTCTTATTAAGAAAATCAGTAGCTTTAACTTACAATTAATGACAGTCACGTGAGATAATGAACCTTACAACATTAGTCTCTTTGGTATTCGTATAAGAAAATCAGTAGATTTAACTTACAGTCAAGGTGATAAATGTTAACATGTTAATCTTACATAACTTTGATGTCTAGAACAATTTCCTAGTATAATTTTTATCATCCAGATTTGCTTAGTAGGTAATAAATTCCTTGATATAGAGATAGAAAGTAACTTAATTTTTCTATTGAGAATTCTACACTGAGGGTTCCACTCTCACACATATATCATATATCTGATTTACTTTTCTTTAGATTATATTTAATTATCTGTCTTTATATCCTTTCTGGCTTTTCAGCTATTTCTGAAAAGGAAACTTTACTTTTATTTTTAAAAACTCGTTATTGGTTATAGGATACACACAGAAAAGTAAACAGATCACAAGTAAGCAGCTTAATGAATTTTCACAAAGTGAGTATACCCATGTAACCAGCACCTAGGTCAAGAAACCAAACACAACCAGCATGCCAAAGCCCCCTTTATTATTCTATATTTGTTTATTTTAATCAAATTCAAGTTTCAGTTAAGAAAAATAAATCAGCTCTAAAGATATGCTGTACAACATTGTACCTATAAATTTACATACATGTTTGCCCCTCTCTGGTCACTAGGTACCTCAACTTCCCTAAATTCTAATACCATAATGTAGTTTTTCCTTTTTGTGAACTTTATGTAAATGGAATCTTACAGTATATACTCTTTTGTGTCTGGCTCTTTCACTCAACGTTATGTTTATGAGATTCAGCATTACTGCATATTGTTGTAGATATTCATTCTTATTGCTGTAGAACAGGCGTCAGCAAACTATGACCCACAGGCTAACTCTGCGCCCTGTCTATTTTTGGATAGCCAGTGAGCTAAGAATGATTTTTACATTTTTAAATGGTTAAAACAAAATATTTTTTGTGACCCATGAAAATTACATGAAATTCAAATTTCAGTGTCCATAATAAAGTACGTGGTGTCTTTTGCTCTACATAGGCAGAGGTAAGTATTTGTAACAGAGACTGGATGGCTGGCAAAGCCTAAAATATTTACTGTCTGGCTCTTTACAGAAAAAATCTGCCAGTCCCTGCTGAGCCATACCAGTGTTTGAATGTATCACAATATGTTTATCCATTCTGCTGTTGATGAGGAAATTGAGGTTTCCCATTTTTGCCTTATGACAAGGATACTACGTTTTACCCTTAAAATTTAGCTAGTATTTTCTCATTAGATCTCTTCCATTGGACAGAGAACCATTTTTGTTTATTTTAAATTTTATTGTGGTAAGAAAACT
Organism: Pteropus medius; assembly: GCF_902729225.1. Lineage (NCBI taxonomy): Eukaryota > Metazoa > Chordata > Mammalia > Chiroptera > Pteropodidae > Pteropus > Pteropus medius. Next base: position 24,670,707 of record NW_024349800.1, on the reverse strand, counting down.
TAACAAAATTTAAGTATACAATATGGTATTGCTGACTATGGGTACAATTGTACCTATAGATCTCTAGTGCTTATTCATTTTGCTGAACTGAAACTCGAATTTGGTTAAAATAAACAAATATGGACTAATTCCAAATATGCTATTAATTATAATTACTTTAAAAGACCCTTTATAGAAATCTGGCCAAAGATTGTATCTTACCTACGTAGGAGAAGGTTAAGATAGAGATAGAGATCTGTTTGGAGGTAAACAAGTGAATATCAAATTCATAGACTCATCATTGACTTTGCTTTGCACAGTTTCTGGGTTAGCATGTAAATTTGCCCTAAGTGGCTAGAATTGTAGATCTTTTTGTTAAATAACAATGTAATTTAATATATTCCGAATTTAATGTTCTGTAATTAGACTTGGGTAATATGGAAAGCAGCAAATTGCTTACAGGATATCTAGCCTCAAGAGATTTTGCTGAAGCAGATACTAGGCTGTTCTTTCAGGCATTTAGAACATTAAGATTTGAAAGCCGACTTGATTAGTGGACTTAAAAATAGAAAACAGCACTTTTTATAGACTATCTGTCAAGATTTTTTTGACAGATAATGTAAATAAGTTATAAATCCTTTTAACATTCCATCAGGTTAGGCATAGTTATTACTTTTCTTTTGTCTAGGTGGGTAAACTGAATGATAGATGATGCAGAATTGGAGTATTCATTTTGTCAGGTAATGAAACAAGTCTGCAGTCTTTCGTTCATTTCTATATTCATTAAACTATGTGCAAAGTATTTTGCTAAGTATTGCGGGGAATATAAAATGAATAAGACACAGTATATTTCACAAAGAACCTATAGTTTCCTGGGGAAGATGAACATGTATATAAATAATTAGAATTTAAAGCAAAATATAAAGCCTAATCAGTGAGTTGTAATTAATTTCAGTTATTAGGGTAAAATAATATTTAAGTTGGATCTAGAAGATTAGATTTTCACAAGCAGAAATAAGGGATTCTAAGTGGAGAACAGTATTGAGACATGTGAACATGAAAATGTGTGTTGAGCTCAAGGACTGCCAAGATCACTTTCAAACGTGTGAGATACAAGATGATAAAGGAGACCTTATTTTCAAGAATGCTCTTCTAATGCACTTGGACTTTATTCTGTGGGTAGTGAGGAATCAGTGAAAGGTTTTGATTGGACAAGTGACATAAAATCAGATTTATATTTAGGAAGAGAACTTCTTGAGTAGTCTGAAGCATAAACTATTTCACTTGTAGTTACCAAACCATGTAGCTAGCTCTGCAGTGTTTTAGATGGATTTATTTATTTGTGAAGAGACCATGTGACCTACCCACCTTTACCCATTGTAAGATTAGATTAAATTCCTGATTTACTTAGCCAAGGATACAAAATCTCTCTTTGAGGGGAAGTGGTCACGTAGTACAGGAGAAAATACAAATATATTTCAGTGTGACGTCTTTTGGCCTCCATAGTTTCTTTGCCAGGAAAACTTAATTTTTGTTGCATGTCTGCTCTTTTATACTGACTCACATTACCATTCCAGATTTAAAAATGTTTAAAACATCCGATTTGTGTCAATAAGGCTTCATTTTAATCATTAAGGTTTCTCAGGAGGATCAAAATTAATCAGTTTGAATTTCACCACATCCTGTTGCTACTTAGCTCAGATTTTCAGTAAACAACAAAATGGTCACATGAGTACAGCAGAAGGAACCAAAACAACTCACATGATCCACAAGATAGGAGATTGATCCTGAATTGTAAAGTTGCTATTTCCATAGTACAAAATACTGAATTTTAATTATCATAGTATATTACCTTTTACTTTTATTTATTATCCTTTCGTGAATTTCTATCCATTGAATACCATTAATGGGTATAAATCTGGAAGTCATGAGCCTGATGAGTTAATGGTTTGGATCAGGCTCTAATTGGCTCAAGCTGTAGAAGTGCTTTTAGTTTCCACTATGTCCTAGTCTGCTTGGGCTGCCGTTACAAAATACCATACACTAGGAGGCTTAAACAACAGAATCTTATTTCTCACAGTTCTGGAAGCTGGGAGGTCTAATATCAAGGTGCCAGGAAGGTAGGTTTCCTCCTGAGTCCTTTTCTCTTGGCTTGCAGGCAGCTGCCATCTCACTGTGCTTACACACCTCTTTGTGCATGCTTTCAGGGAAAGAGAGAGCAAGCTCTCTGGTGTTTCTTCTTACAAAGGCACTAATACCATCATATGGGAGATTAGGGCTTCAGCATGAATCTTGGGAGGACACAAACATTCAGGCCATAACACTGTAAATTTTTTGCCATGACAATAAATTGTTATAATACCACATGTTTGAAGAGGAAATTAATCTTTATGCTTACTGTTTAGTTTGTATGTAAATTTTTTCTTAAGAAATTAATAGCAATCAGAATCTTTTTAGCTAACGAGTCTGACATTTTTCAGATTCATATAGTCAAAACCTGTGGAGTGCTGTCATTTTGAAGTCTACCAAACCCAAATCGTTTTTTTGCACAGAGAGAGCAAGCAGTAAACAGAACAGGAACTGGATGTGTATTTAAGCTGTGGTGCTGTCTTGTTCCTATCTTTTGACTTTCTGAAGAGGTAGGTAACAATGCCAGCTCTGGGGAAACAACTGTCTTCTGCTCCCTTTAAAAAATAAATGACTGACAAATTTTCTTTTGACCATGTATGTCTCCTGATATGAAAACATGTGTTAGTTTTCTTCATAGTAACAAAGATCATTAAAACATCTTACTGTTACTTTTTAAAAAATGTAAATGGACTTAATTTTTAAAGTAGTTTTAAGTTCACAGCAGAATTGGACACAAAAGTATAGAGTTCTCATATACTCCCTGGTTTCACATTCACACAGCCTCCCCCATTCTCAACATTATGGTCCAGAGTGGTACATTTATTATAGTAGATGAATCTGCATTGACACATCATTATTGCCCAGAGACCTTAGTTTACATTAGAGCTCACTCTTTGTGTTGAACATACTATGGGTTTTGAAAGCTGTATAATGACATATATTTAGCATTATAGTTTAATTTATTGTATAATACAGAATGGTTTCACTGCCTTAAAAATCCTTCGTGTTTCATCTATTCATCTTTCCCTCCCCCGCTTCTCTTTTAGCAACCACTGATCTTTTCAATGTCTTTATGTTTTGCCTTTTCCAGAATGTCATATAATTGGAATCATAGAGTATGTAGCTTTTTCACATCAACTTTTCACTTAGTAAGCATTTAAGGTTCCTCCATGTCTTTTTCATGGCTTGATAGTTCATCTCTTTTTAGTACTGAATAATATTCATTGTCTGGATGTACCACCATTTATCCATTCACTACTGAAGGACTTCTTGATTGCTTCCAAGTTTTGGCAAATATGAATAAAGCTGCCCTAAATGTTTGTGTGCATGCTTTTGTGTGGACGTAAGTTTTCAATTCTTTTGGATAAATAACGAGGAGCGCAATTGCTAGATCAAATGGTAACAGTATATTTAGTTTGTAAGAAACCAATGAATTGTTTTCCAAAGATGCTGTACTATTTTGCATTTCCACCAATAATGAATTGAGAGTTCATGTTGCTTCACATCCTTGTCAGCATTTGGTGTCAGTATTCTATGTTTTGTCCATTCTAATAGGTGCATTGTTGTTACTTTTTGATTTGATGATTTATTTCTCAATGTCTTAGGAACTGCTTGATTGTGTGATAGTGTTATCAATATCTTTCATGATATAGACAGTATATTTACCCAGAATAGAATCTAATTGCAATTGTCAAATAGTCTTGAGTCTAAATGTTTATATTGCTTTAAAGTATATCTATACTGTGATTACAACTATGATCACAAATTGTGTATGCATATAGACAAGAGCTAAGAAGGGAACTTTAAAAAGTGATATGTTGGCCTACCTTTTGTTTTCATTAGAATTATATAATATTTGTGATAAAGGAAAGTTTGAAAAGTTTACCTTTTAGGATATATTTTAAATATTTAATATTTGAGTTGATTTTAGTTATAATCCAGGTCATCTGTGGTCTTTGTGACATTTTTTTTCATTAGACACACATGTACAAAATCTTTTCTTATATTTGGTCATTTTTTACTCTGATTATATTACAGAAATATGGCAATTTGAGAAGAAATGGAATATGGGCTGCTATAGATTTTAATGACTTTAAGACATTAATGATGCCTAAAATACTATACCCATGGGTCTGAAATTCAAGTTGTTCAATGATTTCTTACCTTAAATATTTTTAAATTCCGCTCTTACATGTTTTCTTTTAGGTTCTTTTGAAATTTGACAAATGTGATCCTGGATTGTGTTTTTCCTCAAAGGAAGCAAGAATAAGACTTGAAAACCAATTATGTCAGCAGTGTGCTAAGTCATTTTCAAGATAAAAAGACCACATTTTGCTGTTATAAAAACTGCATTGTAGGAAGGAGGGGAGTGCTCACCAGTTAGAGGATGAGGATTACCTCCCCATTTCCTTATTAGTACATCGAAATTATATTTTTCTTCTTTATTGGAGACCTCTGTGTGTGTGTGTGTGTGTGGTCATGGGAGTGGAAGACAATATCAACAAGGAGGAAGGTTCTCATTACCCTCAGGTAGGAAAGAGGGGACTGGAATCTTAGGTAGAGAACATGAGATCTTATGATACTCAGCCTTGGAGAAGGGATAGAGATGGAGCCAGTAGTCTTATATTAGCAAACTTAAAAAAGACTATTTGTTAGGCAGCCTGGTAGCAAACAGTTATCAGTTAAATTGCCATCTAGTTTGAGTAAAATCCTGTTTTTTTCTGTATTAGGACAAGTTTTGTAATCTATTTTTTAGACCGGTTTTCTGCTTTTGCCAAAGATTCTTACCTTAGTTTTTGGGTCAAGTGCTTTGCTGGCTGAATTGAAGGCTCCATAAACTAATGTCACTTGAAAAATCTTGGTCTTAAAGGCAAACCAATAAAAGGAAACTTATGGAAAGGAAAAGGGCATTCTACCTGTCAACATTTTACTGAGTTTCTTCGACATTAAAAAAACCCAAGTTCCTGTTGTTTCTATTTTAGGATTTTGAGTTTATTGTTAAACCCATTCTCTAACAAACCCAAATAACTATAGCCTTTTCTTCAGTTCCTGTTAAGAGTTATAAATAAACATTCTAAAGAATTATCTGCCTTTACAAAGAAGATAATGTTCATGAAATAACCTTAAATGAGGAAAGGAAGAAAAACAATGTTTCTTAAGTGTCTAATGTGCTGGATACTATTGTATGCTTTCATACATCATTTAAATCTTGTCACTGTCATTTGAGATTGGTATTAGTAGTTCCATTTGCAAATGGAAGAAATGAGTCTCAGGGGTTTGGTAACTTGTCTAGGATTTTGCATCTAGTAAGATCTTTTTAATTTAAAGCCTATGTCCTCATTCTGATGTATTCTTAATCTGAGTCTTTTAAAATTCAGATAACTAAAGAAGGAAAAAGGATAAAATGTATATCTAACCCAGTTTTCTGTATTGGGCTTTCGAGTGCTTTATTTGAAAAATTTAATCAAATAAATATAGGCCAGTAGTTGCATGTGAGAGCACCCTGAAGTAGTTTCATTAGTAAATGCAGCTTTTCTGGCCACTTTACACGCTAATGTTGTTACTACAATGAAACTAAGGGGAAATCTAAAGCCTGAAGCTTTTTTCCCCTAATGGCTTTCATGTGTACAGAACACATTTCTATTTTGATTTTTTTAGAAGCCTTTTGGAGCAATGAAGGTACCTTGCTTTTTTTCCCCATGGAAAAGTCACACAAATATATGAATGTATGCATACAAACACAGACACACACACACAGTAATGACTGTTAGAAGATAAATTGATGCATATTAAGCATTTTAAGGGTTTAATTGAACAAAAATAGATTCTAGTCAGGTAATACCAAAGAATAGGAGCACTTCACTGACAGGAGCTAGGGGAAAGACTCTTACAGAGAAGAGGTGAAGCAAAGCAAGGAAATTATTTGATTGGTTGTAGCTTAAGTAGTTCCCTTATTTGGGAAAGCCTAATTAGCTGTTTATGATTGATTGTCTTTAGGTTTTGATTTCTTAACCTTGAGGCATTACAGGCATAGATTTTGGTTTGATGTAGATTGTAGGCTGCTAAGGCATTAATGCCATCAGTCTAATGGCCTCCTTGTTTAATTAACATTTCCTCCCTTTTGATCATTTATACATGAGAGATTGACGAGGAGTTTGGTATTAGCACTATTCTTGGTCACCATCAGGGTTAAGTTTTTCTTCTCAGGGAAGTCATAGATTATGATATCAGGTTGTGGAAGAATTGTTTTTACTGTTCATCTTCTTGTTTATCCTGTGTTTGTTTCTCCAGGTGCAGTGAAACCATATTTAAGTGAATACATATTTAAGATAAGACCCTTGAGAGAACACAGTGCACCAAGGAGACTATACAATGATGACTATCAGGAGGATAATACCAAGAGACTGATATGCTCCCTAGTCATGACCCCCATGAACCAAACCAGTTAGTATCAAATAAATCAAAGAATGTACCAAGTGACTTGTTTGTTAATTTCTTATATTTGCTACAATACCAGAAGCGTTGATCTAGCTATAGTGGCAGGTAATTGTTATGGCTCAGACTCCTCTTTGTTCAGCCAATAAGTAATCTAAAGCAATTTTTGTTATCTATAACCATGTTAGCCAGAAAGCCTAGAGACTTTTGTTGTGCAGCTATGGTCTTAGTGGTAGATTCAGCAATAGTTGTCAGTTAAGGAGCATCGTCTTTCCATGCATTAACAGGGAGAAAAAGCACATAGTGAAAAGGCAAAAGGAATAAAGATTTCATATTGGAGGTGGAGATCTTGATCCATGATCTTGGGAGAGCTGTTCACTTCAAGGTGTCCACTTCTGGGGTGGAACCATTTTAGATCTCCAGCTGGTATACAGTTCCAGGAATTTGGAAGAACCCTTTTTAATTGGCAGATGTGGACCCATGGTTCAAGGCCCTGAAGTTTGGCTGTTATCTGGGTAGTGACCTGATATGGTCCCTTCCAACAAGGTTCAAGGGCAGTCTTTGTCCTTAATGATTCTAAGAAGAGTAAGAGAAAATTGGAAACATTAATTTAAAGAGACATAGCCATGTACTACAGGAAACTAGAAGAATTCAGGATCCAGTCCAGTTTACAGGTAGATAACAAAACCTCAAAGACAGTGAATAGGACTAGAATTTAATACCCACAAGGATGTGCTATAGTTTCCCATTAAAACATATTTTTCTCTCTATAGGTACCCACTTTTCTATCAGAGGTAAAGTAAGAGTCATTTTTTGCAAAATAAGTTTAGTCTCAAAAAACTTGGTCTAATTATTTACATAAATGTAGCAAGAATGATAATTGGTCATACAGGCTCTTTTAAAGTCAGCTTTGCTATAACTTTTCTTTTTTTTCCCCCTCTTTAATTCCCCTCACCCCACTTCCACCCCTGACCTATGGATGTTGCCGTTTCCCCTTAAGAACCGGATCTCTGAAGTCGGGGCGTCACCTCCCACACACTCGCGGCGTGCACCCGGGGCCTCGCACCCCTGGTGCACTTGGGGGGCCTGGCCCACGGCTCCACCTGGGGCGCAAATCCAGGACCTTCTGCGTGTAAAGCAGACGTGCTAACCACTACTCTATGGAGCCATCCCCACGTGTAACTTTTCATAAGGAGTCCTAGATTGGATTAAAAGATCTCTCAAGCCTGGGAAGCCAAGCCAAGGACTCACCATCTGGCTTTCCCTGGGATACCTATAGATTAGAGTGAATTCCTCTCTTCTTGAGGTCCCCCAAATATCCTGATGTTACTGGGGATGCCAGGAAATGACCTTTTTACACATCTGTTAGATAGGGCTTGAAACTGCAAGTGAGATACCCGGCGGTTTTTCCAAGGAGCTTTATTGATTGCATAAAGTCAACTAGTTCCTTAAAATTGTCTGGTCATATCTGATTTTATGAACATCATTCTCAAATATGACGTTCCTGACAAAGCCTTCATCAATAACCAGTGTTTTCAGTTGTGTCCCGTATAAGCAGAACAGATTTTGCTTGAACTTATGCAAACAACTATATTAAAATTAAAATAAGAATACTAAGTAAGTTACCGAATTCTGGAGGGATCAGGTAGGGAGGAAAAGTAAATGTTTTAATTCTGTTTACAAAGTTATACTTTACCAAATTGCTGTAAGTCATAGATAGCCAGCAGATGGAATAAGGTTACCTGCTCAGATGGCTTAAGCTTTTTAATATTTGTGGAGAAGACTTTTAACATTGTTTTTCATTTACCTAGTTTCGAAACAGCTTCTTTTGTCTTTCCGATAAGAATTATCTCCCTACAGTTTGTATTTCAAAGAGATGGCTCTTGGTTCTTAACAGAAGACCAGGAAGAACATTTCTATCTCAAAGGCTCAGAGAAAGGATATAAGTTTTCTCCAAGAAGGAATTTAGTTTTCAATGTCCTGACCATTCACAACATCTGCAAACATTTTAAAATGAATAAGAAGAGGTTTGGGATTGCTAAAAAGCATTGGTGGGTTTTGAATTGTTTCTAGAGCCTCATTTCTGTTCTTGTAAAGACTTGATTTATAAGGCAAAGGCAGTTTTTAATTCATCAAAGAACTGAGTGGTAACCTGAATGATATCATGGGGCTTACCCACTCATCCAACTACATTATCTTCAATTTGCTTTTTTAAATCAAGGAGATTTCCAACTAATAAGAAAGTCAAAATATTCCAGTGTTCATTGTATCTTAGGGGAGAAGGCCTAAAACGAAAATTCCTGTCAGGCTCTGAATATCAATTTCCAGTTTGGCCAACTTCTGTCCATAGAGCTCATTAAAAAAATTCTTTCAAATATCTTATTATCAGGCCAGGACAAACAGTAATATTCCTGGCAGTATTGAACTCTTTTTTTAAACTATTATTTTTCCCTTTTTCTTTTAAACCACAGGCATTACCTATTATGTGACTCGAAACCAAAGCCAATAAGCCTTTTGTAGCTTAACCATGAGCACAAGAGGCATCCATCCCTAAAGAGGGTACAGGAGTTGCTGCCCTCCCAAGATTCAGAACCACTCTGAAAGATAACCAAAAGAAAGACACAATTCCCATGAGAGTTGGCAACGGCTGGTAGGATACTAGCCACAAGTGGGTTGCAACCCACATTTCTTTCTGGCTATATTATTAGAGCCCCCAAACCTTTGTTTGAGCTGCCTGTACATGCAAGAACTGACACTTGTGTGCTCAGATAGGTGGAAATCTAAGCCAAGTTCTCAAGACATAAAATGTGACGAGAAAGCAATAGTTGTCCCTGGGAGGGAAAGAACTGATAAACAAGGAGTACCTCCAAACCAAAATCATAAGAGTCTTAATTTGGAAAAGAAAGGACAATGTGAAATTTTACCTTTTTCTCTTAACCAAGTACTACAGATAGAGATATGGGAGAGCTGACTTTGGTAAGAATTCTCAGCTTTCTCTGTGTTCTGCTAGTTTTCTTAGGCTCTGATCTGCAGGCTGTAGAGTTAGTGGGGTGTCTTAGTAGGTCCCATCCTGGTCATCATAAAATGTAGAAGAGGAAAAATCATTATCTCTCTACCCTGGCTGAGACCCCTTTTTTTCTCTAGGGCACTGCATAAATGGGTAAATTTAAATAGGTTAAAAGTTTCTCATTGTAGCCACTGCAATTCAGGATTATCTTTAGTAAGGTTAACCCACTTGTTCAGAAAAACACAGGTTTGGACTCATAATTTTTATACACATAGTTAGCTGGAGTCCCAGATAAAAGAGTCGTAGACTCTTTGGACTCAGAGGAACTCATTTTCTCTTTCTCTCTTTTTTTCCCCCTTAAAACAAAATTTTATTTACTTGACTCTTCACACTGGACTGAGTCTAGTTTGTCAGACCTAGTTTGGATAAAGAAATGCTCAAATAAAATCTGAGCGCTCATAATACAAAAGCTGCGGAGCTCAGATATCCCAAAGCGACATACTGATGACCTCCAGTTGCAGCGAGAAAGCAGCGAGCACAATGAGCTCAGTGAATACTTCCACCTGCTCATGGCTCATTGTTTCCTGGGGCCATCAGAGGTCCCCTCTTCTGACAACAGAACTGTTAAAAGATAAACTGAGGCATATTAAACCTTTTGAATTTATTTGAGCAAAAATTGATTAGAATCAGGCAGCGTTTTGATCAAGTTGCTTGAAATCATGAAGATTATCTTATACTGTAGTTGGAAACATACAAACCCATAACAAACATTTTTTTAATGCTTTACATTTTTTTTAATTAAAATTTTTTTTTCATGTACAGTTGGCATTTAATATTATTCTATATTAGTTTCAGGTATACAGCATAGTGATTAGCTATTTATATAATTTACAAAGTGATCCCCCCCAATAAATCTAGTACCCATCTGGTACCATACATAGTTATTACAATATTATTGACTATATTCCCTATGCTGAACTTATTTATTTAAAAAAAAATTTTTATACAATAATATTGACTATATTCTCTATGCTATACTTTACATCCCTGTGACTGTTTTGTAATTACTAATTTGTACTACTTCATCCCTTCACCTATTTCACCCAGTCCCTCAACCCCTATCCCCTCTGGCAACCACCAGTTTGTTCTCTGTATCTGTGAGTCTGTTTTTGTTTAGTTTGTTCATTAACAGAAACATTTTTGGCAATTTTGGTGAAAGATTAAATATCCACAATTCTATATCCTACCAAAACAATTTTTATTTTAATAATTCCTTCTAGTTTTTGTTTATACATATGTTTATTTTTCTGTAGTACCAGTCATAATGTATAAATTATAATCAGATTTTACACTAAAATGTAGACAGTTCTATCTTAGATTTTCTGGGACAAACCTTATTTTCATTATCCTGCTGTCAAAATGTGTTAGATCATATTAAATAATTTGAGGTTTTAGAAATACAGTTTTCCATGTCATATAGTGTAATTATTTTAACGACTAATATTGTATTGACATTTTACTTGGTTAGTACATATTTGGATTGTTTCTAGATTTCCTTATAGGTAACATTTCAATTAGTGTTTTTATACATAATTTTTGCTTCTGTAGAATTATTTATTGAGTTTATTTCTCAAGAGTGGGTTATTAGATGAAAGTTTATGAATATATTGATTGTATTTTGTCATGTTGCTTTCTGTGAGGCCTTTCCACTTTATAAGTGACTGTACTAGCTTAACTATTTTTGGTCAACATTGTTTAAAATTATGTTTTGTTTTTGTTCATTTAGTTATACATGGTATTTTAAGATTGCTTCACTCTCTGATAGAGTTCAGGACATGCTACCCCAAAATATGGCACCTTGGCATATTGAATATTTTAAGTCAAAGGAGTTTGAGAAAAGGGAGAGCAGAATATTTACTCTGACCCCTCTCCACCACCCTTCTTCCCTGAAACAGGCCATTAAATCTTCATGGGAGTGGTGCTCTCCCTTTACCCAGGGTAGAAGAGCGTCCTTATCTCTGAAGGCAGAGAGATGACAAGAAGAATTCTACCAACAGGCCTTGCTAGGGTTTTCCCCAGCCTACAAAATTAGTTTGTGTTCCTTAACATATCACACCCTTCTATGAATGTTCACTTTTCATCAAACCTAATGTAAAAATACACAGGCTTAACTGTTTCTTTGTGCCTTCATTTCCTTATGAAGGCTCCCATGTCACATAAAACATTAAATAAATATGTGTTTTTCTCTTATCTGTCTTTGTTAATTTCCAGACCCAGCCAGGGGTCCTGAAAAGACTGAGGAAAACGTTTTCCTCCTCTACATCTACTTTTATTCTAATACTGTTGAAGATTGTTTATTATTTGTATATTCTCTCTTTTCATATCCTTTGCTTATATATGTATTGAAATCTTGATGTCTTATATAAAAATGCTGATATAACTTTGTAAAGATTCTCAGGAAAGGAAATGATGGTAGGAGAAGAGAAAGATGTATGTATGATGCAATAGAAACCTTTAGTATACATAACTGTGAGTATTGGAAGAGAAAATTTTTATTCGTAGAAAACATATCTTGATTAATAGGAATAAGGAGAGGCAATGGATATTTTTTGAAATTCAGGTCTGTTCTGAACCTTAGGGCAGGCACTTTCTAAATGTTATTTAATCTCACAACACTATGAGCTAGATTATTTCTATTTTACAAATGAAGAAACCGAGACAGAAAAATTAAACAGCTTTCCCAAGGATATACAAATTGTTCATAAAAGCACGATTATTAAATTGGTTAATATCATAATACCTGAAAAATATTACCCATAATCCATAACTTGGAATCTGAAAATTCATGTCCTTTAGTTCTAGAAGTCTTTTCATATATTTTATTGGATCATTTCCTCCATGCCATTTAAGAAATTTTTCTAATTTTGGAACTCCTTTTATTCAAGGTTAGGTCTTCTTGCCTGATTTCTTTCATTTTCTTTTTTTCCCCCTTCTTTTCCTGTTTCCTTTCTCTATGTCATTTTTGGCCAACTTTCTGAAAATTTTCTCAGCTATCCTGTTTTGAATTTTCTATTTCTGTTATTTTATTAATTTCTAGGAGTTCTTGTTCTTTAATATTCCTTAAAAAAAGGAGTTAGTACTTGTTATGTGGGCAGTTCTCTTGTTTGTTTCTAATAATGTTAGTTATAGGTGATATTTTGAATTTTAAAAAATTTTATGAATTTTCTATTCCTTTGAATTTCTATTTTTTGTTTATTTTGGTCTCTGTCTTTCATGTTGGAGGCTTTCCTCAAATATTTGGTGTTTCTCTGTTGTCATTTATATTTACGAGTGACAGATTAAAAGGTTGATTGGAAGCCTTGTGAGTATGAGCCAGGGTTTAAAGCCTACTGAACTTAGAGTTGTAGGGTGCTCATGTGTGTGCCCTGCAGTCAATACTTGTAAGTCCATCCTCTTGGTTAGGCTGTTCCCCAGAGAGGAATCTTCTAACGTTCCTGCCTGGAAGTCCATCTGCCAGCGTTCTTGGAGCCTGTTGTATAGTGAAGCATTTGGTCAGTCTTTGCTGTCAGTCCTTGCAAGTGAGGCTTTAAATCCTTGATGTTTCTGGAGTAATAGGAGTTTCTTTGTTATTTACAGTAGGCCCCTCGAACCTCATTTTATAGTTTTTGCCAACAAGGTAAGTCATGGTGAGCCCTTAGATAGTTTATGCTAATGAGATGATTTAGGATTGGAGTCTGTAACTCCAGAAAGACCACTTGTGTGATTATAGGGTTGGGCTTTGAGTCACATGATATCAGCCCATCCTCCAGGGAGAAGGGAAGCTGAATATTGAGTTAAATCACAGGGCCAATGATTTAATCAGTTTTGCCTACGTAATGAAACCCCAGTAAAAACTCTGGACTTTTTGGCCGTGGAGAGTTTTCTCAGTAGATAACACTCTGTGTATATTGTTATGCATCAGTGTACCCAGGAGGGTGATGTTTCCTGACTCTATGGGGAGAGGACAGGGAAACTCCATCTGGGACCCTCTCAGACCTTACCCTGTGCATCTCTATTTTTGCTGGTCCTGATTTGTTATTTTTTGCTATAATAAAACTAATTTTAAATATAGCACTTTTCTGAGTTCTGTGAATTATTCGGTCAAATTATTGAACTTAAGGGGATAATGGAACTCTTGAGTTTATAGATAGTTTCTCAGATGTACAGGTGGCTTGAACACCCTACTGCACCAGCTCTGTGGCTGGTGTCTAAAGTGGTGTCATCCTTGTAAAGGCTTTTGCCCTTAACTTGTGAGGGTAGTTCATGTCGCAATTGCATTGCAGTCAGTGGGGAAAGGGGATTGGGTACCCCATTATCCAGTATGTAGTTCATGTTACAGTTGCATTGCAGAATCAATGGGGGAAGGGGACTCAGTAGTTCATGTCACAGAGTCAGTGGTGGAAGGGGACTGGGCACCTGTCATTCAGTATGTGGAATTACACTTCATCTCCCAGTTTTCAGAATGAGTCCCTTGCCCTGAGCTGTGCCTAGAGTCCTTGTGTCCAGAGCCCTCTGGTTCGCTCTCTAGAATGGAAACCCACAGTCTTTCACCAGGAGCGTTGCTGGGGGTGGTGGCTGGATTAAGTAGTAAGCAAATTTTCAACTACTTCTCTTGTTTCCAATTTCACTTTCACTTAGAAATATGTAGTACTTCCCATTCCTTTGTATCTCTGGAGTTCTACAGTGGGAATTGCTTGCTTCTTAGCTGTACCAGAGAAATCTTTGTCCCCAGAAGTCCTACTTTCCTACTATTTTCTATTCTTTCTCCCATCTTCTTTCTTATATTTTTTTCATTTTTATGTTTGTGATAAAGAATTGAGAGATTGAGTAGTTTTTCTCAATTCCATTATTCATCATTACCTGAACTTCATGTTTTCAGGCAGTTGACTTTAGAGTGAGATCTAAATAAATGTTCTGTTAATATTTGGAATAGCTGGTGGCTAGGTGTATTAATTTGTTCTACCATTAAAAATTCTGAAATTACTGTGATTTTTTTTAATATGGAAGCATATATAAGGAAATAAAATTTCATATAAAATATTTTTGAAAAATTTTTTTCTTTAATTTTTGTAGTTTCAAGCTAACCATTTCTGATAAATTATCTTATTCAATGGAGAAGGTTATTTGAATTAGCAGTGTGATTTGACCTCTAGGCTTAGTTACCAAGTAGGACTGTTTGAGAAGCCAGAGCAAAACTACTCAAGAGAGAAAATAGATGTATGTGAACTATAGGCCTCACCCTAGACTGTAAGCATAGTGTGAGTAGTTGTCTTACCATGGTATTGAGCTTCTGGACATTTGGTAAATGTTTGATTATCAGTTGATCAACTTTGACTAAAGTGTATGAAATCTTTTTTTCTACCAATTTTGGCTTTTTAATCCTTTTCCCCTTTTCACCCAGCTCCCCAACCCTCCTCCCATTTGGCAACCATCAGTTTGTTCTCTCTATGAATCTGTTTTTGTTTTGTTTGTTTATTTTGTTCTTTAGATTCCATATATAAGTGAAATCATATGGTATTTGTCTTTCTGTCAGACTTATTTCACCTAGCATAATACCCTATAGATCCATCTATGTTGTCACAAATGGTAAGATTTCATTCTTTTTTATGGTCAAGTAATATTCTGTTGTATGTATATACCACATCTTTATCTAATCTTCTATTGCTGTTATAAGTAATGCTGCAGTGAACATAGGTGTACATATATCTTTTCAAATTAGTGTTTTGGATTTCTTCAGATAAATACCCGTAAGTGGAATTGCTGGGTCATAAGGTAGTTCTAATTTTAATTTTTGGAGGAAACTCCATACCGTTTTCCATAGTGGCTGCACCAATTTGCAATCAAAGATGTTGAGCATCTTTTCATATGTCTGTTGGCCATCTGTATGTCTTTGGAGGAATGTCTATTCATCTTTTAATCGAATCATTTCTTTTGTGGTATTGAGTTGTATGAGTTCTTTATAAATTGCAATTTTTCCATTGGCAAATATTTTCTCCCATTCAATAGGTTGTCTTTTCATTTTTTTGATCATTTCTTTTGCTGCACAAAACCTTTTTAGTTTGATTTAGTCTCACTTATTTTTTCTTTTGTTTCCCTTGCCCAAGGAGATGTATCAGAATAAAATATTACTAAGAGTAACTTCAGAGAGCTTACTATATTTTCTTCTAGGAGTGTTATGGTGTCAGATCTTACATTTAAGTCTTTAATCCATTTTGAGTTTATTCTTGTATATGGTCTAAGAGTGTGGTCCACTTTCATTTTTTTTTTTTTGCATGTACCTATTTAGTTTTCCCAACAACATTTATTGAATAAACTGTGTTCACCCCAGTGTATATTCTTGCCTCTTTTGTCATAGATTAAATGACTATATAGGCATGGGTTTATTTCTGGGATCTCTATTTTGTTCCATTGATCTGTCTCTTTTTATGCCTGTCTCTTTTTATGCTGTTTTGTTTAGTACAGTTTGAAATCAGGTAGTGTGATACCTCCAACTTTGTTATTTCTCAAGATCACCGTGGATTATTTGTTCTGGTATTTTGATGAGAATTGCACTGAATCTATAGATTGCTTTGAGTAGTATGGACATTTTAATGATGTCAGTTATTCCTATTCATGAGCGTGATATATGCTTCCATTCATTTGTATCTTCTTCCATTTCTTAAGTGTCTTATAATTTTTTGAGTACAGGTCTTTTACCTCTTTGGTTAAGTTTATTCCTAGGTTTTTTTTTTTTTTTGATGTAATTGTAAATGGGATTGCTCTCTTAATTTCCCTTTGTGATAGTTCATTATTGTAAAACTGCAATTGATTTCTGAATATTAATTTTATATCTTGCTACTTTACTGAATTCATTTGTCAGTTCTAATAGTTTTTTGAGGGATCTTTAGAGTTCTCCATATATAGTATCATGTCATTAGCTAAAGTATATGAAATCTTGTACATGACCAAGAAAGATCTTAAAAAGCCAGGTACATCTGAGTTAGGGATAGAGGTTAAAAATCCACCAGAGAAGTTACAAAATGTGCAAAGATGGCTGTTGCAAGGGACTGAGTTATCTTTAAGGGCAACATAAATTTCAAGGGTAGGAGTTGGAGCCTCAAAGTTGAGCTACCCTTTTTATGTGGAGACTCCATTGCCATTTTTCCCCCTCAGTATTTTGTTAATTTTTTGCCGTGGGGGGAAAAAAAAAAAACAACTGCTAAGAATTTTCAGACATACAAAAAAGGTAAATAAGTTGATCATAGTGAAGTATCAAGGCTTGATTTCATTAGGGAGATAAGGAAACCATAAGGTAGCCCTAAAAATGCTGGGAAGTTGGTAATGTTCAGTTAGTAGCTAAGCATGCCTCCTGGAACACATGATTAAAATTTGTATCTGAGCACAGTGACCAATTGCTATGTATCAAAGACCTTCTCAATTCCTTGAGATCGTTTTGTAATTGTGATTGTTTAATCCTCAGTTGTTGTGAGTGTTCTATTATATGCTATGGGTATGTATAACCTTATTCTACACTCGCTCTAATATAGTTTGCGGTTTTATTTTTTCTTATTCTTACCTAGCTCTCTGTCACTTGTTTTTGGACTTGATTAATTGTTCAACTCTCTGCCCTTCATTGGACAATAGAGCAACCAGTAAACTGGAAAGTTCCTTGCACAGTGACTGTTACATAGTAGCTGCACAAATCATTGAACTTTGGAATGTATCCAGAGGTGCTCTAGGTGAGTCCATTACTGGCCAAATTTTTGTTTTATGAAACCAAATTAGTTTTTCCTTTTTTAATATGTAAATCTGTTAAATTAGCATGCATAATAAGGCAGTAATACCCAACAAGCACCAATCAGTTATATACTAAATCTAGTAATGGGAAGTATGAATTCGGCTTTAAATATGATTTGATTTCACTTGTTTTTAACTGTGCCAAATGAAACAAGGTTGGATTTTGTGTACAAAGGCTCTAGTAATTTCCCAGGGCTTGGAGACACCAGAGAAACAGAGACTTTATTATTTTATCACAGATAGCAAGAAACAGGACTAATTACACAGATTCGTGAAGAATAAATTTCCGTATTCACTCCATGGCTCTTCTTTTTACTGCAGTTTTCTTTTCAATTTGTGAATTGTGTAAATTAAGAACTTCTAAATGATTATAGCTATGTTTTTTTCCTGTAGGAAGAGCCAGTCATAGACAATAGTTGTTTATAAAATTTGCTGTCAACTTGAAATATTTCCCTTTCTCTCCAGTGAAGAGTAATAGCATTTTCTTTCCAAATTGTCCATAGCTAGCACTTTATTTTATTCTCGGGATATTTTTCCTTTCTTCAGATATAACCAGGATTTTTTTAAAAAAATTTTTAAAAATTTATTTATTTAGTTTAGTAATTTCAGGTATACAGTACATTGGTTAGACATTTATAAAGTTTATAAATGATCCCCCTAATTGTTCCTTCTCTCCTCTGGTTTTCCACCTAGTCAATATATTAATGCTAACTACATTCCATATGCCGTGCTCCCCATCCCTGTGACCATCTATCAACTACTAATTTATACTTCTTTAACCCTTCACCCCATTCTCCCAGCCCCATAACACCTCCTGTCTGTCACCAGATTGTCCACCATATTTGTGAGTCTGTTTTTGATTGGTTTGTTCTTTTTGTTTCTTAGATTCTGCATATAAGTGAAATCATATGGTATTTGTCTTTGACTTATTTCACTCAGCATAATAACCTCTAGGTCCATCCATGTCATTGAAACCAAGATTTTTATTATAGTGAAAATGAGGCCAATTAGTTATTCATTAATGAAGTCCAGTATGAGTGTTTTTTATTTTAAAATGCAAGCTGACCTAAGCTTCAGGCAGTAGAACCTTCCAGGGTATGTCTACTCTCAATGACAGTACTTCTTTAATGATTTCTGTTGAGGACCAGTTTTGTAGTGCATGTGTGTATTGTTTTTAAAAAAATTTTCAATTCCTCACCAAAAATACATAAAAATTTAAGCTCTAATTATTTTATGGATTAATTGATATAAAATACCATCACATTGCCACAGAAATTCCTAAATGTTTACTCTCAGTTTCTGTAATCACCTTGGAGTGGACTGGTAACAAAGTTCGTGGACTGGCTCTGGTCTGCAGATTGCATTTAGGATATCACTGCTCCAGACTTTCTGACAAATGGAGAAAGCCAAAGATACATATCGTGCTTTTGGTTACACACCAGATTGAATGCTCTTCAAAGGCAGGTTCATATGTTATTCATTTTATTTGAGAGCATAGGGCAATGCCTGATACATAAATAGGGCAGGTGGTGAAAACTCAGTGATATAGACTACACAGTGATAACAAATAGAGTCATAAAACTGAATGGGCTAGCACAAATTCTGCAAATATTCAAAACTATGAATTGTAAAACAGTAATTTAGGAGGGTTTCTGTATGAGATGATTATCATCTTTTTCTTCGGGGATAAAATAGGCCTTAAAAAATTTCTAATAAAGTATATTCAATTTTGAATGGCAATTGGGAGCCAGCTCTCATCCCTGGCTTTTAAACATTTTGCTCTACTTTAAAAATTCAAAAGCTGAGTGATGCTGGATATAGTTTATAGGAGGGAATAAAATTTAGGAGATTAGTAAATTCACACCTTTGATATTACCAGTTTTGCAAGACTAAAACAGTTGAATACTGTAGCTCAATCTGTAGATACAGCAACATGGAATGTTAATACATGGGGGTACATAGAGATCATTTAGCATACTCCCTTCATTTAATTTCAGGGAAACTGAAGCCCAGAGTAATAAGTTTGAAACAGCAAAACCATTTTCTAATCACGTACAATAAATTAGATTTCACTAATTTACTGATGGTAAGTAAAAGACAAAAGTGAGTTGCTTTTTTGGGGATTATTACTCCTTAAGTTTTGGACAATGTTGTACTTAAAATAATAGCATAAACATTTTCAAGGAAAGTATTTAGTTTTTTTAAAAACAAGAAAAATTTCAGGAGGTTTAGAAAATATTGGTTTACCTAAACCATTTTTTGGACAGTTTCACTTGCTTTAGCTCATTATATAATTTTTATGCTGGACTGCAATAGTAATGCAACTAAGTTCTTTTGACCTGGTATTGGGTCTTTAATTGTGTAAATATATATTTGTGACAGAAAAATTTTTGATGAAACAAATCAGAAGAAACTTTCTCTTTAAGACCCTTTACTAATAGGATAATATTAATAATCACTGAAGACAAATTGCTTTTACTTTCTCAAGGTCTTAATTTTTTTTTGTTAACAACCGGTAGCATTCTGTAGTTTATAGGCTTAACTAAAGGATGTGTCTGCACATTATGACATAGCAAATTCTTAAACCTTAACGGAACTGTTGACAAGGAAATTACTATAGTTACTATGAGTAGTTTCTATGGAGGTTGAACTGTTGTTAGTTCTTGGTAGCCTTCTATGCTTGTCATTCTATTTTCTTCAGAAGTGGTGGTAAATTTAAATCTGTGTGTTATGTTTCAATTCACTTAATGGAAATTAGGGACATACATAACTTTCTGAAATTCTTAATCGCTGTTACCATTCAGTGGTTGAGGAAACAAATATTTGTATCTTATGTATTATCTTGCTTAATTCCTAATCATTCTTTCTTCTTGGACATAACTTAGTCACTAGAGAAATAACTATCTTTCATTCAAATAACTGCCAGCAATATTTTTTTTTCTTACAATATTAAAAACATCATATGTAATATAACTGGAAAAAGACTTATTTATAAGCAGAATGAAAATTATGGTAAATATTTATGTATAAGGATTTTCTGCTTTTTTTTTCCTTTAAAAAAGTATATATGTGAGTTACTAGTATTACTAACCGTGATAAAGAATATTTCCTATAATTAAATTGCATCCATTTATTGTTTATGTTTGATGTACTTTTAAGAAACAGTGCTTTTGGAAGAAAAAAAAAAGAAATAGCACTTTTGGACCATTGAATTCATGTCCCCAATATTTATTCTTCTTGGTCATGGTCAGGGAGACTGTGCGTGCAGGGCTGGAGGTCAGTGGGAGTATGTGGGAACTCTGTACTTTCCACTCAGTTTTGCTGGGAACTTTAAACTGTTCTAAAAGTTAAAGTCTATTAATTAAAAAATTTTAAATAAATACATCTGGAACCCAGTGGTTTCTAAAGTGTTTCTATACTTTTTATAGAAGTATTTTCATTTTTATTGGAAAACTAGAGGCAGAAATGTGTATCTTTGATACATTTCTACTAGGTGATAATATGGAATTTTTGCTCTGATATGTGTAATTTACATTGCATCAAAGTATTTTCTCACTAAATGCCATTTATCTATATTTGTTTGTTTTAATCATTGAACTTTTTTCTTCATTTTTCCCCCACCTTTATCGAAGTATAATAGACAATTAATGGCTCATATTTACATTGTACAATTCAATGAGTTTTTTTAAATTATAGTTGGCATCCAATAATTTATTAGTTTCAGTCGTATAGCATAGTGATTAGAGATAACTCACGAAGTGGTCACCCCACTAAATCAGTTACCCCTCTTCCCCCTTATATATTTTTTACAACATGGTTGACTATTTTCCTTATGCTACATTTTATATCTCCATGACTATTTTGTTTCTATCCATTTGTACTTCTTAATCCCTTTGCCCTTTTACATCATACCCCCTAACTCCCTCCTGTCTAGTAGCCCTCAAAATATTCTTATCTATGAGTTTGTTTCCGTTTTTTGTTTGTTTGTTTGTTTTGTTCTTTAGATTCCACATGTACGTGAAATCATGTGGTATTTATCTTTATCTGACTTACTTCATTCAGTGCAATACCCTCTAGGTCTATCAAGGCAATACCTTTTTCCATCCCATTCCTTTTAGTCTGTGTGTGTCTTTTAATCTGAAAGGAGTCTCTCGTAGGCAACATATGTAGGGGTCTTGTTTTCTTATCCATTTATCTTCTCTATCTTTTGGTTGGAGTGCTTTATTCCTCTCCATTTGAGATACTTGTTGATAAATATGAGTTATTACCATTCTTTTTTTTTTTTTTTTTTAGGCGAGGCAACCCTTGGTTGACCTCACATATTGCAAGGACCTTGTCAGCTTATAATCCTTTATTTTTTATTTTTTATGCCTACAGCACCTAGTCTTCCTAGGCGTTCTCCCATCCAAGTACTAACCAGGCCCGACCCTGCTTAGCTTCCAAGATCAGACGGGATCGGGCTTGTTCAGGGTGGCATGGTTGTAGACTATGACCATTCTTTATTCATGTTTTTGATACATGTTTTTTCTTCTTAAAGAAGTCCTTCCAACATTTGCTGTAATACTGCCTTGGTGTTGATGAATTCCTGTAGCTTATTTTTGTCTGGGAAGCTCTTTATCAGTCCTTCGACTCTAAATGATAGTGTTGCTGGATAAAGTATTCTTGGTTGTAGATCCTGGGTTTTCAGTACATTGAATATTTTGTGCCAATCCCTTCTTCTGTCCTGCAAAGTTTCTTTTGAGAAATTGGCTGCCACAGTCTCATGAGAGTTCCCTTGTAGGTAACTATTTGCTTTTCTCTTGCTGCTTTTAAGATTCTCTCTTTGTATTTAACCTTTGGCATTTTAATTATGATATGTCTTGGCGTGGGCCTCTGGGTTCTTTTTTTTTTTTTTTTTTGGATTCTCTGAGCTTTCTAGGGTTATATATTTATTTCCTTCACCAGATTAGGGAAGTTTTTCATCATTATTTCTTCAAATATATATTCAACTTCTTGTTCTCCCTCTTCAAGTACCCCTATGACATGGATGTTGTTACTCTTAATTTTGTCCCATAGGCTCCTTAAATTATTATTATATTCTTGGTTGCTTTCTTCTTGCAATTTTGGTTGGGTATCCTTGACTTCCTTATCCTCTATATTGGTGTTAATCACTGAACTTCTGTTTTGGAATACCACTCTAATAAACTAGCAGCTTAATGGAATAGCGATGTTTTATCTGCAAAAGAGTAATAGAAACTGACTTGCTATTGACTTATTTTTAGTGCCGACTTTAAATACTGTTGCTTTCAACAACAACACACAAACAAGAAGAAATTAATGATTATAAATAAATATTAATTATAGGAGACTGATTTAGGACTAAAATGCTTTGGGGTTGATTAATATTAAAGCTTTCCATTTTCAACTATTAGCCTCTCATTACTTAAATAAGTAATATGCTTAATACTTAAAGGGCGTTTTACTAAAAAAGGAATCATTATCTTGGGTTTAGTTCTTTTTATTTTATTATTTTAAAAGAATAACAGCCATAGTCATTTCACTTCTCTCATGAATCTGAACTTTAGGCAGAACTCAGGGGAGAAGGCTCTGTCCTTAGCGTGTCTGCTCAATTGGAGGCTGGAGGATCCAATTTCAAAATGCCTCATTAACTGTCTGGTTCTGGTTGTTGGCTGGGAGCTTAGTGACAGCCTGAGAGCTGGCGTCCTTTTGACGTAGCCTCTCCATAAGCTGCTTACAGTGCAATGGCTAGATTCTAAGGGCATGTCTCTCAAGAGAGACAAAATGGAAGTTGCCAGTTTTCTAAAACCTGAGCCAGAAAATTGGCACAGCATTACCCTGCCATAATCTTTTAATTCACTCTTTTAAAAAAAGGACTTTAGTTTTTAGAGCAGTTTTAGGTTCACAATGAAATTGAATGGAAAATATAGAGTTTCTATATGCCCCCTGTCCTCACATATATACTCATAGCTTCCCCCACAGTCAACCACCAGAGTGGTCCATTTGTTATAATAGATGAACCAACATCACCCTAAGTTCATAGTTTACATTAGGGTTCATTCTTGGTGTTGTACATTTTATGAATTTTAACATGTTTATATCCATTGTTATACTATCATATAGAATAGTTTCACTGCTCTAAAAATCCTCTGTACTCTACCTATTTATCTGTCTCCCCTCCTCCCAACCCTTGCCAATCATTGGTTTTTACTGTCTGCATAGTTTCACCTTTTCAAGAATATCATATAATTTGAATTGCTGTGATCTTTTGGTCTAGCAATCATGCCACCCATATTCTAGGATATGGAATCTATAGGCTCAGTGAGAGAAGAGCCAAAAAATCTTGGAGCTAAGTTTTAAAAATCACCATATTCTATATTATGTCTCGTTATAAATGAGATAATTTAGGTACAATAAGACTAAAAAACTTTCTCAAGGTTAAATGAGTAGTCAGGGTCAGGTGTTTTGCATTCAAGATTCCACACTCATCCAATAAATATATTCATTCATTCAACATATATTTGCTGGTCATCTACTATGTGCCAGTCACTGTGCTAGGACCCAGAGATTAAATATTAAAAAAAGAAGGGACAGGTCTTTGCCCTGTTAAAGTACTTACATTTTAGAACATGATATAGGCCTGGCAATTAACCTACATTGTGATAAATATCGCTAGTTAACAGTGCAGCCTAGAAAGAGACCCTTGTTCCAGATTTGGGGGTTCTGGGAAGGCTTCTTATATAAAGTTAAGGTCTATGTTAAAGCCTGAAAAAAAAAGTATTGTCAACAAAATGGGTTGAAGGAACAGCCATTAATATGTTCTAGGCAGAAGAACTAGCATAGGCAGAGGTCCAGAGGATAGAGGAAGAATGGCATATATAGGAGTTAAATGGAGTTTGGTATGAATGGAAGGGAGAATGAATGAGTAGATTATGAGAGGTAGAGGGAGATGAGGAGAATTGAAGCTAGAGAGATAGAGGAGGTGCCTGATCATGGTTCACCTTGTAAACCCTATTGAAGACTTAGAACTTAAATCTGGGGCTCAAAAAGGTCCTTATAGTTGTTTTTTTTTTTTTTTTTTACATGCCTACAGCACTGGTCTTCCTAGGTAGTCTCCATCCAAGTATCAACCAGGCCCAACCCTGCTTAACTTCCAGATCAGGTGAGCTCTAGTGTGTCAGGGTAGGGATGGCTGTAGAGGTTGTTTTTTTTTTTTAATTGCTTTTTTTTAGATAATTGTAGATTCACATGCAGCTATAAGAAATAATACAAAGAGATTCTGTTGTCTCTTTACCACTTTTTCCCAATGATAACATTTTGCAAAACTATAGTATAATATATATTGTGGTTGTGATATTATACAACCATTATACAGTGGCCTCTCATATTTGTGGGTTTTGCATCCATATATTCAATCATCTGGAGTTGTGATATTATAACAACCACTATACAGTGGCCTCTCATATCTGTGGGTTTTGCATCCATATATTCAATCATCTGGAGATCAAAAACAGTGTTTTCTATCCAAGGTTAGGAATCTGCAGGTACAGAGGGCTGACTATAAGCATTGTTTTATGCCATTTTATATAAGGGACTTGAGCATCCAAGGATGTTGGTATCTGCCTGGCACCAATCCCCGGGGGATACCAAGGGATGACTGTATTGACATTGATGCAGTAAAGGTACAGAACTTTCCATCACCACTAAGATCCCTTGAGTTGCAGTTTTATAGCCATATTCACTCTCCTCTCACCCACTTCCACCTCTTCCTTTTTTTTTTCAGCAACTGATAATCAGTTTATTAAAGTGGTTGATTTAAGAATCTGCAGCAGAGACTTTAACCTTGACTCCTGGATAAATACTGATGGAAGTAATCTGCTTAAAAGTCTCATAAGGACTGTGCATGTCAATGAATCCTTGTGGTCCTCATTGAAGAGGATCTCGTCTTAGAACCTTTGGCAAAAGGAGTTTTTCTCATGGCGATTCTGAGTCTTGGTAGGCCTCTGAACTAACAGGTCCTTCCACTTTGAGATTCTTTTCCTTTGCGGCTCTGGTAAAGTCAGCATATACCTTCTCCAGAGATTTTACATTGTGACTAATTAGGATAATTCTAATTCAGTGACTGGCCACTTCTGGTTCCACAGACATCTTTCTGGTACCTTTCAAAGCCATGGCTTTGACACAGCCTCCTGACTGACTTGTTGCTGCATGAAAGTGAATAGCAGTGCAGTCAGGAGCAGGAACAATGGACCTGCGCTCCCCTGCAGCAACGTTTAATATTGTTTTGGTTTAAAAAGGTGTTGATATGGTTGTGAGTACTCTTTAGAACATGAATTCAAGGGGTTGTGTTAATGCTGTATTGCAGAGATCCGTAGACCCTGCCTTTGAAGATTAGAATCTATCGGGTGAAATAGATTTATAAACAGATAATTTCATTACATCGAGGTAAGTAAAGTGCTAGAGATATTAGGGCATTTTTGGAATAGAAAGGGTCTTTACCTTACTAGGGGAGAAGGGATATTAGGGAATCCATGCTTGAACTGAGTCTTGAATGGTAAATAGAAGTTAATCTGGTGAAGATGGTTATGGAAAGACATTTTAGGCACTTAGAATAGCATGAACAGAGATGAATAGAAAGAAGCAGAGTATTAGGATTGTTAGGGGAATTACAAAGAGGTTGATGCTGTTTGAGGGGCAAGTGTGGAGGGGCAGGAAGTTGTAAGATGTGAGGCACTAGACCTAGATAAACCAGCTCATATCTTGAAGTGCCTGTTGTGTTGAACTTGGACTTGATCCTCAGTGGTTCTCAAACCTATCAGACCCAGTGTCTCCTTTTCATAGTGAATATTTTCTATAAATATTATAGATAATATCCCTTTATTATCCTTAAATGGAATTCATGTATAAATATAATTCATGTATAATAAAATTAACACATATAAAATTTCTAACAAATCAATATGATGTAAGTAATATAAAAGAAAGTTATAAAGAAAATATAATAATAATTTGAAATGTGTTTTAATGTAAATGTTCAAGCATTACTGTATTAGAACATATAATTAATTAATCAGATACTTGCACCTATATGTATAATCCCTTTGAAGGCACGGCAATAAATGCGGACATACCTAGATGTAGTTAAGATATTTTAAATGGTATTGCCACTGGTAATGAGATTTTTCCAAAATGTTTAACAACGTCTTTGTGAAGTTCTGACCAAACCAAAGTACAAGTTACATTAGTTGCATTCCTGGAAAATTTGGCGTTTATTAAAACTGTGCAAAAAATACTTTTTACCGAAGAAGAAAAAGGATAGATTTCTGTGCTCAAGTAATTATAAACAGATTTTTCCACCTCATGTTAAATGGGACATTGCCAGGTCATGTGGGACATGGGTCACTTTGTTCTGTGGGATGTTCTTGAGCAGGAGTTCGCAAACTACATCCTGCAGACCACACTGCCTATTTTTGTACAACCCATGAGCTAAGAATGGTTTTTACATTTTTAAAGAGTTGGACTAAAAAAAGAGAAGGATATTTAACAGCAATGGTTAACACTTGTAGAGAAAGTTTGCCAACCGTGTTTTCTTGAGCACTATAGGATGTGTAGCATCCTTAGTTCCTGTTCTAATGCCAACAGCACTCCAATCACTATGAAACCAAACATAGCTCTTAAACATTTCTCAAGTGCCTAGGGGTGGGGTGGGGGTGGGGGCAACACTACCTCGTGGAGAACCACTACCCTATATGATCGGTTTTCTATGTTTTTTTACTCTGCGGCACACTTAACAGATGCATGCATGATCTATTTCCATGCAGAATTCTTGATTCTTATGTTTTTCCCTTCTATTCAAGGAAACAATTGAAACAAGGGAGGACCTTATTAATATAAGGATAATCTTGAAAACCCTCCAATATATACTTATAAAAATAAATCTTTACAAACTCCAATACTTTTACTACTACAAATAACATTACTTGTAACTTATACCTGAGAGTAGATGTTTCACAACATGCTGACTGATAACAGCTGCAGCAGGTAATAGCCAGCTATCAGAAAGCTTCGTATAGTGATGTGACAGGATCCTACTGACATTTTAGATAGATTACTTTGATGGGGTATAGAAGATAGACTCAAGCAGGTACAAGCTTCGTTCAGGTTTAATTTAGTGAAGGCCTCTAACAGGGAGTAGGGACAGAACAGAGGGGATACATTATAAGAATTATTTCAGATGTAAAAATCAGTAGAACTTGATAATTAAAAGATTATAGGCATTAGTTCTTAACCTTTGTTGCCATTGGACTCATTTGGGAAACTTAAACAATATCAACATCTGGGCATCACTTTAGAATTTTTAGAAATTAGAATTTTTGAAATGGAGTCTGAGCACTGATATTTTTTAAAATATACCTCATGCTTCTAATATGCAGCCACTGTTGAGAACCACTAGTTCCAAGTTGTGGAGAGGAGGGAAGAATCAAGGATATGTGAGTACCAGGCTGCCAACTTAGGCTACTGGTAGATGCAGGGGGCATGCATTGAACAGTATCTGCTTCATGGTAGCTTTTCAGATATTTCTTGAATTAGATGAAAATTGATGGCTTTGAACTTGAAGTCAGTACTTCATTTAATTTCTGATTATTCTAAATTTCGATGAATTGACCCAAGTTCACGATATTATTGACTAGAACCCAACCAAAATAACTTATGTCACAAGTGAAGTTATATCAGAATGAATATCTTGATATGATTGGAGAAAGAGAATGATACCAGTCACCTGAATTGTGATGTGATATTGTGAAGCAAAGTGCCAGTGGAAATTATAGTATATTATATAAATTAATGTTTCTATTGAGTGATATAGCCAGAGATTTTGCATCCTCATACCTGCTAAATAGGCAGGTATTCAGTAAATGTTTATTGAATTGCAATATGAACTATCTTTAATCTATCAGAAAGTTATATTTATCGTAATATTTCTTTATATTAATGGAGGAATAAAGGCGTCATGTTTGCTTTTCAGCCACAGTCCCACTTCCTCTATCTATACCCTACCAATAAACTGTCTACCTTTACATTCCTCTGTTTTAATGCTACTGCCCAAGTTTAGCCAGGACTCCTGGTTTCAAATAATAGGAATGCAGTTTAAACTGTCTTGAACAGTAAATGGAATTTTTTGGTGCCTGTAGGTGGAAAGGGTGCTGAGATAAACAGAACTGAAGGAAGTCTGCAGGAGCCAGAGCCTTGGGGATTATAGAACAGGGATATCACTCCATTAGAACCCACTCTCATTTCTGCTTGGCTTCATTCTTTTTTATTGCGATCAGGCCTTTGCCAAAAGATCAAAGATGGCTGTCTGCAACCCAGCCTCATATCCTTCCAGTACCATGACCTCAAGAGGCAAGACCATTTCTATTCCTACTCTAAATTGAGAGATTCATTTGGATCAATTATTATGCCCAGGGAAAGGAGGGTACTAGGATTTGTCTGTTTAGGAGCTCATGCTAACTCCAATGGACAGGAGAGGATGAAGACATACTAAAGAAGATGCAGGGGAGAGCTTGTCCTGAGACCAGATCATTAACCATCACTGTCCTCTCCACGACTCCACTGCTCCAGCCTTCTGATGGTTTCCCACCTCAATTTAGTTACTTACTGTTCTCAGAACAGCAATGACAATTAAGTTTTGAAAATTTATGGAAAAGCATAAAGTAATATACAATTAGAGTAGTGTTATTATGAATAAGCTATTTGGCTGAAGATGGGCTATGAAGCTAAAATAATACATTCATTTAACAAAATTTACTTAGTGCTTCTTATGGGTAAGGCATCTTACAGTAATAGTATGTTAAACCAAGCCTGGCTGTAAGGCATATGAAATTATGTCAGATTTCATCAGAGAGCAAATTAATTTTATTCTCTTTTTTTATTAAAAATTTTTTATTTTATTTATTACTTTATTATTTT
This sequence comes from Pteropus medius, assembly GCF_902729225.1. Lineage (NCBI taxonomy): Eukaryota > Metazoa > Chordata > Mammalia > Chiroptera > Pteropodidae > Pteropus > Pteropus medius. Next base: position 24,641,375 of record NW_024349800.1, on the reverse strand, counting down.
CCTACCATAGTACTGGATATTTAAAAATGAGATTAGAGTTATTGACATAGAATTTGAATGATATGGAATTTTTAACTGCTTTTCTAACATTTAATATTTGCCAAGGGAATATCTTTGTCTTTATGAAGAGTTTATTCTCATTACTATCACTTGATAACCTGTTTTTGAAAACTTATTAGGTGATTATGAATCCCTTAAAATATGATCTGTAGTTAAGAAGCTACTTTTTTCTAGTTATCTACCAAATTCATATTTATTACTTTTTCCATCATTATAGTCTATTGCATCTGCTGACATGGATTTCAATCAGCTGGAGGCATTCTTGACTGCTCAAACCAAAAAGCAAGGAGGGATCACATCTGATCAAGCCGCTGTCATTTCTAAATTCTGGAAGAGTCATAAAACAAAAATCCGAGAGAGCCTCATGAACCAGAGCCGCTGGGACAGCGGGCTTCGGGGCCTGAGCTGGAGAGTTGATGGCAAATCACAGTCAAGACACTCAGCTCAAATTCATACCCCTGTTGCCATAGTGGAGCTGGAAATAGGGAAAAGCGGACAGGTGAGTTCAACTGCAATCAATTTCCCTTTGTAAACTGTATTTTCCATTACATATTAGCCATACGTGCAGATTGATTTTATATAAGTCTTTTTTGCGGAGATAATAAGAATAATAGGAAAAGACCCTGTTTCTTGGAATCCCTTTTTGGAGATGAAATCGTCTGAAAATTTGAGTACTCCCAATTGTGTATAGTCTAGAAATCAGCCTCAGGGTCCTGGCAGCTATCACAGAAGAACAAAATGGGTCAATAAGGTGATTGTAAAGAAGTTGGCTACTATTCCATTTTTGGTTAGATCTAAGAATTCCTGGCATTAGGTCAGAATCTCTAGGGCAATAATAGAGATGCTAAAAAGACCAAGGATTGCGATTAAACAACACAGAACAAAACTATCTCACCTAGTCATCTTTATAGGTAGTCAGGTATAGGAGGCAATGTATCTTAAGTACAGTAACGTTACTGTTCCAAACCCTACGTGCGCTTGAGCCCACAAATGATTTTAAATTTATCTCGATTTTTTATAAAACACTGCTGCTTTTCCTTGTAGTTTCTACAGTCATTGTAGCAGATATTTTAGCATCTGCATGGTTGTTCTTGAAGTCATTTGCTTTGTGTTCCAAATAATTGTCAGATCAGACTTTTAATGACCCAGTATATGTCTTTTGGGGAGAAAAAGCAGCAACTTGTAATTAAGAAGAGAAAACCCAGATCACTGAATTAGCTAACCAGATTTATTTTCAGATAAATAATGAAATACGTGCTTCAGTTACATGCTTTAATAGAAATGTATTCTTTTCTTCTAATGCTGAGAGTATTTTTTACCGGGCAGGTTTCCTCACATAGTCCCTTCTTGAGTTTCTTAGGATTTTTCAGTGTGATTTTTCAGATTTTTTGATAATGACTTTAATTTTAATTTAAAAGGTAATTTCTTTTCTAAAAAATAATTCTTCAAAATACATTTGGAGGTTCTTATATTCAGTTATTGTAAAATAGTGCTAATTGCCTTTATTGTCTTTGGTTTGTCTGACCCTGAAGTCTGTTCTCTTAACTGTTGTATTATACCCAGACCAAAAATCTAACAGTGTGATAGTACAGTTAGATATTTCACCAATAATTTGTATAGGCTAATTTTTATTCTAGCAGTAGCGATTATTTCATTTCGTCTTAAGTATATATTATTTGGATAGGAATATGAAAACATACATATCTACTTTAAGACCATCCTAGAAAGCTATTGTAGTATTTCTTAATATTTCTTGAACTGGAGTTTAAAATAAAATGTACCTTTTGGTTTTAGTAACTATATACCATCTGAATTTTGGGGGTACTGCCACAGGAATTTTTAAATCTTCTTTTAAATCTCTGTGGTTTTTCTTTGCTCTTGTTAGCCAAAATTGCAAAATAAATTTTTTTAACAGAATGCTTTTTGTCAATCAATTTAAGTCTAAACATCACTACAAATGATGTGTTACCTAGTTTCCAACAAATTTATATCTCTAAACTGTATTTCTCTTCTAAATTAAGTAATGTTAAGGAGAACTCTACTTAAAGATGAAAAAGCTATCAAAAAATTGAATATGCCCCAAACTAAGTTCCTCATATGCCTCCCAAACCAATTCCTCTTGCATTTTTTCTCATCTCAGTTAGTGACACCTCCATTCTGCCGGTTCATATCTTCTCTTTTTCTCACATCCACATCCAGTTCATCATCAAATCTTGCTGGGCTTAATTTTAAAATATATCTAAAATATGACTACTTTTCACCACCCCACAGTATGTTCAGATCACTAACACTTCTCTCCTTGATTATAACAACATCCTCTTAACTGATCACTCTACATCTACTCTTTGGCTTACTCTGAATACACAGCAGTATATCAATAGAGTAGCTCTGTTGAAGCATAAGTTAGATAATGTATATTTGGCTCTCACCTCTAGTGGCTTTCTGTCAGTCAGATTAATAGTCCTCTCCCTTACCCAGTCTACTCTAGCTAGACCCAGTGTTCTTCTTGCTTATTCCTAGAACATACCAGGCATGCTTCCTCTTTCGGGTCTGTACATTTGATTTTTTTCCTCTCCCGATTGGTCTTTCCTTAGATATCTACATAGTTAGCTTTTCCATTTTCTTGATGTCTTTTTTAAAAAGTCACTTTCTCATTAAGGTTTTCACTGACCACCTCTCTAAAAGTTTAGTCCTCCACTTCTTTATTTTTAAAAAGCTTTATTGAGCTATAATTTCCATATAATAAACTGTATCCATTTGAATTGTCCAATTTGATTAATTTTGGCTGATATGTATATATATATATATATATATATATATCAGTGTATACATATATATATATACATAAAAGTGTATACATATATATACACACACATATATATATATATATATATACACACACTTTTGAAACCACCACTACAGTCAACAGACAGTATCCATCACTCCCTAAAAGTTTTCTTGTGCCCCTTACAGTTCATCCCTCTCTTTACCTCAATTCCCAGGAAACTGCTGATCTACCTTTTGTTATCATAGATTAATTTTTCCTGCTTTATTTTTTCTTTTTGTCACTTATTACTACCTAACATGCCATATACAGTTGACTCTTAAACAACATGGGTTTGAACTGTGTGGGTCCACTTGGATGGATAGACATGGATTTTTTTTCAGTAAATATATAGTCGGCCCTTTACATCCCTAGGTTTCGCATCTGTGGATGTGGAGGGCTGACTCTATGCATTGTTCTACACCATTTTATGTAAAGTACTTGAGCATCCGAAGATTTTGGTATCTGCGGGTGCCCTGGAACCAATCCTCTGCAGATACTGAGGGACTGTGGTTAAGTTTTGGGAGAGTCAAAAGTTATATGCAGATTTTTGACTCTGCGGGTGGGAAGGGGTCAGTGTTCCTATCCCTGCCATGTTGTTCAAGTGTCATCTGTGTTTGTTTTACTTATTAATCTTGTATGTGCTCCACCTTAGCATATAAGGGGGCAAGGATTTTTGCTATTTTGGTCACTGCTATATCCTTAAGATCAAGAATTCTGTCTGGCACATGGTGTTCAGTAAATATTTGTTGAATGAATAAATGAATCACATAGTTTTCTATGTACTAAGCGTCTACCATGTATCATGCACTGTATAGGTTGGGGATATATCAGTGAATAATATAGACAAGTCCCTTATCTTATGGAGCTGATAGTAAAAGAAAAATAGTAGTAATTAGTGTAAGAAAGTATGTCAGAGTCCAAAGAGCCTTACCAAAGCTCAGAAGAGGGAATGGCTCTCTTTACCATGGAAGTTGAAGAAGGCAGTTCTGAGGAGGTAATATTTACATCTGATTTCTCTGACAACTTCAACTCCTATTCAGAGCTGAGTGTTATGAACAATGAAAAAAGTTGGTACAGGCAGTACTAATTCTCTAGAGTTTATGAACATAACCCTTGCATATAACATCGATGTGACCTTTGGCAGTGGTTTAATACAGATTCCTGATGATTGCCATTTCTTCTTTTTTTTAAACCACTTCCTACATGTTAGTTTTCCAGTTTCTCAACTCACAGGGAGTAAGAAGTAGCAAGAAGTAAATTGGCAGAAAAATTATTGCAAGCAAAAGCAAGACTCATTTAGTGCAGTGGTTCTCAGCATCACAGTATATCGGACTCAACAGAGGAGCTTTAAAAAATTATGAATGCTTAGACTCCACCTCAAAGTAAGAGGCTACCACTTCAGTTTGAGCAAGGAAGGCTTTTATAAGGAGGGAGGCTGATCTGGGAATGCAAAATACAGGCAGAGGGAAGAGCAAAGGCAAGAAGTTGGCCTTGATAAGAAATTTGGATTTTTATTCTGAGATTAATAGGAGACCATTGGAGGGTTTCAAACAGGGATTGATGCAATGTGATTTATGTTCATATAGGATCACTTTGATTCACATGCGAAGGATGGATTATAATATAGTCAAGAGAGAAACCATAGTACTGAGATCCCAAGAAAAAAAATCACAAAGGTTGGAATTGTTCTTTTGAACATTGAAAGTGACTCCCTTTTACTTCCAAATCTCTGTGTGATAGTAGTTAGTTAAGATGGGATCTCACGATAAAAAACCAAAAACCAAAAAAATTCATCCTTCATTCTTTTAGCAAGGTAAGGTATCCAAAATGAACAGAGCCTAAATTAATGCTCCATTTTGAAATGGGGTTACGTACAAAATGAGACTTCAGACAATCTCCATTCCACATTTCTACCTCTGTTCCACAGTTATGAAAATTCCCTTCCTTCTAAAATTTTATTGTAACTTCTTTCAAAATTTGTTTGTCAAGCCTAGGGATAACTAATAAAAATCAGTATTGTGTGAAATGAAAAAAAAAAGTGGATCCAGGGGAACACTTAGAGGGAGCTATTGTAATGGTCCAGGTGAAATAATATTAGCAACGAAGATGGAGATAATTTTAGCAGTTAAAGTGGAAAGAAGGGAGCAGATAGAAGACATGTTTTGATTGTAGATGAGTTGCTTTGAGATGAATTTGAAAGGATGTGGAAAATGAAAGAGAGGAATTAGAAATAAGGTTTTTTTTTGCATGAATATGTTAGTATGAATTGGTAATCCTAGTCTTCAACAGTTTCATTGCTAAGTTGACCATCAAATATGCAACTTGAGTTTTTCGATAGATATAATCAGTCCTTCCCCTTGGGAAAAAATAAATCAAAAGAAATTATTTAACATTTCACAGTTAAGAAAAGGCTATACTGAAGTAATTTTATTTTTAAACTCCCAATTTATACAGAGATGCATTTGAGATTATTGAATTTAAATTTTTCCTAATAGGCTTTAAAAAATCTTTCTTATGAGGCACCCTTTTCTATATGTATATTATACTTAAAAAGATTTAAAGAGGAAGAGAAAGATTATGAGTGTCTTGGCAAACTTGTTGACCCTGTGAGAACAGGGCTTTGGCACTGCTAAAGTCCTCAGCTTCTGACTATTAACCTGCCAACAGGCAGCCCCTGGTGTTGGACTTCTTTCAGATTGTTGCTGTTCCAGCTCTCTGGTTCTATTCTTGTGGACAGATGGGTTGCTTGACAGGAAGCCAGGAAACCAAGCCTTAAGAGGACTTGGAAACAATTTTTGGGTGTAAGTCCTCTGTGCTAAACTCAGGGTGACAGTGTATCCTGCCCAGCAATATTGAAACTGCTTGTTTGTCTAGTATTTGTGTACTGGCTGATTGGCTGTGGGCTTCATTCCATGTATGCTGCTGCTCTACTGCCAGGATGAATGTAGAAGGCCCCTGGCCCAAGCTCATTCTTAGCACTTGTTTTGTATTGTGTAAAATACACATAACATAAAATTTACCATTTAACCATTTTTAAGTATTTTACAGTTCGGTTGTATTAAGTACATTCACAATGTTGTGAAAGCATCACCGCTCTCTTATTTCTAGAACTTTTTCATCATCCCAAACAGGAACTCTGTACCCATTAAATAGAAACTGCCCATTCCCTCCTCTCTCTGGCCCTTGGTAACCTCTATCTACTTTATGTGTCAGTAAATTTGGTTATTCCAGATACTTCATATAAGTGGAATCATACAGTATTTGCTCTCCTGTGTCTAGCTTAGTTTGCTTAGCATAATGTCTTAAGATTCATCCATATTACAGCATATGTCATAATTTCATTCCTTTTTAAGGCTGATATTCCATTGTACATATATACCACATTTTATCCATTAAATGTGTTGATGTTTGAGTTGTTTCTACCTTTTGACTATTGTGAATAATGTTACTATGCACATGGATAAACAAATATCTGTTTGAGTCCCTGCTTTTAATTCTTTTGCATGTGTACCTAAGAGTGGAATTGCCGGGTCATATGGTAATTCTGTTTAACTTTTTGAGACACTGCCGAAGTATTTTCCATGGTGGCTGTGTCATTTTACACTCTCATCAACATTTGTTATTTTTTGGGTTGATGTGTATGTGTGTGATGTGTGTAAATTGCCATCTTAATGGATGTGAAGTGGTATCTCATTGTGGTTTTAAGTTATATTCCCTAATTGTTAGTGATGTGTTGAGCATCTTTTATGTGCTTAATGACCTTTTGTAAATCTTCTTTGGAGAAATGTCTATTCAAGTCCTTTGTCCATTTTTTAATCTGGTTGTCATTTTTGTTGTTATTGTGAGTTGTAGAAGTTCTTTCTATATGCTGGATATCAATCTCTTATCAGATATATGATTCACAGATATTCTTTTGCATTCTGTGGGTTTTCTTTTCACTCTAGATAATGTCCTTTAATGCACAAAAAAATTTAATTTGATATAGTCCAATTCGTCTATTTTTTCTTTTGTTTCATGTACTTTTGGTGTCATATGCAGATCTAATGTCATGAAAGTTTTCCCCTGTTTTCTTCTAAGCATTTTATAGTTTTAGCTCTATAGGCCTTTGATCCATTTTGAGTTAATTTTTATTTATGGTGGAAAGCCATTATTAATATTTTTATATGGATTTTTAAAAATGATTTCTTAATAGAGGAAACAGAAAGTGGGACTTCTGATCGTGGAAGCTAAGTTTCAGGTGTATCGCGTTTCTGAACTTTCTAAATAGCTCTGTGTGTAATTAATTAAAGAAGTCCCAGTAGTATCACTCAGGATGCAGGTGGCAATAATGATGAGTGGTAATCACTGGGAACTAGCTCAGATTAACTGCCAAATAAGCTCAACTTCCTTTTTGTTGCTAGGATTATTAACCTAAGTAGATCAGAGGAAGTCAATAACAGGAAATATATCTGAATTTTAATACATCATTGTGGATTTAATAAGTCTTGTGGTTATAGTAGAGAAGCATGAGCAGAATTATGATGATAAAGCTAGTGAGTACATAGTTAATTTAGAGGTGACATCCAAATAATATTGATCACAAAATGAGTTTGTCCTGTCATCCTATGATACCTCCTCTTCACATACTTTCTTAAGCTAGGGAAAACAACCTAGCCTTTTAAGAATATAGTTTAAGGCTTATAGTGTAAGAACTATATAGTTATAGTTCTATGCTCTACCACCTATTTATATTGCATAGCCCAACAAAGTAGGACTGTATTTTTCATACGTGAATATCTTTTCCTGTTGCTACTTTGATTGTTCTTTATCCATCCCCATTTTCACTTGGTAAAATCCATTCTCTTCTTCAGAGTCTATATTACTGAATACCTCTGCCATGAATTTCTCCCCAATTATCTCAACTGGATCTGATAATCTGAATTTTCAGGATATTTTTCTGTAACATTTGATCCAACTTAGATAGAAAACAAAACACTTGAAAACATAAACTACCACAGTTCACCCATTATGAAACATAATTTGAATAAGCCTAAAACTTTTAAGGAAATTGAATTCATAATTTTAAAACTTCCAAAGAAGAAATCTCCAGGTTTAGATAGTTTCACTAGAGAAGTCTACCAAACATTTAAAAAGTAACACCAGTTTTACATAATCTCTTCCAGAAAAGGGAGAGAATTCTCCCAATTTATATCATAAAGCTAGTGTGACCTGATACCAAAACCAGACAAAGGCAGTGGAAAACACACACACAGCAAAAAAACCCCAAGAAACAAACAAACAAAAAACCCCAAAACTCTACAGATGAATATTTTTTATGATGCAAATGCAGAATCCTTAAAGTATTAGTAAATAGAATTCAGCAATATATAAAAATAATTATATACAATGATAAAGTAAACTTGATTCCAGGTGTGCAAGGCTGATTCAACATTTGAAAATCAGTCAGTGTAATCTACCATATCAACAGGCTAAACGAGAAACTATATAGTTTTATCAGTTGATACAGAAAAAGTATTTGATAAAATTCAACACTCATTCATAATAAAAACTTGAAAAATAGAAATAAAAAGGAATTTTTTTTATATTGGTAAAAGTCATCTACAGATACCTACAGCTATATTGAAGGGTGAAAGACTGAATGGTTTCCCCATTCTGATCTGAGAACAAAGCAAGGATGTCCATCCTCATCACTCTTATTCAGTATGATGTGGAAGATGAAGCCAGTGTAATCAGAAAATCAAAGGTATATACACAGATTGGAAAGAAGAAATAAAACTGTCCCTATTTGAAGATCACATGATTATGTGGAAAATCCCAAGAACTAATAAGTGAATTCAGTGAAGTCACAGGATATAAGGTAAATATACCAAAATCAATTGTATTTCTGTATGTTAATGAGCACATGGGCATGGGCATCAACATTAAAAATACAATACTAGTCTACAGCCATGCCACCCTGAATGTGCCTGATCTCATCTGATTTCAGAAGCTAGGCGGGGTCGGGCCTGGTTAGTACTTGGATGGGAAATCACCTAAGAATACCAGGTACTGTTGGCATAAAAAAATGTATATATACACAATACTATTTACAATCACTCAACAACAACAAAAAAGAAATATGCGGGTATAAATCAAACTAAACATATATAGGACTTGAGAAAATTACACAATGGTGATGAAAAATCAGAAGTTATAAATAAATGGAGAAATATACTATGTTCATGGATTAAAAGATTCAACATAGTAAAGATATCAATTCTCCCTAAATTGATACACAGATTTAATGTAATCCTATCAAAATCTAGTAGAGGTTATTTTTAGATATAGAGAAGATTATTCTAAACTTTATATGGAAAGGGAAAGGAACTAGACTAAAACAATTTTGAAAATTAGAATAAAGTGGAACAATTCAGTCTACCTGATTTCAAGACTTATTTTAATGCTGTAGTAATCAAGACTGTGGTATTGTCACTGGACAGGTGACTAGGTTCTTGTCAACATCACGAGAAAGAATTCACAGACAGATATGAAGGTGATGAAGTAACAGCTTAAGTTTATCAGAAGCAAAATATACTCTAAAAAGCAAAAGTACACTCTCAGAATAGAGAGTGGGCAAGCTCTTTGTTGTGGGTTTGGGGGTTTTATCTATAGATCTAACTAAGAGGTGGAATATTCATTAGCTTGGGTGGGCTCTACCTAGAAAGAAGGTGGTTTTTCTCGGAATCAGGAAGACATCCCTTTTCTTGGCTTGTTTGGGTTTTTTAGGATGTCAAGACATCAGATGCATGATGGGTACAACCTCAACTGCAGTGCTGATTTATTATAATAGCTGTATAACAAAGAAAGAATTAGGCCAAAGGTGAACGGGGTCTGATCTGCGCATGTGCCTTTGTGGAAAGACCACCAGTGTCTCTGGGTCAGGATGTTGTGGGCTTTAAGCTCCTCTAAGGGCCCATTAGAGCTCATGGTGACCAGGCCTATGCCCCTGTGGGTTTCTCACCTTCCTGCTCATATCTCTCTATCTGCCTGCTCTAACAGTATGGGCAGAGGGATGGACACATAGATCAATGGAACAGAATACAGAAACCGGAAATAGAACCACATAAATGTGTCCAAATGATTTTTGACAAAGATGCAAAGGCAGTTCAGTGGAAGAAAGGTAGCCTTTTCAACAAGTGGTGCTAGAGCAATCAGACATCTATAGAGAGACAGAGGGAAAAAGAATGTCATCCTAAGTCTCACACTTATAAAAATTAACTCTAAATGGATGATAGAATTATAATATTAATGTAAAGCTAAAACTTTTAGAAAAGAAACAGAAGATTTTCAAGATCTAGTACTAGGTAAGGAGTTCTCAGACTTGACATCAAAATTATAATTCATAAAAAGACAACTTGATAAATTGGACTTCACCAAAATTAAAAACTTTTGCTCCATAGAAGAATCTTAAGGAGGTGAAAAGACAAGTTACACAGTGAGAAAATATTTTCAAGCCTCATGTCTGACAAACCTCATTATCTAGCATATATAGAGAACTCTCAAAACAGTAAAAAACCAAACAATCCCATTAGAACATGGGCAAACATGAAGAGACATTTTATGGAAGAAGATATACAATTGGTAAATAACTAAAAAAATGTTCAACATCATTAACCATAGGTAAGTGCAAATTAAAACCACCGTGAGATATCACTAGACAGCTATCAGAATGGCTAAAATAAAAAATAGTGACACTACTAAATACTAGGAAGGATGTGAAGAAACTAGACCATTCTTACATGCTTCTGGTGTAAAAATGATGTAGTCACCCTGGAAAATGTTTCTTTTATAAGTAAACATGCAGACAGCACTCAGCAATTGCACTCTTGGGCATTTATTCCAGAGAAATGAAGATTTAAGTTGATACAAAAACCCATACATGCATGTTTGTAGCAAATTAGTCATAATTGCACAAAACTGGAAACAACCCAGATGTCCTTTCAACAGGTAAGTGGTTAAACAAACTAGCATATCCATACCAGAGAATACTATCCAACAAGAAAAAGGAACCCACCACTGATACATACAGCAACCTGGATGAATTCCAGAAAATTATGCTGAGTGAAAAAAACTAATCTCAAAAGGTTATATACTATATATAACATTCTTGACAGGACAAAATTATGTAAATGGAGAGCAAATTAGTTGTTGCCAGAGGTTAAGGAGGGAGTAGGGGCAGGAGGGAAGTAGGTGTGTAGCTGTAAAAGGGCAATGTGAGGGGTCCTTGTGGTGATGGAAATGTTCCATATCCTGACTGTATCAGTGTCTATCCTGGTTGTGATGTACTATTTTGCAAGATATTACCATTGTAGGAAACTGGGTAAAGGGTATATAAGATCTCTGAATTATTTCTTAAAATTACATGTAAATCTATAATTATCTCAAAATAGAAAGTTTAATTTAAAAATTTTTTTAAGAATTAATAAATAAAGCACCTGTCTAACTTAATCAAAAAAGGAGGTTAGTGGGTTATATTCTTATGAAGCCCAAACATGGTTCCTGGGTTCAGCTACTGTTTGCTCTTTCTGGCTCTGTTCATGTCATTCTGTAAACAAGCTTACTCCCTGTGGAGGTAAGATAATGGCTATCAGGCCCATACCAGTAGAAAAGGTGCTTCTCTCTTCTCAATATACTGATCCTTATTTTCTCTGCTTAGGTTTCATGGCTACCCACGGAGAAGTCACTGTTTACAGGAATTAGGGTAGTTTAAACTTGTAGTATTTGCCCAGCCCTTTGATCAGCCCTTTGGAAGTGTAGATTGACAGCTGATACCACAAGAAATGGGTAAGGAGTAGTTTCTCAAAGGAATTGGATATATTAGACAAACAAAACTAATATATGTCCACTACAGTGCTTGTTAGTTTATGCCTTCAAGAGGCCTACAATTTATCATTCATATTTGTATCTCTTAAACAAGACTCAAAATATTAAAGTAGGTGTTTGATAAATTTCGAATGAATTAATGAGGAAGAGAATCCATATATTAGTTATCTACTGCTACCTAACAGAATTTCCCTCAAGTTAGGGGCTTAAAACATTTATTATCTCACATAGGAGTTGGGATATAAATTTGGGAGCAGCTTAGCTAAGTGATTCTAGCTCAGGGTTTCTCAAGTCACACTGCATGTCAGCTGCAGCCATCCCAAGACTTCACTGGGATTGGAGGATCTGTGTCCAGGCTTACTCATGTGGCTGCTGGAAGAGGCCTCAGGTTCCTTTCTGGTTGTTGGCCATAGAGTATTGTAGCAACTGGTTACTTCCATAGTGACCCAGGAGAGACAAAGCAAGCAGAAAGCCACAGTGCCTTATATGACCTAGTCTCTGACTTTTAAACCATTACTTCTGCTTTAAAAAAAAATTGTAAATATATGTCACAGTTTATTATTGGTGGGACATAATGAGGAATAGAGCAGTGTAACAAGTATGGGATTAATGAAGTTAGCCTTTGTTGATTTGTTATGTGTTTTAGTTTTTATCCATTTAACAAATATCTACTAGTGTTTAACATAAGAATAATAAATAATTATTATTTATTATGTCATTATCATGTTCCAGGCACTGTTCTAAACATATTTTATGCATTGACTCATTCAGTCCACTTACCAGCCCTCTGAAATAGGTATGATTTTTTTGCGGGGGGCTGTAGATTAACTTTATTTTTGAAGCTGCAAAGATAGTATGAGTTCCTTTATACTATTCATCCAGTTTTCCCTGTTCTGTTTCAGGATCCAATCCCAGGTACCACTAAATTGCTAACTAAGCTAACTAAATTATGTTTAATTGTCATATTTCCCCAGTCTCCTCTAATCTGTGACAGTTTCTCATCTTTCCTTATTTTCCATGACCATAAATCTTGAAGAGTACTGGCCCTATATCCTGTGGAATGTTCCCCCAGTCTGGGCTTATGTTGCTTTTCTCATGGTTAAACTGGGGCTATGGGTTTCAGGAAAGAATACAACAGAGGTCTAGTGCCTTTCTAGTCATACCATATTAGGGAATGGATACAATCCACATGATATGACTGCTGCTATTAACCATCACATGTTATGGTAACATTTAATAGGTTTCTCTCCTGTAAAGTTACTGTTTTTCCCTTTGCCTTTTCTGTTCTTTGGAAGTTACTTTTTTTTATTATTGTTAGAAACAAGTAACTAAGTCCAGCCCACATTCAAGGGGAGGGGAATTAGGCTCTCATTTTTGAAGGAAGTATCAAAGAATTTCTTAACATATTTTAAATCACTACATTACATTGTCTGTCCAAAATTATTGACATTGCTCTCTCATGCAAAATATGTTTGCCCCCTCCCAGTATTCTACAAAAGTCTCGACTTCTTTATAGCATCAGCTATAGTCCAGGATGTCATCATCTAAATCAAGTCTAGGTTTGGATAAGGATCTTAGGTATAGTTCCTTAATTTCAGCTCCTTGAGTGCATTACCTCTCTATCTGAAGACCTGTGAAACTAGAGGCAACTTATCTGCTGCCCACAGACTGAGAACACAATAGTCATTCTTGTTCAAAAAGAAGGAAAATATTGGCAGAAAGGTGTCATTACTTCATACCACTTCTGAAATTCAACTGGGCATAGATTGGTATGGTAGTTCTTTGATTAGAATTCAAAGTCTAGGAATAATTCTCTGTTGCTCTTAGCTTCCTCTCCTGAGATTTTGGTTCTATTCAAGTTACTTTCCTTTTCTATGAAAGGTAGTCTGTATTTGCAGTTGTGTAGTTTCCTCTATCTGCTTCCTGCCTGTAGATGTTTGTAAGCCCAAAAGACTCTTCATTTTGTACTGTTTTTGTTCCTTTCAGTCCAAATGAGTAGTGTTTCTGCCTATGTAATTCTCTTAAAAACTTTATGGGTCACCTACAAGTCTTATTTGGGATCACTCCACATGTATAGTTCTTTCAGTTTTTCCGTCAAGTAGGAAGTTTAGAACAAGATTTCAGTATTTAGTTTAGATAAAAATTTGTGTTAAACTGCTTGCAGCTCCAAGTCACTACAGCACAAACCACTGCAGCACAGGGCTTGGACAGAGAGGTGTAGGAGTTCACGACATGTTTAAATGGATTGTATTACTTTATGTACTAATTCACTTTCTTTCAAAAAGATGGCACCTATCTAAAGTTTCACAATATATCTCCCCAATCTTATTTTAATAAATAATTTTGTTAGAATTCAAATCTCAACTGAAAAATTGCCCAGGCAATTGAAATTGATGTTGAGAGAGAGCCAGAGCTTGTATATAATCTGTGGCTATTAAGATAGGATGGTTTCTCAGCATAAAAGTAATTTTCTTCTTGAGTCAACAGTGGTAAATTAATACAGAATCTTTTTCAAGTCAACAGAAATAAATTAAACCTTCTATTTGCTATGTCTGGTTGGTAAAATGGATATCTTTCAACAGTGTACAAGTTATATGATATTTAATACTTTGGGTCATGCTTTGATGTATATATATTTTTCAGATAATTGCAACAATATTGTGAGATATGTAATACAGCCATTAAAATCTTTTTTTAACAAATTAAGAGGCTGAGAGACAGAAAAAATTATTTGCTTTAGCTCACATGGGTAACTTGTAGCCCAGGCAAGAAGAAAACAAAGTTAGATTCTAGTTTCCTATCCTTTTCAGAAAGCCACCTAGTCTTTATTTTGTGTTACAACTTTTGGGTACATCAGGTAGTTTTCTGGATGTAATGTGTTTGGTAGTGAGAAAGGAGTGGAGCTAATAAATAATGACTTCTATGGAGCTGATACAAGGGTTGTTGGATTTGTTTGTTTTTCTCTTTGACCTTTTATGACTTAAACTTTGACATTTGCTCTGACTTTCTTGATGCTTTTTGTAGACGCATTCTCTCATTGGTTGGTGGTTTTCTATAAAAACTATCAATCATCTACACCCTGGTTCTCTTCCGAATTTAAGGTTTATTTTCAAAGGTATATTAAGTTCGAGGTTTGCTTTCTGTTTGGCACTTGGGATTAATAAACTTGATCCACTGGTTGATTACTGCTCAAATCCTGGAAAGTTTGTGCTATTATTTGAAAAAATAATACTTTTGTGTTTTTATGAGCCTTGTGAATGCCTATGGCAATAGTCCTTTGGCAGAAACACACGGAGTAGTGATATTATAATGATTTACTCGGGTGGGTGTGGACAGGAAGTTTATGCTATACTTTGCACTCACATATATTTATTTATGTCTATAAGTCAACAATACTTCCTTTGCTTCTGCTTCAGATGTCAGTCAATCACCAGCATATGCTGTTCACCATTTACATTTCAGAAACTGCTCAGAAACCTTGAAATAATCCCTTACTTTTGCCGGCTGTTCCTCCATTTTAGTTTTCCTAGAGCCTTTGGCTGCTTTGGAGAGGTCTGGCTGACTCTCCAGCACTGCCCTCCATCCTGCCCTATTTACCTAGAATAGCTCGTAAGATGCCATTCATATGAGATTGTATTTTCATTTTATTTGAAGAAAGGTATCTATATTTAACTTTGGAAACAAATGATATAGCTAGTGTTTTTATATTAGAAATGCAGATGAGATGATAGTATTGCCAAAGAAATGAAATACTCCTTCCCTCCTCCTATCATCTCACACAGTGCATGAGAGTAGTTCAGTAATTAGTAAACCCTTTGTGGCCAAGATCTTTGGAATGATATGTATGGTATGTAACTTTACTTCCATCAGTATATATTTGTGAGTATTGAAGGAGTTCAGAACCTCCCCAAGATGTGCCACTTTAGCATGTGAATTATTTTGAGCTGAAGGCAGTCAAGACCCTGTGGGTTCACAAGAAACTTTTACTTCCCCCTTAAAGAATTTAAATTAGGGGCCTCGTTCATAATAAAAGTTATCACTAGAAATAACTTTTTGCGACCTATTGTATGGCAGGGCAAACTTCTAATTACTGAACATCTGCTCTTATTGTCCTGAGGATAACCTTCTCCCCCTCTGAAGCCCCAAGGTGCCTCACCTCACTCTTAGCTCAGAGGATCACATATTCCTCATTTTCTTTTTCTCTCTCTGAACCTATCACATATGTGGGTCTCTGACTCTCTCACGTATGTGGGCATATGAACATATGTAATTAAATTCGGTTATTTTCTCTTGTTAATCTAATCTGTCTCATGTGGATTTAATTATTAGACTAATTGCAAGAATCTAGTAGGGTAGAGGAAAGTTGCTTCCACTCTCACTCTACAAAAATCTCAGATATGGTAGCTGTGAGAGGTATTATTTTATTATTTATTTTACTCATATTTGGATTAGAATTTAACTTTATGGATTTCTCATAGGGAATGATTCAGAAAGATGACCTTTGGTGGTGGTGTTTTACACTATGTTCTTTGGTGTCATGGTGATCCCCAGAAGTCCCTCAGAGTTTATCATGGGTGAGGAAAGCTGGAGCCTAGGTATACAGGGCTCTGGCCTCAATGTCTACTTCAGTCAGAGCACCTGCAATTTTATCTGTTGAATTAGTGGGGTTCCACAAAAGGTTTAGTTTGAAAGAGGATTCTGGAGCTAAAATTTAAAACCACCAGATAAGCAGAAAGACCTAGGAGTAGGAAACCTAGGTTCCAGTTCTGGCAATTCTATAAACAGGTCTTGTAGTATTAGGCAAGTCACTTAACATATCTTTCTAGTTTTTTATGCATAACATAGAACTATTCTGTCTACCTCATCAAGTGGTTTTAAGATAGTGGTTTTAAAAACTGATGAATCAAAAAGTATAATAAAGTTACTGTTAATAATAGCAACAATTTTGAATAACGGAAATTCAAAATGTTTTCTAATTTTGCTATAGACTTTATTATAATAACTATAGGCTTTCTTCCAACTTTCTGTGATCTAGGGCATTTTTTTTTTTTTTTAGTAAAGTAAGATTTGTTGGCAGACTTCCTTAAAACTTTATTTCTAATATAAGAAAATGACTACTTATAAACATATTCATATGTATGCATGCATATATACACAAATGTATATATTTGTATGTATATCTTTAAAAATTTATATTGATTTTCTTTCACAGTTTCTAAGAACATAAGTAAATGACACTTACCTTGGAGAAAACTAGCTTTCTCTGCATTCCCAAGAGAGAAAGTCCAGGATGCTTGTATTTCTTTTCAGTCTTTGAAGGGGCAGAAAATTGTGCCTGAAATTGGGTTGGCATGTTTCTGAGTATGGTCTTAAGTTACTCTGCTCAATTGCATTGATGCCATTTCCTTTCTTTCTTTTTTTCAAGCAAGAATACAAGCTTAGTGTTTTCTTTAGGAAACTATCCCTAGCTCGTATATATTTATTTAAATTCCACAGCTTGTGAAATCATAGGGACAAGCACAAAGAATAGATTTCATTCAGAAAAGTCTCAGTAATTGTGTTCCAGCCTTAAAGAGAAAAAGCCTGTGCTCTTATGTTTTACCTGATGGAGTGTTAGAATAGTCTCTCTTTAAGGAGTTAATTAGCCAATTTGACACAAAGAGGGAGCGAGACTAGCATTATAGGGTTAGGTGGTGCTGGCTTATTATGCAGCTCTTGCACAGCATATGCATTTTAAATATTAGGGGAATTAAGGTGCTCCTTGCATCACAGCACTAGAGTTGGACGGCTCAAGTTATAATTTTGAGCATAGCTGGCCAGTTTCTGGTAGGTAGTTATGGACATAAAGGAAAGCACAGTCCTATCTGAAAAGTAATATACCTGCCTTTGCAGTATTACATGTGAGATATGCCAGAGGGTATTATTTTCCTATCTTTTGGAAGTTAACAAAATTAAATATCTGAAAAGAAATGTTCTTTTTCCTTACTTAAAACTCTTTTTCTACTGAACAAAAACAGTCCACAGTACTGGGAATTCCATAGGAATTAGGGACTTTTAACTGGTTGGGTATTTTCTGGCACAGTAATATGTTTTATTGACCAAATAATCCTCTTGGGAAAATTTTTTAAATTCCATAATAAATATAACAATAGCCATTTGTTGAGTACCTCTTATGTGACAGTTCTTAAAATAATATTTTAAGATACATAAATGAGGAAAAAGGTTCAGAGATGTTAAACAATGTACTCAAGGTCATACAACTCAAGTAGGAGGGTTAGAGGGGTAAGCATAGTTCTCTCTGGCTTTAAAACTCATTTCTTTCCCCCTAATCATGCTCTATCAGCAAAGAATCATTAATGAAATATACCTCTTAGTTTTCAGAGTATAGTTTCCCTTTACAGCAATTTATGTCAAGTGGATCCTGCTTTAAATTTATTTTTCGTGTTGAAATTAGACATAATATAACTAAAAATTAAAATCCAGGAGACTAAATTAAAATATTTCAGGAAGAAAGTTAAGGTTGGAATCTTTGGAGTTATATATTGCCAGCACTGGTTTGCCTTGGCTAGGGTTTTGGTACACCTCTGTCAGCTTGCTTTTAGTTTATGTTCTTTAGCACAGGAGTTTTCCTTGACCATTGATCACCATTTTTCTCTTCACATTGCTGTATTCCCTACGCCTAAGAGATTATCGAAATCTTTTTGGTCCACACCAATGGAAGCTTCGTTTTTCCTCCAGATATCCACGATTAATGTAGGGATGCAACATTTAGTCAGTAGGTGCCATTATCTAACATATGATGTGCTTCAGTGTGAGACTTCTTTTCTTCAATGCTTTAGTTTATTTTAAATGAATCCATTTGTACTCTCTGGATCAAAAACTTTGGATCACTGATTTGTTTATAGTAAAAAATACTTTTAGTTTTCTTTAATAAATTACATTTGTAAAGTTGATTTGTGTTTTCTTCTGCCTGTTTTATTAATAAAAGAAGTTGATTAATAACCAAGCTGTTTTATGTTTTTTTTGTTGTTTTTTTTTGTTTTTTTGTTTTTTATGCTGGTGCCTGGGTAAGGGTGCTGGTAAAAACAACCCTTTTGATGAAGATGAGCTATCAGGCTAGGTAATGCTTTTACAACTACCAAGGTGTTTAAAAGAAGTTGAAATACTTCACTTTATTTGTAAGGCCAAACGATACTCTAAACCTGTTTTTCTGTGAAGATATAGACACTTGAGAAGATTGTTAAGTATCCTTTAGCTTTGGACTAAGGAACACTAGTATACCCCCCGACTAAGCACACATTGTTTTATTCAAAGAGGTTAAGTCTTATCATCATCTTGAGATTTGGCTATGAGTCAGAGCCTTTGGAAACCAGCTAAGCTGGTGATACTGGGTATATAGGCAAAGGGAATAGCTTATATCTTGCCCAGTTAGAGGTTAAACAAGAATAGCAATTACAGCTTCCTAAAGATGCCTCTGCTTAATACTGACTAAGAATCTAAGGGTGTCTCTTTAAATTCTCAGACTTGAGTTCACTGCGTTGTTTCATATTTCTTTGTTAGCTACTCTCTCTTCAGTTCTTTATAATACTTTTACTTTTTAAAAACCAGATCTCTTTGGAATTATTTTTTAATCTCATAAGGAAAGGTTTTTAGATTTTTTTCATTGTCATTTAGGAGTATCCCTTATGCAGGTGGTATGTTCCTATTTGCTCTGTCTTTACTGCTAACTTTGAGTTAACTTGAATTTTACTTCTGGAAGTTAGCGCCAACTAAGACTCCCTACCACATGATTGGAAACAGTGGAAGAATAGGTTTTTCTGTAGTGTTCTCCATTCCACTCACACACAAGCTATTCAGGATATCCTAAGGTTTGAAATGCAAGGAACCTGACACAAAGACGGCAAACTGATATGAGAAAATTGTGATGGAGCACTATGTATTATTCTTTATACGAATAGGAAAGAGGAAGCTTAAGTACTTACTCTGGAATACTTAACCAATTTCTTTTCATCTTCAATTTCTCAAATGTCCCTTGGTTGTGGAGATTTTTTCCTGACTTCCCTGTCTGGGTTAGTTCCCCCATTTATATTACCTTCCAAATATGTTGCTCCCTTTCTCTTTTTATAATGCTTATCCCATTTATAGTTGCGTGTCTAACTTGTCTGCTTTCTGTCTCATCAGACTCTAAGGACACAAAATTAGGAATTATGCTATTCTTATTCATTGTTGAATCACAGATGTTTACAACATTATCAGGTGTAGTGATGTCAAATACAGACTTGTGTTAATGAGCAAATGAATGGTCAAATATTACGAGATGCTAATAATTCTGGATGAGGATTTGCCTGACTCATTCTCCCCAAAATTTAGTTCCTTAATAAAGAACTCCCCTCTAAAATCTTTGAATTACTTTGTCTAAGTAGATAATGTTCTTCATCCTAAGAACATTAAGGATGAATATGGAGTAAGCTGTTTTAAGGACAGTCTTTTATAATTTTATAAGGTGAGTGGTAACCTATTTTTTAATAACCTCAGACACATTGAGCCATTTGTTTCTAAATTTATATTGCTGGGTTTTTGGAGGATGTGTATTTTCTGCTTCCTTCTGGTTAGGCTATGCATCAGTTTTTTCTTGGATATTCAGGTCAGCTTATGATTTTTATCTGTATTTATTGGTTTGATTAATGAAAGGGATGACAGATTCATAGGTTTTCACCATGATACCTAGCAGAATGTGTGTGTACATTTGTGTGTGGGTAGAGACTGAAAGGTGGGAAATAAAATAATTATTTGAATGACCCTTTAAGCCGTGCCTTAAATAATAAGTGTTATTGTTCATAATAGTCCTGTATCACTCAACTGTGACATTTAGAAATATTTGCTATATCATTTGTAGAATATTTTTATTTTTCTAGGATCACAGAAAAATCGTGATCCTCAAATAATAAAGTTTTGTTGTTTTGCTGTTTTTATGACCTTCCTGCTGCTAACCTCTAGGTGTCTATTTTACCTTTTGGCCTCCCTCTTGTTTATATCAAATATACCAATAATTAAATTCTAAAACCTTTATAATTCATTTGCTTATTCTTTTCCTTCATTACGATTAGCCAGTACTAGACTTTAATTTACAGATTTACTTGAATTTGTGGCTTGTGTAACACTTTTATTCTGTTCAGTTAGTCTTTATAACATTAGGTAGAGGAGAGATGTTATTTTGAAGAGAGAGGGAATTATCTTATTCCTGATAGCCTTCTAATCTGCTGCCTGGTTAATCTTCTGCTTTTGCTTTTTGTCGATTTCAGTTTTCTGCTTTGGTCCTTTTTACTGATTTCTATGTTGGTCTCATTTTTTTGAAACTACCAATTTAAATTGGATATTAGGAACAGAATTGAGAATTGTTGAAAGTAGCTTTTTAATGTATTTTATTTGCATTAATGCCTTTTCTCCAAAATGCTTCCTGATTTTATAAGTATCTTATTTGTCTTTTCGGCATCTTTGCAAAATAGATTTTAAAGGACTGGAATTACTCCGTTTCTTTTTTTATATTCTTTTTTCTCAAAGGTTAAACCAAGCATTGTAGACTAACAGCCAGTGTCAAGAAAAAGTGAAAAGAAGTGATAGAACAGGACTTTAAGGATCAGAGTTCCATTACTTCTCCCATCACCTACCAAAGGAACAGTCTGGTGAGAATGGGCTTCTGTTCATTTGTATGTAAGATCTTCAAGGAACAGGCTCCTGACCATGAGAAGAATGACCTTTTTATTTCCTGTATAAATTATTACAGGTCTTCTGTCACCATGTTCATGTTGATTGAATCTGTGGTATAGACTTTGGAGAACTAGTATTCTTAGTATTGTTTTTATAGAAGAAGAAATTGAGTAGTGGGCAAATCATATAACTTTGTTCTATTTCAGGTATCCTTTAACAAGTTCTAAATGTTAAGGTAATTCTGTGCTACACAGAGATGCTACATATAATTTGGTCTGGATAAGGAGACGAGACAGGCATAAACTTGTGTGTGCATTGTATTCTGACCAATAAATTTTATGGTAATCTGACCTGAATGACTGGCAAAATGCTAGGCAACTCAAGGCTAAGAAAAATAAGGCTAGTAAAAAAAAAAAAGTTCATGAAATGGTGATTTGAGTTGGACTTAAAAAGTGGGTAAGATTTATCCAGAGCCACTCGGCTTTTAACAGAGCCAGGTTTGGTATTCATTATATGCTATCATTTTATGCCTGAAAATTAAAATTAATGTAGAAGTCACCATGAAACATTCACTGAAGAAGTTAAACAAAGAGAAGAGTTTATGAATCCTTATACCTATTATCTATTGGCTAGATTCTCCAAACACATTTCATTTTCTTTACAATGAATCTTGGCAACATAATTCAAAGAATTTAGCAAATTCCAGTTTTGAGGAAAGTAGCTTGATTTCTCTCTCTCTCTCTCTCTCTCTTTAAGGACACAAAATTAGGTATTATGCTATTCTTATTCGTTGTTGAATTATCAGGTGTAGTGATGTCAAATACAAACTGCCCTAGATGGACATTTCAAAGTAACTGAACAAAGTTGTCGAATAGGCCTTAAGATAGAGGCAGGGCTTACTCAGCCACTGCAGTACTACAATATTATGCCACATCATGGTTCTGGTGTTTCTTAATTAGTGGGTTTCAGACTTTATTAAAAGAAAAGATTCTCTGGTATACTCATATTTTGCTTTTGATTCATTCCAGTGGATGTGGTTAATTTAAGAGGGGATGGTGGCTTGGGTTTGAAGTTTGGAACTATTCTTTTATAAACATTATCCAAAATGTAGCAGTATGATTAGTGTGTTCTTATCATTATTGTCTCTTGTTGCCAATATTTACTGATTTGCATAAATATGTCTAACAAGTAAATCTAAAACATGATGATTATAGACTGACATATAGGAAGGACTTAGAAATGAATCAACATAGGTGTTTATTCCTAGAACAGTGCTTCACTAGCTTAATGTGTATATGAAACACCTGGAAATCTTATTAAAATGTAGGCTCAGGACATCTAAGGTGAGGCCTGAAGTTCAACATTTCTATCAGGCTTCTGAGTAGCAAGCCTAGGTGACATAATAGATAATAACACAAAGTAAATATGCTTTAGATATCACTATTCTCTGATCAAAGAGATTTATTTTTAAAAGGCTTTTCCTTCTTTTTGCTTTTGTAATTTCAATTTTTTTTAGATATTAAGTAATAAAACAAATATTGGAGGAAATTTGAAAAAACAGAAAAAAAAGGGAAGATCTCTAATACTAATATTACTTTACCATCCCAATGAAGTTGCTAGTATTTTGTGTGTTTTCTTTCACTTATTTTGTCCTAAGACCTTTAAAAATATATTTGTAAGTAGATTGTATGCATTATACAATTTTGTATCTGCTTTTGTTGAAAAAAAGGAAGAAAAAATTTTTCTTTATTTTTTTTCTCACTTTCATTGCCCTCTCTACTACTGCATTTTGTTGTTCAGTGTTGAATAATTCAGTTGGGGCAGGGGCGGGGGGAGGATTATCACCCAGGAAGAGGCCTACTGAGAAGGATGAAGGATCACAAGACTTGCTGTAGAGACTAATGTATGTGGCAGTTAAACATATATTTCTCATAACTGAGAAAAATCAAGCTAAGAAAAGTTTGTCCCTTTAAATTAGATTTTCTTTTTCCTTGGAGATGTATAACAGATTTTCTGGAACTTGACCTCATCCAGGAACATGCCATTACTATTTGAAATTGAACTTTTTTTTTCTTGAGGAAATAATTCTTCCTTATAATTGGAAGCTCAGTGACAAATGTGATATTAAAGTACAAGTGCTTTCATGTATTCAGTTACTGAAAATCCGTGGGTGAGTTGAATATTCGTGATAGTGAATCTTATTTTCCACTTACTTGGATTACTGGTTCAGAAATGGCCTCTAATGAGAAGATTGTAAAGTTTACAGATTGTTAGAGAAAATTATCCTTTGCTCTGTGCTTTTGATGCAGCTTATTTTATTACCTCCTCATCTTAGATAAACTCAATATATCTCCTCATAGGCTTCTAAATTAATAAGCAATTAGCTTGCTAATAGTTTTTGATTATTTTAAAAATCCATTTAACTTCTAAGCCATCTGACGTCTCTGAAGTTTCAGTGAACGATATATATTTCTCTGATCTCAAATCATGATTTTTAGAAAGCATCAATTTTTTAAAAATTGTCATTTTTATAGAGTTTTAAGAAATTTTATTGCTATGCTGAGTTTAACTTTTTATATTGTTTCTAAATTGTCAATCTAAGTCAGTGATTTATAACAAACTTTCTTCTCATCTTTGGTCTTTGTCTTCTATGACATTGAAATCTTTTAAGCATTTTGATACTTTTAAATTGACAAATTTCTGAGAGTGATTATATAGTGTATTCCATTGGTTTTTTAGTCCTGTTATGCTGTTGAGAGTGATTCTTTTACAGATTTTCTTAGGCGTGACTCTTAAAGAAATGGATTTTTAAGTCTCCTGTGATTATATCATAATTGGTACCATTTGGGCCTCCTGGAATTGAGAGCCACACTGTAAATAGTCCAAAGGTTTTTAAAGCCATATGTTCAGTAAAGCATATTAATGGTTTATTAAGTTCATGTACTTTGTCAAATCATCAACATGATTAGGCTTCAGAGTAACTATCAGCTTTCTGTGAATATGCCAAAGACAGTTCATTCACTCAGCTAAGTTAACTCTTTAAAAGACTCTTATTTGTACTATACAAACAGCCCTCTGACCTGCCTCATTATTTTGGAGAAATTGTAATTAAAAGTTCCCTATCTCCTTTCTCAGAGAATGTATCATCTTCTCTTTCAGTCTGCTTTAGTGGGATGACTCTACAACTCACTCGAAAGGAATCTTTTTACTGTCTTATTTTTTTTTTCACTTTTTTTTATTAGTTGGGATTAAGTTCAGCTGCCAGTCACAGAGATCCAAATTACAAAAGCTTTAGAAAAATAGTTTATTTCTTTTTCATGTGAAAGTCCGGAGACAGGCTCTGTTCCACACAGCCATCAGAGTCCCAGACTTTTCCATCAGATTACTCCATTGTCCTTTGGATGTGATCCTTGGTCTTATGGCCCAAGAGGCAATTATATTCACATCTTAGGCAACAGGAGGCAAGAAAGGGGCAAAAGGTACATATTTCCTGTCCTTTAAGGGACATTGAAGCCGCTATAGCTTTTCCACTTACTCCCCATTGATTAGAATTTAGTTACATGGCCATACTTTGCTGCTAGAGAGGGAGGAACATGTTTTTATTCTGGGTAGCTACATGGAAGAAGGGATGACGTGTATTGGAAAACAGATAGTAGTCTGCCGCCCATGATTTCTGTTTCATCCATTGTCACAGTAGAATAAATTTCAACACAGTTTTATCCCAATTTTATCATAGTGTTTTTGAGATATTATTGATAAGAACTTTGGTGTGAGAAGATTAAGATTAGGGGACTAAAACATAACTAATACAGTCTATGTGTCAACGTATTCACATAGCTCTTCTCTTTTCTGAATTTCCATGTATCAGTTAAGAGTTTATTTTCTCACTAGTTACTGCAGTTTCTTTTTCATTTGGGCCAAAGGGATAGCTGAATGTAGGTCATGTTTATGGAAGATCCTTCCAGTCTTCAAAGAGTCCTGGATGTGAAACCTTAAACTGATGAAAAAGTATTATTTTCAATACCTTTTATAAGTCTGATGCCTACTGCACCGCCTTAGAAAGATGTGTGCTCCTGAATGCATCAGAATATTAAAATATGATTCATAAAATAATGTGAGGAAGATGTGTGTGGGAGCAGTTACAGGAAAAACATGACACAAACAGTGTTAATAGAAAATTTTTCCTAGTAATGCAGGGCATTGAAGGTAGGATACTATCCAAAGAAACAGAACATAGAACCATGAGAAGTTAGGATCCCTGGAAAAGAAATGAACACCAAGACCAGCTATGGGAAATAATTTGACCCTACATTTGGGAGGTAGGTACTTGTCTTGATTTTTTTTTTTTGAAGTGTCAAATTTTTATTAATAGAGTTTTATACAATGAAAAGAAATGGGATGATGCTTCCAACCTGCTTTTCCAGTAGGTGGAGAAACAATATTCTCAACTCTTAGTGATCTGAATGCATTTTTGAGACTAAAGAACTGGATTTAAAGTTGGGACTTTGAGAAAAAAAGAATAACAAGGGCTAGTTCCTTCTTTTCAGTTGTCCAAATGAGCTCAGTGAGTTCCTGTGGGATTGATTGACCTCAGCTACTGAATTTCAGGGGCGACTGAAATGCTTTACTTGGCCACAGTGCAGCCCCATCAGGACATCTGAAAACACATTTGACCCAATTCCAAAAAACAGTGGGCATGTCCATGGATATCACATTGATGTCTTGCCCTTTACTCCAGAGAAAAGAGCTTTTTGTGAATGAATTATTACAGTTGGCATATTTTTTATGTACATAGATTATTTATATACTGATGAATGTTTCATTTTTATTTTTGTCCATTGAAAACGTGGCCTGGAAAACCAAGAAAGCGTCCTCTATTGGCTGTTGTAGAAATAATTCTTTATTTCAAATGTTTTAGAAATAATTCTAAGGTAAGCGGAAAGGTACATTTTCTTCTCATGAAGCACTTTTCAAATATCTCAAAATACTTTAAAAATAACTTACATGCAGAAGTTTAAAAGAATTTAAGTAACTTTCCCAAGAAAATGTAGAGTTTATATTTAAGAATAAATGAAAGAAAACATTAGAATACAGAGAACAAACTGATGATTGCTAGATGAGAGAGGGTTTGGGGGACTGGGTGAAAAAGGTGAAGGGATTAAGAAATACAAGGTGGGAGGAAAAAAATGGCATAGATGATAGAGGCTCTGTCGACCAAATCAAAATTGTGATGGAAACAAGGAGCAGCAGCAAGGAAAAATCACCTGGGATGAACAAGCCATAAAACTAGAGAGAAGTCCAAGAAATCACCCTGCAACGGCAGAAGGTAGGACGGGGCGAGGTCGCGGGGCTGCCTGATTTTGAGTGACTGAGTGAGATGGAGGCTGTGGCAGCGGCAGACGCCTCTTAAAGGGGCTGCGTCAGCAAGCGGATTTTTGCGGTGACGGACCTGCTCACTCTGAGCACCACTGCCAATCTGGCTGTGTGCAGGGGTCACCAGGGACTTACAGGGAGACATCGGAGTGAGGGCCAAGTCGAGACTTACTTGGTACAGAAGTGCTGTAGGTATCCATTGTTCCTGTTGAGCCCTCCCCTCTACTAGTGCGCAGTCACAGCGCCACCATAGCCTGAAGTCATCAAACTGGATAACAGAGGTCACTCCACCCAGAGGATTTCCTGAAACCCCGCCTTCCCCAACTCAAGCCACATCCAGGTATATCCTCAGTGAGTCAGATGCTTCTTGCTGAGACTCACGTTGGAGGCAGCTGGCCTCGGTTTCTGGTGTGGTCTTTTGCGACAACTATAAGCACAACATCTGTGGACTGCTTGCTCAATCTTAACAGGTGGCTCTGGAGGGGTAGAGGCTTGAGCTAAGTTTGTTCTGCAGCTGAACCCCTCTGTACCACTGGACACCTACTTCACAAATACACACTAATAAGACCAGGATACTTAGGAGCTTTGCTTAGTACATAGAAACAGACAAGGAAAGGCAGCCAAAATGGGAAGACAAAGAAGCAGAAACCAAATGAGAGACCAGAACAGAAATCTAGATATGATGGAGTCAAGTAATCTAACAGATTCAGAGTTCAAAACACTGGTTATAAAGATGCTCATTAAACTTTCGGGAAGTGTAGAGAACTCCAATAAAGAGATAAAATTGAAAATGAAAATTATAAAAGGGAACCAGTCTGAAATGGAGAACACATTATCTGAGATGAGAAGTATATTAAATGGAATAAACAAAGGAATAAACAGAGTGAATAAAGAAAAGGATCAAATGCCCTATCTAGAGGACAGGAAATGCCAAGGACACTCAATCAGAATGGCAAGAGATAAGATGCCAAGACTATAAAAATAATTTAAGGAGAATATAAGGGCACTATTAAGGGTCCAAATATCCATCTGATCAGCATAACTGAAGAAAATCAAGATGTTGAACAGCCGTTTGAAGAAATAATGTTGGAAAACTTCCCTAACCTAGTGAAGGAAATGGAGATAAAGCCCCAGGAAGCTCAGAGAATTCCAAAAATCAGGGATTCAAAGAGGCCCACACCAAGACACATCATAATTAAAATGCCAAAGGTTAAATACAAAGAAAGAATATTAAAAGCAGCAAGAGAAAAACAGATAGTTACTTATAAGGGAACACCCATAAGACTGGCAGCTGATTTCTCAAAAGAAACTATGCAGGACAAAAGGGCTTGGCAAAAAATATTCGACAGGATGAAGACCCAGGATGTATAACCAAGAATAATTTATCCAGCAAAGCTGTCATTTAGAGTTGAAGGACAGATAAAGAGCTTTTCAGACAAAAATAAGCTGAAGGAATTTATCGCCACCAAGCCAGTATTACAAGAAATGTTGGAGAGACTTCTTTAAGAAGAAAAAACATGTATCAAGAACAGGAATAAAGAATGGTAGCAACTATATTCCTATCAATAAGTACCTTAAATGGAAAAGAATTAAATGCACCAACCAAAAGATGGAGTGGCTGTAAGGATAAAAAAACAACAACAACAAAAAAAACAAGATCCATACATATGACTAGGAAGGGAATGGAAAAAGGTATTTCTTTGATGGACCTAGAAGTTATTTAAGTCAGACAGAGAAAGAGAAACACTATATGATTTCACTTATATACGAAATCTAAGGAATAAAAAGAACAAACTAATCAAAAACAGACTCACAAATATAGTGGATAATTTGGTGACAGACAGAGGGGAGGGGTGTTTGGAAGGTTGGGAGAATGGGGTGAAGGGGTAAAGAAGTACAAATTAGTAGCTGATGGATGGTCACAGATATGGGGAGCATGGCATAGGGAATGCAGTTAGCATTAATACGTTAAGTGGAGGGTCAGGGGAGGGAGGGAGCAATTGGAGGGATCATTTTATGAACTGTATAGATGTCTAACCAATGTACTGTATCCTTGAAACTAATTAAAATTTTAAAAAGAAATAAAAGAAATACAAGTTGGTAGTTACAAAATAGTCATGGGAATTGGAAATATAGCATAGGGAACACAGTCAATAATATCATAATGGCTATGTATAGTGCCAGGTGGGTACTAGAGTAATTGGGGAGATCGCTTCTTAAATTATATAAATTTCTAACCGCTATGTTGTACACCTGAAGCTGATATAAAATTAAAAACAAGAAAGAAAACATTATAAACCTAAAATAAATACAAGAAACTAGTGGACACGTTAGCCAAATTCTAAGACATGTAATTCTATGTATCATGAATGGAGTAAGAATACAAACCTATTGTTAGAGCTACATACTACAGTTTTCAAGAGTCTGCTCTTGGCTCTCCATCTGCCTTGATTTTTTTAAGGTAATTTTCCTGTGGTATTTTATTATGAAAAATTTTAAACATATAGAAAAATTTAAAGAATTATACTTCAACATTTGTATACCCACTATGTATACTCTACAATTAATATTTTGCTGTTTTTGCTTTATTACTATCTCTTCAAACCATCTACCCACTTATTTTCTGATGTATTTCAAAAGAAAGTTTCAGGCATCAACAGACACCTCCCAAAATTCTTCTACATGTATTTCATTAACTAGATATGTTATGATTTTAGGTAAAATTTGCATACACTGAAATGCTTAAATCTTAAGTGTTTCATTTCATGAGTTTTGAAAAATGCATACACTTCTATAACTGAATCCTTGTCAAGATATAGAATATTTTCATCACCCCAAAAGTTCCTTCTTGCCTCTTCCTAGTCAATCCCAGATCTCAGAAGCAATTACTATTCTTTTTTTTAAAGCATAGACTAGTTTGTGTAGTATAGAACTACATTTAAATGGAATCACAGTATGTATTCTTATGTGAAAGGTTTCTCTCAACATTTTTGAGATTCATCCATATTGTTGCATATATCAATAACTCATTCCTTTTTATTGCTGGGTAGTATTCTGTTGTATGAATACATCATAGCTTATTCATCCATTCTCCTATTGATGACCACCTAGACTATTTGCTGTTTGGGGCTATGATATATACAATAGCCAGAAACTATAATACACATACATATTTATATGTACTATATTTGTGTGATCTTATAATGTTAAACTACCTAGTATTTCTGGAATAAACCCATTAGCTTAAGATTTATTATATTTTTAATACATTGTTGGGTTTGATTTACTAATGTGCCATTAAAGTTTTTGTATTTATGTTTATGAAGAATTTTTGTAAAGCTATTAATTTCTCTTTTAGCCCTATTTTAAAATTTAACATTTTGTATAAAATATGACTCTTATTACAACCATAGAATCTGTTTATGTCCCGTCTTTTATGTAATAGTTGTCATAGCTTTTTATCTTCATATGTGATAAACCCCACTTTAAATATAATTTTTGCTTTAGTCGTATGTATTTGTAGGAAATTAATGAGAATAAATCATAGCCCTATATATTTAACCATATTTTTACTATTTCCGCTGCTCTTTTTTTTTTTTTAAGAGTCTGTTTTTTCATCTGGTTTTTTTTTTTATCAGTTTGAAGAATTTCCTTTAGCATTTCTTGTTGTGCAGGTATGTTGGCAATGAGTTTGCTTAGTTTTTGTTTATCTGAAAATATCTTTATTTCATCTTTAATCTTGATGGATATTTTTGCTGAATGTGAAATTTTGTATTTTTCTTTCAGAACTTTACATAGATTGTCCTAATGTTTTCAAGTCTCCATTGTTTCCAATGTAATGTCATTGTCATGTGCATTATACCGTAATATGCCATTTTTCATTGGCTGTTTTCAAGATTTTCTGTTTGCTTTTCAGGAGTTTGAATATGATGTATATAGGTATAGATTTCTGTGTATTTATCCTCTTTGGGATTTATTATTTTTTGAATTTGTATATTTATGTCTTCTACCAAATTTAGGAAACTTTTGGCTATTATTTTTTTCAAGTACTTTTTCTGCCTCATCCCTCCTGCCTTTTTCTTATGGAAGTCAAATTGTACATATGTTAAATCTTTTAATATTGTCTTGAAGCTCTGTCCCCCCCACCTTTTTTCAGTCATTTTTCTCTCTGTTCTTCAGACCGGATAATTTCTATCAATTTGTCTTCAAAGTCACTGACTTTTCTTTTATCTCCAATGTACTGTTTTGCCCATTTATTGAACTTTTCCTTCAGATATTATATTTTTTAGTTTTAGAATTTCAGTGTGGTAATAGTGTAGTTTCTATTTTTCTGCTGAGATAACTTACCTGTGCATTGTTTTAGACTTTTTTTTTTAACATCTTTAAGCACAGGTATCATCGTAGCTATATTTGCTAATCCCAACAAGTGGGTCATTTCAAGTTTAGTTTCTATCCATTGACCTTTTGAGTATGTCACATTTTCTTGTTTCTTCAAATGTCTAATAATTTTATATTGTATAATGGAAATTATGAATAATTCATTGTTAATACTGTGGAATCTGTTGTGATCCTCTGAGGAATGTTGATTTTTTTGTGTTTTCAGGTAATTAACTTAGCGGAATCAACACCAAACTCTCTCCCCTGTAGTGGGTAGGAGCTGAAACTTCTGTTCAGATCTTTTAGCTTTATCTAGGCTGCTTAGAATCTGTCTATTGTGTGCAGAGTTTGTTAGTAAGAAATTTCAGTGGAGTTTACATGAAGAATGTGGGGTTTCTTCTCTGTTTTTTTAAAAGGATTTTTCCTCAATTTCTTAATGGTATGGTAGCCTCCGATTCTGTCCTTTTGGTTCTTCAAGCCAGAAAGACTACAGATTTTGGATTTTAGCTGCCAACTCAATACTCACTGGAGTCTGCTCTCTGTGAAAAACTGTTTAAAATTTTAAAAGAGGGCAGAGGGACAACAAATTCTCTTAGCCAGTGCCATTCCTAGATATTGACTTTTTAACAGTTTCTTTCTGCTGCTGTTTTTGCCTTCAGATACTTTTTATTAATTTTATTTGTCCAGTTTTTATAATTCTCATTTTAGGGATGATAGGTTAAATACAAGCTACTCCATCATTAGTGGAAGTAGAACATTTTTGTGTTTCAGTTTAAAGAAAAATAAAAGCTACCTAAAGCCATTTTTGGAAAAGAGCATGGAGAAAGAGGCCTCCGAGCAGTGACTTTTTAGGTTCTTCTCCTTGGCCATTCTAGACACCAGGGACATAGTCTTATTGATATTCTATATTCATTGTTAAAAATTAGAAATAAGGCAACATGACATAAGGGAGACACCTCAGTGTGAGTGGGATGTTGAGACCTGAACTATAGTCCCAGTTCTTGCATTAACCAGATGTTTTCTATTATTCTGGTTGTGATTAACTTTTTATTTCCTTCAAGATTTGAGGAACAAATATCTCCATTCATTTATATTTTAAGTTTTATTAGTATCCTCATACGGCATTGCTTAGACCTTGTAGAATTATGGGATGTGTTTTTTAAATGTTGTATGCAACTAATGTTAGTATTTGAAACATCCTTTGACCGTATATAATTTGAGTTGTGAGAACAGAAAAATAACATAGTTTAATAAAAAATAAAAAAATAGTACTTAATGGAAAATGAACTACTCCTTGAACAAGGAAGAAAGTAGCACAGTGTTTAGATACTTAGTCTCAGCTTTCCAAACACACGTTGAGGACATTCTATTAATATCAATAAAATTTCTCTCTATATAACTAACTCAGTTTTTAGACTAAAATTGTTTGCTTCTCATCAAAGGCCAATAGAAAAAATTTTGCAGTTCTATGGAGCCTATTTATGAGAATTTATGAGGTTTATTAAGGTCTTCATTTTTTATCCTAGTGGGGTGCTGCTAATAATAACACATCTACTACTTGTGCTATTTCATTATCACCTAGTAGTAAAAGAATACATTGCCCAATTATACTCAGTTTACAAGACACAGCAACAAGTAACAAAGGCATACCTGTATAACCAGCTGTTGTGGAGTAAAGTTGAAACTATTAAGCACATCACATCTGGACCATCCCTGGATAATAGACTTACTCTAATTGAGATCTGTATTTCGAGTTGTTTTTCCAATAGCAAGCATGTACTTAAATAGATCTCCTCTACATCTTCTTCTTTCTGGTGACATGTGTTTGTGAGGAAAAATATCTAGCTACTAAAATGTTTTAGAACCTGACAGATTTCAAATTCACATGATTCTTTATACTTGATTTTTATTGTGTTGTTTTTTTTCTAATAGCTGAAATTCTCTGGTTTCAAAAGGTTGTTTCAAATACGAACATTAGTTGCACCTAACATTATGAAAACATTTCCTTCAAAAGACTGAAGGAGGTAAGGGATGAAGAATTTAAATCCTAAATATTTTTTATTCATGGTGAAATGAGCGTGGGGTTGGCCCTATTGAAGAGCTCCGATAGGTTTATAATATTGAGTTAGAAAGCCACTGAAGACTACCTTGGAGCAAAAGAATACAGACATTTGAATAAGTTGTTTCATCGACAACATTGAGTTGCTATAGAGATAGTGACCACAAAATAAAGTGTCCCTATTAAGAGAGTCCTGTGCTGACTAAAAGATAAAGATAAATTACTCTGGTTCTTGTCTTTCAAGAACTGTGAAGATTCTGAAATTTTACCCTACTTGCAAGCTAACAGATTGGTCTGCCACAGTGTTATGGATGCTGGCAGATTCTTGGGTAAGAGACAAAGGACTTTATTCTTCATGGTAGTAGCAGTAGTAGCCAGTGCATCAGCATTTGCGCCATTTGCCTAAGCCCCCATTCTACCAGAGTGATGCAAAAAGGATCAGGTGACACCTCCACAGACAGTCAGGTCTAAGAGATGAGCCTTGGGCAGAGGCATAATCTTTATTATACTAGACTATAAACAAACCTGCCCTCTGCTCCAAGGGTGACACTATCTTCCAAAACTTCTTACTATACTAACACTTCTATAAAGATAGTCTGAAATAAAGGCAGTCAGTGTTTTGGCTCAAAAAACATACAGAAATGTGAGAGACCTATGGAAAATTGTCTCCCAATGCTGTTTTTTAAGCTTTTCTTTTAAAACAGTAGTAGATGGATCAACATAGATAGGATAAACCACATAACATTTTTTTCTTTTCCTTTTAAAACATCACTTGACCAATACCTTCTATATAGGACATTTAAAGTCTGTTCACATCTGCTTTTATGTTATCTTCACAATCTCTCTGTGAAGATAGTAGAGCAAATGAAGTCAGCATTTAACAGATGAGAAATTGAGACACAATTTGTTAGCTGCAAAAGTATTCTGATTGCTAGTCACAAATTCTTTACTAAACTTAGTAATGAAAGTCTTCACAATTTTGGCATGTTTCTTGGTCATTTAGTCTATATGAAGTTTGGCATAAAAATCAAATTCTTGTACAATCATAAGTCAAATATCACCTCTCATTTTTGTACTGAGAGATGTTAAATCTTCATTTTATGTATATCTGCCTAACAGAGGAGGTGCTCAATAAATATTTCTTAAATGATTGAATGAATGAGCGAAACAGCTTTTCTTATAGTAAAGTCAAATTACCAAGTTCTGGAGCACAAGAATATAGTCCTTAAAGCAATGTTACTACATTAATTAATATTTTTTGGCCAAGGATTTGACCTCCATGCCTGCTGGATTTTTTTATTTACAAATTAACTTAATATCTTTTGTATAAGTTTTGACATCAATGTGGGCATTTTTAGCACTTTTCTTTGAAATTGGAACAACTGTTTGAATTTAGTGATTATATATTAATTCCTAGAAATTCTATTTGGCTCTTTTTCAAATTCGTCTGCTCATTTAAAATAGTATATTGTTCTTCATTCTCTATCTTATGATTCCATTTTGTGAAGTTCTTGAAGGTCTAAATTCTGCGGTTTGTTTCTGCTTACTCCCACTTGTGACTGTGTTAGTCAGGGTTCTTCAGAGAAATAGAATCAGTTAAATAATATATAGATAAGAGATTTTTATCGGTATTTGCTCATATAGTTATGAAGGCCTAGAAGTTATAGAGGCCTGCAAGCTGGAGAACCAGGAAAGCCAGTGTTAGAATTCAGTCCAAGTCAGAAGACCCCCAAAACCAGAAGAGCCAATGGTATAACTCCCAATCCAAGGCCAGAGGCTTGAAGAACCAGGAGCTCCCATGTCTAAGGGCAGAAGATGGATGATGCAGCTCAAGATGAGAGAGAATTCACCCTTCCTCCTCTTTTTTATACTATTTGGACCCTCAATGAATTGGATAATGCCTGCCCACATTGTTGAAAGTAGATCTTCTCTACTTAGTCAACTAATTAAAACGCTAATCTTTCTGAAACACCCTCACAGGCATACCCAGAAATAAAGTTTTACCAGCCATCTGGACATTAAGTTGACACAAATTTGAATTGAGATCTCATGTGATCTCTTTGTTAACTTCTGTTATGGAAAGTATATTTTTGGTTTGTTCACCCTTTTGTTGATGAGAAAGAGATCGGAAGGTTGCAGCTTTATTCAGTAATTCAATTAAGCTTTATTCAATTCCCTTCCTGTCCTGTATAGACCTAAAGTTTTGTCTTCTATATTGTGTGACCATTTAAATCCACTAATGTTTAGCCCCCTCTTTGGTTTTGGCCCCCTTGTTTTTTTGTGAGCTTAGCTATTTATTTAAAAGGATATATTTTATATTTATCCAACATTTCTAAATGTCTTTTAAGGAAGATTTTAGATCTTTTAAGGGAGATTGTCCACTATATTCTCAGAAACTCAAGTCTCTAGTTACTTTAACTCATAAGGTATTATTAAAGTTATTCTGTACTGGATGTATGCAAATATATAATTCAAAGGAACACAGTCAGCTTTATTATATCAATATTTTTTCATAAAATATATGCTATCTTTATATGGCAAGCGATGAAGCTTGAAATACTATCAGTAGGATACAGAGGTTCAAAATATGTAAATCAAAACTAATTACTATTCCAGGCCACCATGACCCAGAAAATTATGGCGGTAACATTTTGTATATACTTACATTAAAGGGAACCTGAAATTTAATTATTTTCATTTTAAATGCTCTTTCAAGAATAATATCATTCATATGATGAGGATATGATGCTTATTATACTTGTGAATTTATTTTTAATAAAAGTCTTCTGAGTAAAACTTTTGATAGATTATAGCTGAAGGCAAAAATTAACCTAGATGTTTCTGTATAATTCAGAAGAGAAGAAAGCATTTAACTCGAAAACTCTTTGTGATGATTTGAATTCTCTTGTGCAGTTTGATTATTAAATAAGAATTAGAAAAGTTATGAAAGAAAATGAGAGAAAAAGAAAGAAATAAGAATGGGAAGTAGCTAGTTATCATGGAAAGAGTATGTGACAAAACCCAGTAGGTTGGTGCAGTGTTGGGCCTTTCCATTTGCCACTTTAGACGAACATTTGAATTAACAGTGATGTTTCCCAGTTAGGTTGGTTGGTTATAAGCAGTGAATCTGACATTACTCATAGATTTCATTTGAATTGGCTAAGAGTTCTTGTCCCCATTTTTTTTTTTTTTGAAGGTTATAGTTGGAGAGAGAACTGGGTTCTTGAATTATTTATTATTTCCTGAAATGAAATAATAGAAAAGAAACTCCTCACCTTACCTTTTTTTTTTACTGCTGCGCTTTAACTCTTACGATGATCTTTGTTTGACATTTTAGTACTTAAACTATATATTGAGGAAGGAGAAGAGGGCAAAATATATGCATGAATGTGATTATGAAAATACCTAAATTCTCAGGAGACAGTGAGGGGAAATTTTGACTACAGCTGCTTCACTCCTATAATGACTGATTAGGGATGCAAATCAAGAACAAATTTATACAGATTCCATGGGCTGTTTGTTATTGCTAAAGTCCAGTGTTCAAGTTTCAGCAGTCAAATATGGAGAAAAGGATAGAAACTGGTGTTCATGAGTACTTAAAATTAGACTCTTAAGTGAAAAATTAGAAAAAATACTTGTGTGGCCCATTCAAGGCATTTTTCTAACTATTTTCTCACTAGACCTTCAATAATCCCATGTGATAGGTATCTTTAATCCCCAAGACACATGGAGGTATATGACTTCAGTTAATTGATGATAGGATTTGTACTATAATTAATTTCTATTGATTCTTAATTCCATGTTCTATTTATAGGATGTTACCATCTCAATTCCCAGTTAATAAAGAAACACAGTGATCACAGTGTAGCCACCAAAGTCATTTGGTTTATGGTTCCAGTTAGTTGAGAAAGGATATACACATAGGTCAATGCAATAGAATACAGAGTCCAGAAATAGACTCACATATACATACATGGTCAATTGACTTCAACAAAGGTACAAAGGCGATTCAATGGAGAAAGGGTAGTCTTTTCCAGAAAAGGAAGCAAAGGAACATTTAGAATTAAAAGTGACTTTTAATTAAAAGGGGAAGATGAGAGAATGCAATTGGGAGGGGCGATGCAGGAGCTTCATTCACCTGGGCACCCAGTGTTTTTATTATTCTTTAAGTTCTACATATATGTTGCATATATTCTTGAATACATGACTAAATTCATTAAGAAATACAAATAAAAGTTAATTAACTTCAAAAAGATACTAAAGAGACTTCCAGTCAAGATAGTGTGGTAGGTAAGTGCTATGTTCGCCTCTTCTCAACACCACATCAAAATTACAACTAAACTTTAGAACAGCCATCATTGGGAGTTGCCTGAGGTCTGGCTGAATAGAAGTCCTACAAATGGGGACTTACAGAAGAGGCCACCTCTAGACTGTTAAAAAAAAAGATACTAAAGACTTCTTTTGGAACATAGAGTTCCACTGTCAAAATCAATCTGTCCAACTTCATTAATTTTTTTTTTTTTTTGTCCAGAGTTATAATATTTGGGATTTAGGAAAACTTGGCTTTGTATAATAAAGGGAAGATATTTTATATTCTGGATTTATTTTTTGCTTTTTCCGGTGTTTACATCAAGTTTTAACATGCTATTAACCCTATGTTTTTTAGGACTCTGCAGAGACAGATAAGGGAGATTTGAAGGTTTTCAGTGAGACAGCCAAAGTGATTTAACAGTCTGATTGTAAGTGATATGAGAGAAGGAGAGCCCTCATGGATTAAGGCCAGGTAGTTTATTTAACTTTATTTGACTTAAAGAAATAATTAGAGCTCAAGTAGTGGTAGGAGTAAAAACTCAGGCGAGAGGCCTGCCATATGAAGGGTAAAGGGGACATTGGAAGTGATGAGAAGTACAAAGATTTAAAATTGAATGAAATAAGTAATACATATTGTTGGTGCCTGTAGGACAAAGATCACTGGTGTTCTGGCAGGCTTGTGACAAGTTTTCAAGGAGGAGTAAATGGTAGTTTTCTGTTTTGTTTTAAGAAAGGGATAATTTCCAGTTTGACTTTGTCTTCTCAGTGTAACATTTGTCACCTACTTTGCTAACATTCTTATTTGTGGCAGAATACAAACGTGAGTTGAGAGTATAAGCAAATACTGGCTTCCGATTACTCCTGAGATTAGAATTCTCTCTGGCACCAACAATTTACGTTTATCAAAATGTATCAATTCTGATCCTAATGACCAAGAGTTACTACAGGCCTCATGGTCAAAGGCACAGTCCTCAACAGACTACCTTCACTTCAGACTCTAGTTGTAAGTTTTTGGGTCCCAGAACACCCACACTTCTGACCAACTGAATACAAATATGGGGATTCCCACAAGCCTTCCCCCTCAGGTTTGATAATTAGCTAAAACAATTCATAGTACTCAGGGAAACACTGTATTTATGATTATAGTTTAATTATAAAGGATAGAAATCAGGACCAGTCAATTAAAGAAACACATAGGATAAAGTCCAGGAGGTTTCCAAACAGAGCTTCCATGCCTTCTCCCCTTGGAATCAGGCTGTATCACCCTCCTAGCCCATTGATGTGTTTATCAACCAAAAAGCTCCACTGAGCTTCTGTGTTCTGAGTTTTTATTGGGTTTATATTACCTAGCCACAATTGATTGTATCATTGATCACATGGTGTAGCTCAATCTCCGGCTCTCCTTCTCTTCCCAAAGGTTGGGCTGATATTAAGTGGCTCAAAACTAACCCTATGATCACATGATTGGGCTTTCGTGCTTGCCCTGTCCCCATCCTGAATCATCTCTTTAGCATAAGCTATCTAGGGGTCCACAATGAGTCACCCTGTTAGCACAAACTGTCAAGGTCCGCCATGCATACCAAAGACATTCCTATCACTGGGGAAATCCCAGAGGTTTAGATGTTCTTTCCCTAGAACCAGGTACTAAGACCAGTCAAATTCTGTATTATAGAACATTCTGGACCCAGAGGCTTAAATGGTATTCAAGGCCTTTGCTTTCTGTCTGGCATTGTCTCTGACTAGCAGCATCTAATTTGTCTTCTCTGTTTTGTCCATTATCATTTACTAAGAACCAAGTAATGAAACCAAAAGCATGCCTTCCACTCTCACCAAGTCTTTGAAGCTTCTGGCAAGGGATATATTTCTTTCCTTCTGAGCCATTAAGGCATAGATTGCAAATTGATGACTTTGAGGATTTAGCTGGCAGTTGTTTTATTTGGTGTACACTTTTCCAAAAAAAAAATTTAATTACATGCCAATATTTTTAAAAACTGGAGAGTTTACATTAACTTTCTGGCTTGTCTTAAAATCAAAGCATCAATGGCCCGCATTCCTAATAGCAGTACTTGGCTGAAGTAGAATAATGGCCATACCCTTTAAGAGACAATTGAGAAATCTCTACAGTGTTTCACAATCTTTACCTCCCATCCACCTATCCCCATCCCACAACTTGATCTTTAAGGAATCTCTCAGTTAAAAAGGAAGAATAAAACCCGTCTATAATGTATCAGCATCTGGCTAGAGCCCTTAATCGATGCCATCTCAGTTAATTCTGTATATAATCAGGTAAGGTAAGCAATGTGACTCCCATTTTGTAGTTGAACAAAATGAAACTGGCTAAACGAATTTCCCAAATAAATTTCCCAAGGCTTTATAATACATGTTAGAATAAGAATTCAAATCACATTCTTTATCTGTTATAGTTCTGTTCATGTGGCCTCATACCTCTGGCTCCCAGCCCATTCTTAAAGCAGATTACTCTTCTTTATATCGCCATACACATTAGCCCAATGCCTGTAAACATAGTGGGTGGTTCACAAATATTCATTGATTTCAATTGGATTTATTTGGGCTGAATTGAAATATTTGACAGTTAATTGGATGTTAGCCACAAGGTGAATGAAAATAATCAAGAGGACCATGGGAATTTAAGGTTGGTGACTGGAAGGATTGTGATGCTCTTTGGAGAAATAGAGAACACATGATGAGCAAATTTGAGAGAAAAGATGGCTAATATATTTTCAATGATTTCTGTGTGTCCAGCACTGTGCTCAGGTCTTTACATGCATTATATTATTTAGACATCACAATAAGCCTTTACTGAAGAAACTACTCCTATCTGCATTTTATGGCGGAGAAAACAGGCTCAGAGAATTTAACTAATTTACCTATTAGTCTCACAGCTAGTAAATGATGGAACTAGGATTTCAACTCGAGATCATGTGGCATCAGAGTCCATTTTTTGGAGTATATTAGGTTAAAGGCACTAGCAGGATGGTTTTGTAGCACTAGCAGGATGGATAGCATATAATTGGAAAAACAAACTCTGCTCAGGACTATGTCAGGTCAGAAATTATTGATCTGAAAGTAATCTGCAGAGAGTTGATTGTCACAGTGATGAGCTGGTTCTCATTTACGCAGGGAGGAAGTAAGGAAGATAAGAGATTAAAAGCCAGAATGTTGAGGAACATTTGTATACTGAGTGAGAAGAAGAAGTAAAAATTCTTTTTACCTTTGAAGAATAAAAATAATTTTGTATGTATTATTTGTTAAGAGTGATTTTTATGAGACAAGTTGTTTCCTGTTTAAACTAGCTAGTGGTACAAACTTAATTTGATTTAAGATGGGAAATATTATTCATTGTTCTAATTTTGTAATAAAATTAGAAAATTTTATTTTGTCAAGTATTCTTATTAGCGTTAATTATATAAAAGGAACAAATAGTGAATTTTTAATCAGAGGGATAACTTCAGAATTAACCAAATCAATACCCTATTTTTTATTTTGAGAAGTGACAGAAGGTAAAAACCTCAATTGAAGATATTTTTCTCTCTCAAATGGGGAGTTTCTAGT
Source organism: Pteropus medius (assembly GCF_902729225.1). Classification (NCBI taxonomy): domain Eukaryota; kingdom Metazoa; phylum Chordata; class Mammalia; order Chiroptera; family Pteropodidae; genus Pteropus; species Pteropus medius. The sequence goes on along the minus strand of NW_024349800.1, from coordinate 24,600,225 downwards.
ATTTTTATTAATGGCAAGCGAGTTGACTTACTAAACAGAGTTGACATTGTTATGCATATTACAGGTAACTTGCATGGCCTCCTGCACATTTCCTTATTGTTGTATTCCACTTTTTGGACAGAATCTGTTTTATGTGTCTGTGTTCTCTAGGAGACTGCAAATTCTGGGAGAACAAAGACCTGGCCTTATTACTTTAGTGTTTCTAGTGGCTAGCACAGTGTGAGTACATAGTAGGTGCTCAGAAACAAATCATTTTTCCTTCATACTATGTTTCTAGAGCCCTCATTTTAAAAGAAATCTTCACAAAGCAAAATTCTGTCTGCTTATGCTTCTGTCAGACATCAACAGAAAAAAATTTAATGAACCAGAAATTCACAGAGAATTGATACATAAGACTCTCATGCAGCATTTAAATGAGTAAAGAGTGGTTGAATGTGAAACATTGAAAAGCAACAACTGTCTGAATATAATCTTTCCAAAAGTTCTGAAGGAAGCACCCCAAAGAATTCTACTTCCTGGGAAATGTCAAGAGTTATTCCTGCATAAATGGCTCACATTTTGTATTACGTGCTTTCATATCTACCTGTCATATAAAGAAAATGCTTCCAAAGAATGGTAGGATGAAGATGAAAACTAGCACTGTGTGTGTCTGCCTTGCTCACTGTTCTGTCCCTAGTGCCTGGTAGAGTTGGTTATAAATAAGTATGCTCTGATTAAGTGCATAACCCATGCACTTGTTGTATGTTAATGGGTGCCTAAGATGAACATTTGAGTTGCATTGTGGTTAAAGAAGAAGTTGGGTACACAGCCCTGACAACAGGTTTAGTAGGAGTTGTATATAGTTGACTTCTAGCAGAAGAACAGGCTTATAGTCCCTACTCTGTTTAAACAGTTGCTAAGTGGAATAAAGAACTCCTTTCTCAAGTAAATTTTATTTACCAAGCTCCTTTTTAAGAATTACATGCTCATAAAACTAGTGAAAAAATACAAAAATATGTAAAACTTTAATAAGATATCCCCCAATTCTACCAATAATGGTCACATTCAATTCACACTGTCTTCCTTGCAAATACAAACATAATCATACTTATGAGGTTTTAAGGAGTGGTTGGATATTTCCCTCTCCCTCTCTCTCTCCCTTACCCTCTTCCTCCTCCTCCACCCTGTCCCCATCTTCTCTGAGTCTAAGCCAGTTTTCTTCTAGAAGGTCTCAACTTTTAGATATCTTACTACTATTTCATCTGTCATTTAACTTTTTGTTATTGTTGTTGTTGTTGTTCCTGTTTCCTGTAAAATCAAAGTCTAGAGATTCAGATTAAACATTTTTGGCAAGTTCATAGGTTGAATTTTGAAATGGAAGTTTTACTCAAAAGGAGAGAGACAATTTTTAGGGTATAAAGCTTTGTGTATGATAAACTCGTAAGGAATCCAGCATCTGAGAAGGGTGTGGTCATAACAGAGGGAATGACAGAAAATATTCCCAGGTACTGGAGACAAAGCGGCCTTTAGTTTTCAGGAAGCTGGTCCTATATATTGACTATTCATTAATGGACACACCGCACTTGAAGTATTCAGACTAATTGGATACTGAAATTCTGGCTTTTAAAAAATTTAACTAAATATCTCTTTATTCTTTCTTAAATCAGTTTAACCTTTGAATCGTTTCTAGATTGGTTTTGTTTTGTTTTTCTTTATAGGATCAGCCCTAAACACAGCTTCCATTGTCATGAGTCAGGAAAACACATGGCTTATTCACTGACTTCTAATTTATTATTAAAATTCTCAGTTTTATGACATCTCGAAAAGGCTCATTTGATCTTTTTTGCAGTTAGGTGTAAATATGCCACCATCAGTTGTTTTCTAAATGATTTTCTATTCTTTAGATGGCAACCATTATATTTATACACATCTTATCTTACTAGTATTCCTTTAGTCTACATAGGCTCTATAGTTTTGTAACTGGCCTACATCTAAATTAGACAAGCTAAGATTTATATCCAAAGTATTTTTTTTTTTATTTTGTAGCCTCTTCCAAGCACAAACCTTAGATAAATCAGAGATGAGAAAAATGACATCAGAATAATTCCACTGATCATTGATAATTAAGGCCTTTCAACTTTGCAGTTTGGAGTACTACAAGAACATTATCTCATAATTCTCAAATGACTCACTGAAGTGGTAGGCAAATACTATTACCCTAATTCACAGATGTAGTTTGTGGTCTTTAAAAGGTTAGAGAGCTACTTCATGTAAGTTAAAAGCAAAAGAAGAGATGATTTTGAAAAACTGTTTCTTAATCTTTCTAGACCACTGTAAGTCCACAATTGTTCCTTTAAGAACTTTCAGGATTATTATAATGGAGTTTGAAATTTTTCTAGTTAAAAAATAAAAACATAAAATGAAAATTTCATTCTCTTCTGGTTAGTGCATTTTATGCTCAACTAAACATTTCTAGTGGGTGCTTAATAAATAGTTAATGATAATGGTCCCTCTTATGAAAAATATTTAAGAGTTTATGCAGAATAGTGGACAGTATTTTTTTTTTATCATCTAAATGTCCTTAGTGTGAATAACATTTTGTTCTTAAAGGTTCTCCAGGACTAGACAGTATACCTAGCATTCAAAACCAATTTGGTGTGCAGATTATTAATATTAACTTTTTAGATAGAGACACTTCTATACATGAATTTATGTTATTCTTACTTAAAACATATTTCTTCCTCTTGTCTCCTGCTTCAATTAGTGGCATCTTTTAGGCTGGAAATATCAGCGATCTTCATTACTTTTCTCTCTCTCACCTCTGATTCATTTGGTTTCCTCCTCCTGTGTTTCTACAGTATTTTGTGTACTCATTTGTTCATTCATTCATTCATTCATTCATTTATTCCCATGGCCACTGCCCTAGATCATTTCCTCTTTTCCTGGGTTCTAATCTTTTGCCTTTCTAGGCTTTCGCACTGCTTCCTGAAATATACATCTGACCATTTAACTTCTCTCAAATGCTTCCATCACCCGGAAGTCCTAATACCTTATTAGGAAATCTGACCTTGACTATGTCCCATCCTGACTTTCCTTTCATCAGACTAGACATTTAAACTTTATACAAACAATCTTTGCACTATTTTTGTACTTTTGTTGTTCCCTCTACTCTAAAATATCCTTTCTATTTCTTCCTGTAAAAAATCCTAGGACAGATGCTATTTCCTTCATGAAACTCTTTTAATTCCTGCAGCCAGACTTAGTATCCCCTTTGTATATACATTCATAATACCCAGGCTAAACCTTTTCTATTAGATCTTTGACATTTTATTTTGAATTGTAGCTTATTGTGTATATACATCTCTTCTGTACTACCATGAGCTTGTTGTAGCTGGAGACTGTATATATAACACAGTCACAACTTAATAACTTTGCTTTCAACTTTAATTTGAATTCTGTAATTCATTGAGCAGGTCAATTGAGCAATTTCAAGAATTGATTCATCTTCATACTACTCCCTAAAAAGTGACTAGAAAGAATAATTTTGTTTCAGAGATGATAAAAGCTCAGGAAAAAGTTGCTGTCTATGTACATGTTTTCTGAAATCAGCAATATAGATAGAAATGGAATCTTTTATTGGCCATAGTAAACCATTCTAAACAATTAAAATTTTAAAGTTGTATATATTCTACCTGTATTCTTTTCTATGCAATGTAGGACATTAATACAGGTTTACAGGATTCTGAACAAACTAATATCCCTTAGTTTGTTCCATTCTTATATCCTTCCCACCAACCACTCATTCATCATTTAGAAGTACTTGCTATGTGCTAGGTACAATTCTAGGTGCTAGAGATATAACCGTAAACAAATATAGTCTGTCTTCTAGGTAGGAAACAGATTAAGAGTTGTACAAAACACAGAAAATCTATATGATTGTTAGAATCTGGGCTAAATTGCTTGCTTTGAGTTTAAATTTCTATTTAAATCCTTGCTTGTCTATCACCTTCCTTGCCTTTGCTAATTTTGTTTAGGGGTTTGTATTCAGGGTTTCATATTGTTTAGTAATATATAAATATTAAATATATAAATATTAAATATATAAATATATAAGTATTAAATCTAAATAGAATTTATTAAACTTAAATATTATTTTTGAAGTAAATATGTTTTTCATGCTAAATAACATGTAAGTTCTTAGAAAAATCATGAACATCAAATATTTTAAATTTTAATAATTTTTCAGCATTAGGGGATTATATTTAAGAAAAATGAAGAACTTTAGAAAATGAACAATCATTTTTCACTTGTGTGGAACTAAGTCTTTGTATATGGTAGTTTGCTTGAATCAAGGTGCGCACATATGCACACATACATGTTATTTTTTGTCAAATGAACAATTTGTTTCTCTTGGGTACCAGTTAATGTTATGTGTTTGCTTATCTTAAAAGCCCATCAGGTCTCCTTGGCTTTAAAAGTTCTCTGTGCTCTATCTAGGTAGCTTATAGCTTACTTTCTGCTCTTCCTAAGCTATAGCAAGAGAATATACAGATGGCCAATAGACATGAAAAGATGCTCAGCATCACTAATCATCAGGGAAATGGAAATTAAAACCACAATAGGGTATCACCTCACACCTATCAAAATGGCTGTCATCAATAAATCAACAAAACAACAGGTGTTGGTGAGGATTTGGAGAAAAGAGAACTCTCATGCACTATCGGTGGGACTGTAAGTTGGTGTGGCCACTGTAGAAAACAGCATTGAGGTTCCTTCAAATATTAAAAATAGAACTACCTTATGATCCAGCAATTCCATGTCTGGGCATTTATCTGAAGAAATCCAAAAACACTAATTTGAAAAGATATACGCATCCTTATGTTCATTGCAGCATTATTTACAATAGCGAAGATACAGTGGCAACATGAATGTCCATCAATACGTGAATAGATAAAGAAAAAGTGGTTCATATTTACAATGAAATAGTACTCAGCTGTAAAGAAGAATAAAATCTTACCATTTTCAATGACACGGATGGGTCTAGAGGATATTGTGCTAAGTGAAATAAGTCAGACAGAGAAAGACAAATACCATATGATTTCACTTATATGTGGAATCTAAAAAACAAAATAAATGAACAGACAAAACAAGAAACAAACACATAGGTACAGAGAACAAATTGATGGTCGCCAGATGGGAAGGCAGTTGAGAGGGATGGGTGAAAAAGAAGAAAGGAATTAAGAAGTACAAATTTCCAGTTATAAAAATAGTCACTGGGATGAAAGTACAGTATAGGGAATATAGTCAATAATATTGTAATAACTATATGGTGTCAGATGGTACTAGGCTTATCAGGGTGATTACTTTGTAAGGTATATAAATGTCTAGTCACTATGTTGTACACCTGAAACTAGTATAGTATTATATGTTAACTGTAAATGAAAAATAAATTTTAAAAAAAGTCCATCGTCACCTACTCTGTTCTGCCAATTGACCTAAGAAAAGCTATTTTCCCTACTGGTCCCAGCTAATTAGATGAGAGGGAGCTCTGAACAAGGATAGCTCATCAATAGGCCAAACAGCTATTTGTGACATGGTTTGGTGCTAAGGCAGAGATAATTGTTTTGGGGTAAGAGATTTTTCTCAAGATTTTCATCTTATTGATATAGGGAAGCTGCCAGATGGTATTGAGCACTGTAGCTGAGAGGTCACATGGAGTTTGGGTTAGGGTAGTTATTATTGGCCATCTGTTTACTGTTTTCTGGAAAAGAGAAGAGAATAGGACTGAAGCAGAAGTAGAGACACTGCGTGTGGGATGTGCACATGCATGTGTGAAAGACTTTGTGAGTACGTTAAAGAAAGATATATGCTTGAAAGAGAGAGTCACAACAGTTCCTGATGGTTTTCTAGGTCCTGGGAAGCCCAGACTGGCGGCCTCACCATCCTACAGACCTGCCATGCTCATCCCCAACTCTGTGCATTTGCTTAAGTTGGTCTCCCTACTTTTGGCCTTTTCCCCTCTTTAAGCCATTCTGAATATTTCTGCCAGATTAGTGTTCCTTAAGATCTCCTCTGATCATGTCATTTAACTGGTCAGAATTCATTAATGATTTCCTCATTGCCTTCATAATAAAGTTTAAGTTCTTTAGCAAAGTGCATAAGTCCTTTTCCAACTCTACCTTCTAGGATATTTTCTCTAAAAGAACAAAGTCCATTTAATTTGGTGTTTTAGTATCACAGGTTGTGATGAAAGTCACTAGCTCTATTTTCTTGGCTATTTGTTTCCAGGTATTTTACTGACAGTAGCAAACGAACTGGAAGTCCAGAATCATTTGTTGCAGAATAAAACAAATGGCTCTGAGGTTGAAACATGAGCTGCTGGCGGCTTATCTCTCTCTACCTGGTGAATGTGGGTAGTGGTATGTTCTGGGGCTTATGCCCCTGGTGGAAGACTTTTATGAGGCCAACCTTCCCCCATCCAGCTCTTGCCAGCTGACAGGCAGTCTGATGAAAACTCTGTCTGATGATGAACCTGACAATGTGCCAAACTGTCCAGTAACCTTTTCTTTAGGCTTTAAATTCTAAAGGTTTTTATTGATCAGAAAGAAATAGCCCTTTGGAGATCATTTAATTTTTGCTTTGAAAGCCTTAACCACTAGTGCCAACAGAGTTGACTTATAGTATGGATGGTTAAACTGATATTCATTTGGGAATTTTTAAGAACTTCAAGTTTCATGCGTCAACATTCAGCCTTATCCTCTATTTTGGAAAAAAAAAAAAAGTGAAGAGCAGCAACATAAAATTCTTGGCAGGGTATGAAATATAATGGTCTCCTTCATAATGGCTCTCCATTGTCTATAGACCATCTTTTAAAAGTTACCTATAAAAATCTTTACTCGTTACTCTAGAATCCCATGTATTTCATACTTTTCCCCCTGTGTCCCATTCATTCTCTAAAGGAATTCTCTTTTTCAGCCAAATTAGTCTGTTCATTCTCTTCCCTTACTATAACAAACCAGGCATATCTCTACCTCAGTGTCTTATCACATGTTTACCCAGCCCGAAATGTCCTTTCTCCTATTTCTAGCTTACAAGGCCCAGCCTTATATTTACTTCCCCAAATTAGAATAATGATAAGTTATATATCAGCATCAATAAATACTTTTTAAATAAATGACTCACCGTTTCACTGGCAGGAGAAATCTGCACTATGAATTTATAGTAGTCCTAGGTGACTCTGGGCATTTTGCAAATAAAATTTCAAAGGTGTCATACAAAAAAATGCAGTTTTTAGAATCTTTGAAATAGCAAAGATCAACACTGAGCCCACTTTTCTACACACAACAGGCTAGAGCTGAGAAACGATTATTCCTTTGGATGATTCTTGTACTCACCACTTAAGTCCCACCACTCTTCACCTGCTTTGGCTCTTTCTTTGGCCTTCCTGCTCCATAGGCAATTGAATTTAAGATGATGGTTGTAGAAATATCCAAAGAAAACAAAAGGGCAGTCTTTCAAGGATAAAAGAGAGAAATTGTCACATCATGGTCCTTGGTAATATGTCTTAATAGCTGAGAGCGGTGGTAGAGAAGACTGACTTCTTATATACTTATACTTACTACAACCTCCTAATTGATAATACCCAGCAAGAATAGCTCATAAAGGATATTTAATCATGGGTTAGGATACCAAGAAATGAAATATTTTTCAGAAAGTAATTTTCTGATCCTGGCTCAGAGTGGGGAGTAATCACTAATGTCTGTTTGAGTCCTGAAATCACTTTTTAGGAGCCATTTTCTCCAAAGAGTGAGCCCTTTGGGACAATAGAATTGGTTTCAAAGGTTTCAAAGCAGCTAATTCACAGGAGCAGGAATTCATTTTGGTCTTAAATATAGTTATTCCTGTCTCTTCCTACAAGCATTTTGATTAGACAATAATGGTTGGTATCTGTTCAGTGTTTTAAATATTGTCAAATTCATTTATTATATTGCCTCACATGAGGGTTTCCTAAAAGACCCTACAAAGTGGGGCAGAATAGATGAAGAAAGTTAGGTCTAGGAGTTTAAGTGAATTACCCAAATTCATGTGAATATTAAGTGATAGAATTGAAAGTAGATCCTAGATCTTCAGATTTCTGGTCTTGAGTTCTGTAATTTTATAATGTCTGGGTCTTCATTATCTTCCTGCAAATGATCTCATCCTGCTTTTGTATGTGTTAGCAAAGGAGAAAGGCAATAACGCTAAGTCCATAGCAAGGAGACAACAATGCGAGAATTGAATTTTTAAACTGGGTCAGCCTTTAACCATAATTTATTCAGTCTTCTCTACCACCTTGAATAAACTGTGTGGGAGGTGGCTAACAGTTTTCTCATGATGTCAAAAGTTTCAATCTACCGAAATTGCCTTTTAAATTGTTTTAATTTATTGTCTTTTGTTTTCTATTGAAATGTGAGTTCCTGAAGGCAGAGACTCTTATCTTGTTTACAGATGAATTCTTAGTGTCTAGGACTATACCTGTCAAGAATAAGACACTCAATAGGTATTTGATGCCCAATTCACTGACTTCATATTTTATGATCCTCATATTGCCTCAAATCAAATGTTGGTTGCTTTTCTGACATCCACTTTCTACCTTAGATCTGGCTGGGTGGCTACCGGTGTAAAGGAGTGTGGACATTGATCCAGAGCTGCTTGAAGTTGAAACAATTATGTTTGTGTGGTAAAGGTCTTTGAGTCAGATGGCAAATAAGTTTTTCTTTGTTTACCTTTTCTTTCAGTGCTGCTTGTACTTTAATCCTTTGTAGTCATCAATATTTCCAAGTCTCTTTAGCTTAAAGGTGGCATATGTCAAGTTCTGACTATACCATGAGATGGGAAAGGTCGTGAAGCATTGCTTTATTAAACTGTAGTTAGAGTCTGAGAATCTGGAGTTCGCTAAGAAGTCTTCTGCATGGTAAGACTTCTGTGATAATGTAGGTGAGGGAAATACACAGACATGTTTGAACCAATGCATTAGCAAGTCTGCTATTTCCAAGAATAGAAAGCACAAAAATCCAGATGCTAAAAGCTTAATAAAGCCTTATTGTTTAGTTCTGAGACTTTGCCAGTTTCTTCATGGTAGAACCTGGCCTTTTCTAATGCCTAATATTTGAATATTGGGTGGTCTTGTTGAAGTAAAAACCTCTATTAAGAAGAAAGAGGGCAAATAGTGTGCCTGATCCTTGCAGGGAGAAAAAGACTCTTGAAAGAGCACAAAGCTCTCAAGATGTTAAGCAATACTATAAAAACATGCAGGAATTGATTTACTGTTTGGGGCTTGTCATAGCCTGAAGCAGTTGGTGCTGTTCTCCAATGTGAGAACTTTTTTGTTTCTCTCTGGACAACATCAGGCTCCAGGAGTCTTTCACATGACTATTTGTCACTATTAAGAGCCAAATGCCTGTTTTGAAGAAAACAGAACAGGTAGTTAATTGTTTAACAAAACTTCTTATAAAGTATCAGGGGACAGGATGTGTGTAACAGCATAGAAAGAAAGACTAACATTTATTGAGTCTGTTTCACACTAGGCATAGTGTTGGATGCTTGCACATGTGCTATCTTATTTCATTTTTGTAACAGTCCTATTAGATATTATTTTTCTGTTTTCTAGATTTGGAAACCAAGACTCGTTAAATGACTTTCCAAAGGTCACAGAGCTAATAATAGTGGAGCTGGATCTAAATCCAAATTGTCTTACACTCAAACCATTGATTTTTTTTTTTACCCCTGTAATACTGCTTTGGGTTCCATGGGTAATGATGGTCGGGCTCACTTCCTGACTTTCCTAAAAGAGGGAGAGGGAAACTGAGTATAAAATGGCAAAAACTTACATACTCCTTTCTAATCCTAACCTTCAAAATGTTAAAATATACTGAACTTTTAAACATAATACTGAGATTTCATGAGTCTTGTAGTGGAGTGAGCTGAGAAGTGTTTCTCCCCAAATTAAAGATGTTTGTAAAAGTATATATAGTAGTAGTCCCTTATCCCTGGTTTTAGTTACCCAAGGTCAACCACAGTCCTAAAATATTAAATTTCTCCAACCATCAACATTGTCTGCTCCTGACATTCAACCATCGACATCATCATGGCTTCATGATCCAGGATCACCTGAAACAGATGATTCTCCTGACATATCGTCAGAAAGTCAATAGTAGCCTAATGCTAGGTTATAATGCCTACGTCATTCACCTCACTTCATCTCATCACATAGATATTTTATCATCTCACATCATCACAAGAAAAATAAGGGTAAATATAGTACATTAAGGTATTTTGAGAGAGGGAATGGGGAGAAAGAGACAGAGAGACAGACAGACAGACAGACCGATACCTCATTCACATTAACTTTCATTAAAAAGAAGTGGTTCAGGACAGACCTCCCCAAGATGTGCCTTTTTGACTTGTGGATTATTTTTAGCTGAAGGCAGTAAAGATCTTATGGGCCCAAGAGAAACGTTTACCTCTTCTATAAAGTATTTAAGTTGGGGGCCTTGTCAATAATAAGAGCTATTACCAGAAATAACTTTTTATGACCTATCTAAAGGCAGGGCAAACCTCTTATTACTGAACAACTGCTCTTATCCTGTGAATGACCTTCCTCCCCTCTGAAGCCCCAAGGTCCCATCCCTCACCCTTAGCTCATAATGTCATATATAACTCATTTTCTCTCTGTCTCTCTGTGGTTTATGACTCTCACGTGTATGTGGGGTTCCCGTATATACATATGTAGTTATATTTGGTAATTTTCTCTTGTTAATCTAATCTGTTTTGTGTAGATTTAATTATTAGACTAGCCAAAAGAACATAGGAAGATAGAGGAAAGTTTCTTCCTTCCACAACAGTATATTGTTATAATTGTTCTATTTTATTATTAGTTATTGTTATTAATCTCTTATTATGCCTAACTTACAAATTAAACTTTATCAAAGGCATGTACATATAGGAAAAAACATAATATACATAGGGTTCAGTATTATCTGCAGTTTCAGGCATCCACTGGGGGGTCTTGGATTTATCTCCCACAGATAAGAGGAGACTATTGTATGACTTTCTGGAAATTTCAAATAGAGCCAGTATGTCCTCAGGAACAGAGGCTTATAGTGACCTTCAGGGTATAGCATCTTCATTGTCATCTATTTAGATTTAACCCCCAGTTAATAATTACCATTATAAAACAGTTCATTTTATTCTAAGTATTTCTTTGAGGCAGACTCAAACTTAGGGCCTCTCCCCTGTAAGTGACAGAATTAATGGATATTCTGTCTTAATGTTCATGTTATAGTACTTTTAATGAGGATAAGATAAAGACTTTGCATTAGAATTTTCTGTTCTCTTTTCAGAATACAGATGTAATCCCTCATTTCAGCACAGTGATGAGAACATAATTTTCCATTTGCTCTGCTGGAGGCCCTGCCTCACAATTTGAAATTTGGGACATAGGAATTGTTTGTTTGTTTGTTTTTCACCCCTAGGGATCATTTGACTTTCATTTGACATTCTAATTGACGGAGGGAGGAAAACAGGAAAATGATGGAATATTTGCATTAATAACATAGAAAAACCCAAATTAAATTAGATTCCAAATCTCAAAAGTAGGTTTGTACTTCTGTACTTAGAGGAATTGGTACAGCTGCTATAATCCTTTTTTGTTTTGTTTTGTTTTGTTTTAATCTCTGACAGAGGATTGATTTAACATAAGTAGAATCATTTTATTGATATTTTCTAAGAGAAGGTAGGGAGTGTTAAAAATTCAGCATAGTAAATTTGAAGATCTAATTGGCTTTAAGTAAGCAATTTATGAATTGGGCAGCATCCCATCTACCAACTAGAAGGGCACTCTGAGAGTTGTACAAAATGGAAGATTTTTATAAGAAGAAGGATGGAGAAAGAGAGCTGTTAAAAAAAGAGACAGGATTATTTTCAGTCTGGACATCTTTTCTTTGGGGGAAGAGAATGGAAAGGGTTTTTATTATACGGATTACCTCTTTTTCCTACCGGAGTGGGGAATGGAGAGGGCCCATGTGTCAGGTTACCTTTCTGATGTTTGGCCACCAAATTCCATATGGGTTGATTATGTTTCTGGGAGAAGTTGAAGCTGCAATTAGATCAAGTATTAATTCTAGGTTTAGTATCATGGGCTTTTAGCAGGAATGACACCATTTTGGGCCTGCGGATTTTTCTTTAACAGGAGGATGAGAATGACATATTAAAACGATATATTGTAAAACAGTATATTGTACCTTTGTCCTCTTGTTGTGGGCAAGGGAATTATGGAAATGAAGTATAACTGGCATATTAACTATGCACTTCCTGTTTTTTCAGTGTTGTTGAATATTTTATCTCTCAATTTTACTATAAGAAAATTTTCTGATTTGAATATTCTCTTCTTTCTTAGGATTGACAGCAATAGGTTGACAGGAAGGACAGAGTTCGCACTTGAGCCCTTGACCCTCATTAGCAGTCCCCTAAACAGTTTCACATTCTTGGCACCTCTAGCCTGGAGTCTTATTTGCATTTGGTGCCTTTGTCATACTCTTTCACTCCACTGCACTGGCCAGTGTCAGAGCAAGAGCTCATCAGGAAGGAACATGCACACTGTAGCACTTCTGGTGTTCTTCTACTAGCCAGGGCTTTTGTACTTCTTGGGCTCCTACAGGCAACAGCAGGATATCTGGAGGCAGCCATTAAGAGGCATCCAGAAAGTGAGATGCTACTGCTGATTTGGCAGACTTTTGGCCAGACAAGATTGCTAGAGGCAGTACATAGTGTTAGAGTGAAGTATTTCTTTTTCCCTTTGAGAATGTAAGTAGAGATGCTTAAGCAACCAATATTGTTTTAACGTTGCTGGGCATGAGAGATTGTGATTAAATCAGAGAGGTGTAAAATATAGTTTTACCTACTCCCCCCAAACTGTGTTAAGTTGCTTTAGATGCATTATCTCATTAAATCTTCACAGCAGTCTTACCAGTTAAATCTGTTAAAAATCACTATTTCACAAATTAGTAAACTAAAACCTATCCAGCCCTAGTGCTAGAAAGTGGTGTTTTGATTTAGATTTGAATTTAAGTTTGTATGACTTCAAAGCCTGTATTCACTAATTACTGGGGATAGGAACTAGTACGTAGATGGGCATGTGCATACACATAGAATCTAATCATGAGGAAAACATCAGACAAACCCAAATTGATATTGTATGAAGGAACTAGCTTATATTTGTCAAAAGTGTTGAGATTAAGAAACACAAGAAAGGCTAACTGAGAAATTATCCCAGATTAAAGGAGACTAAAGATATATAACATCTAAATGCAGTCAATCTGTGATTGTAGGTTTGATTTAGGAACAAGAAAAAAAACTTTAAAAAGGATATTATAGGGGCATTTGGTAAAATTTGAATTTAGACTGGATTAGATACTAATGTTTATCAATATTATATAACAATGACTACATAAGAGAATATCCTTATCTTTAGGAAATACGCACTAAAATTTTTAGGGATAAAGATGCATGACATCTCCTACTTACTCCCAAGTGGTTGTGTGAGAAAGAGAATGACAGCAAATGTGGCAAAATATAAACACTTGAACAAATGGTGAATCTAGAGAAAGAGTATAAGAGAGTCATATTTTTGTCATATTTTTTATATATTTGAAGTGATGTAACAGAAAATTTTAAATGCTTTCTATTTTACAAATGTTGCTAAAATTCATCAAAAACTAGCAAAACCCAACTGAGGCATCTCAGCCAAGAGGTAAGGACCATATTTTATTCATGCTTCCTCCATTGGCAAAGAATTTGCCAAACCAAGTTGAGGAGATAAACATAGACTGCAATTTCACAGAGGAATTATATTGTTATTCTGTCAAGATGTTTTTCTTCTACCTCCATTGGGGACATGCCTCAGTTTTCTTCACAATAAATAGTTTTCACTGATATTTTTGTCCCATTTCTTTTGACGCCTCAGATAGTTCATATTTCTGGTTTATTAATATAATCTTGGATAGAGTGATAAGTGTGTTATTTTTCACAAAAAGGATAGTCTCAGAGTAAGCGTTATTAATTTTTACTAATTATTTGCTTATTTTTATTGTAACAGTGTACATGCTGGCTGCATTCTCTTTAGGTTTTTAGTCAGGCCTTAATTATGAATGACTGAACTATTCTATTTTAGGCATTACCAAGAGCTCTCTTTCCCTTTATTCTACCTAGTCCTGTTTATCATTGACTTGGCCAGAGACTAGATGTAGGCCAAATAGGAAGGATGTTAAAAGTTTAAAATCACAATTTAGTGTATTTATCTTTTTGCATTCCAGAAGTTCCTATAAATGCTGCTGTGGTTTTTCTCATGTTGAACAATTTGGTGTTCTTGGGTTAGACAACAAAGCAGAATTGGGAATTCCTCTGATTAAAGATGGACAGAATCCCAGGTTTAAGCAAGTATTTTGGTTCTGCTGACTATGATTTGGGATAATGGGATAAGGTGTCTCATTCAAGGAGCTCCACATATTAGTCCATAGAACAACAAAGATAAACCTTGCCTCCAACTCTCCTGGTGATGGGACAAGTAGCTCTCTATATAACTGAATCCTCCCTGCTTCTCCCTCCCCAGCTCATCCCGAAACACACAGAGAAAGAGGGAATAAAGTCCATCTTGCTTCAGAATAATAACTAAGTCTCTTGCTAATATGCTTCTCTGTCTGGGTCACATGCACATGTTAACTTAGCTGTGCTGTTGCCCCATTACACTTAAAATTAAGTTAGAAATATTTTATATGCTGCTAGGATGTATTCATTCCCTATCAAGATGTTTTTATAGGCCACCTCAGATTGACTTTGGGTTATTATACTGTCAACATGCAGCTTTCTTTTGAGACTTTGTTAAAGTTAACTGAATCATAGAATAACTTTCATATGTGGGTACTTAGTGAGTATTAATGATGATGTTTATGTTACATATGAATGTGAGTCAGGATTGTGAAATGGTTAAATGCTCAGACTGAAACCAGACAAACCTGGGTTTAAAACTGCCTCTGCCACTTACCACCTGTGTGGCCTTACACAAGTTGATCATCCTTCCTCACTTTCCTCATACATGAAATGGGATAAAATTTTCCTCACCAACGTGAACTGATGCATGTAAAGCACTTAGCGTAATGTCTGACATTTTGTATGTGTTCAATAAATGTTAGCCGTTATTAGTTATCATTGCTGTTAATATTATTACTATTGTAATGTCTGTGTCCCCCTAAACTGGCTTATGTCTTCAGATTTGTCACAGTTTTCCCACAGTCTCTCCTGCCAGTTCTTACAGTAGTTCTTCCAGACTGACTTCTTTTTAATTGTGGCTTTTTGTTTTTAGGCATCTCATTTTCCCCATGTCCAGAGATGATATTTGCATCCCCCTCAAATTTTTCTATTCTCTCCACTGCTTCCAAAGTCTACTGAAAAACTGGTGGCCAAATAAGAAAGTCTATTTCTTCTCCAGTTAGGACCTGACTACTTTACTCTGTCTTTTGCAAAGGACTGAACTTTTAATCTCTGCTTTCTCAATTTGTGGGCAGTTTTAAGTAAATGAGGCCTTACTTTGTTTTCCTACATAAATTGGACCAGAAGTGTATCAAAAGCCATAAAATCCATTGCATTATCTGACACAGTCTTCCTGCCGGATATAGCTGAAAAAATCTGCTTTGGGTCAGATGCACAAGGTCTGTCACTTCTCCAGTTGTTCAAAGAAGCTTACTTCTGGCTTGGATTCTTTCTAGTTAACATGGCTGTTCTAAGGATCAGATGAGGTTATGCATGTCAAGGCACTTTCTAAACTGTCAAGCACTGGCTTAATATGAGGGATGATTATTGCACATGAACAAAGGCCCAGCAACTTAAGTGATGTCAAAATTCAACCCTATATAGTAAAAATGCAGTCTCCTCTCTTCTGCTACCTCTAGAAGTCTGCAGTAAGTTATTTGAGCTACAAAGGCTAGTGACTAACTTCATGCAGTGACTATAAATCCTTTGTTCTTCCCTCATCCCCATATTCTCTCATAGAATGGTGTGCCAGACCCTGAGTCAGTCTCCAGGGCTGGACTTTGGAACAAAGTATGGCGAGCAGTCCCCTTCCTTGCAGCTTTTATCCTGGCAGCCCCAATAGATTAAGTGACATTTCAAGATTAAGTTCAGTGAGGATGAAGCCAGATATGGCTTCTGCCAAACTGGGCCGTCAGACCTGAGCAATCATCAAGTAGCTTTTGTATAAATGTGTTTTTCTTGTTTCTGGACTATTAGAAATCCTTTTCTGTATGATGTGAACAGCAAGCCTAGAATCATGTGTGAGATCATTATCATCATCATCATCATCATCATCATCATCATCATCAACGGAAAACACTTATCCGATGCTTGATAAACACTGGATCCTTCAAGCACTGGAAATTGTGTCCCTTGCAGATTTATGTGTTAAAGTCCCAACCCCTAGTACCTCAGAATGTAAGTATTTGGAGTTTGTTGGAAACCCCCCCAAATTAGCCCCCTTTCCCCATAACCTCAGGAAAAAAAATCATTTAAAACTTTTTATCCCCAAATCATTTTCTGAATTTGAAAGTCCTTCTATCCTTGATCATTTCTACCTTTGCCCTTTTTACATGTTTGCTTCCTCAAGAGAAGGGCCAAGGGAAATGCTACTTTTTCACTATACCTATTTCTGCTTAATTGTGCTATTGATAATTACTTAAAAGACACCTCATTAAGAACACTGGGAATAGATTGATGCTATTGGCAGAGCAAGTTGGTGATCCTTTTAGTTGGAAAAAATCTGCAGTCTCAGAATTGGGTTGATCAGTATTGCTTCTGTGTTCCTCCTCTGCAAAAAAGTTTGTCATTCATTGCCAAACTCCTTTTTATTGGATGTGTTAAGATATTTCCCTCATCTTAATCTGTAGATTATCAAGAACCCCTTAGAAAGCAATTGCCAATATATACTTTGTTCTTGCCTGACCAGTGGTGAGGGTGAGTTTTGTTTTGTTTTTAATATTCTCTGTTTCTGTCATGTAAATATATTTTTGTTTGTCAAAGTTATTTACAAATGAGTTCACTCTGGACTGTACCTCATTAGGAATGACAAGGGCCCAAATCTGAACTTTAAACTAAAATTAGCAACAATACACTTTTTCTCAAGTTTTAAAGAGTTTTATCATTTGGTTTCTCTGAGATTTAAGTGAAATTTCTCCCTCCTTCAGTGTGATTTGCCTTTTCATCTATTCAGCAGTTCTTTGTCCATTTTTACATGGGAACTAGTTCTACTTATCCAGAAGCTGATATGATTTCCTACGGATCAAGCCAGAACACCTAAAAATAGTTTCCTACTCAAATATTTTTTAGTCAGAATTTTTCAGAATACAGAAAATCTTAACAGCTAAACATTAAATGCTGCCGAAAATGAAAAGTTGTAAGATGAACTGGAGCACAATGTTTTGAACACAGAAATCAACCAGTGATCTAATTGTATTGAGCTTTTAGTGTTTATATAACTTGGCTCCATTTTATTTTCTTTCATTGGATGCTTTTGAAATATCTTTGCAAATACTTAAGTCCTGGTGTTTATGTAAATCAGTATAAAAGCAGGCATTTTAAATTAGTTCCTATTCTGTTACATGTATACACTAATCGAGTTTGAAAGTGTCCAGATTCAAAGTCAGATGTGAATGTTAGCAGGTGATGGGTTGAATCAAAGAGCTGGGAATTCTGGACTTTGTATAACTGAGGCTAGTCTGTGGGTTTCTTTTGTTTTTTTTCCAGTGGTAAAATGAAGATTGATGGTACCTCTACCTTTCGCTATCCACTGACCTGTAATGGGGAGCAGAATACACGTCAAGCTGCTTTAACATCTCTGGGGGGAAGAAGAATAGTGCTAGTCTTGGTTTAGCAGTACATCATTCAGCCAACGAAAGAACCACTCATTCTTGCAAGGTCAAAACTATTTCCTCCCTCTCAGAAACAAGTCAGGGTTGCCTGGGCTGAAATTCATGTTCCTTTTGACCATACAATTGTCGGGACAGGCATGTCTAGCTTTTTTCCTAAATTATGGCCCCAACTTTTTCCAGTTAAGATTTTTGTAAATCTTTTTATTTTTTTATTTTTATTTTTTATTCCCACCCCACTTCCAACCCTGACCTATGTATGTTGCCATCTCCCCTTAAGAACTGGATCTCTGAAGGCCAGGCGTCTCCTACCACACGCTCGTGGCGCATACCTGGGCCTGGCACACCCGGGGTATGGACTGTGGATCCACTGGGGCACAAACTCAGGACTTTCTGTGTGTAAAGCAGACATGCTAACCACTACTCTATGGAACCACCCCAGATTTTTGTAAATCTTAAACCAAAAGAATCTCAGGATCCTGTTCTTGGCATTCTCTCACTTTCTCTCAGAGATTCAAAGTTTGAGTGGACAGTGTTTTTTTTTAAATTTTAATTTTATTTTATTAGTTTAAAGTATACAGTACATTGGTTAGACATTTATATAGTTTAGAAAATGATCCCCTAATTGCTCTTTCTCTCTGGCTCTTCACCTAGCCATTACATAAATGCTGACTGCATTCCCTATGTGATGCTTCCCATCCCCATGACCATCTATCAACTACTAATTTGTACTTCTTTAACCCTTCACTAGACAGTGTTCTTGGAATCTCATTGCCTTGTTCACTTTCAGGCCCTGAGCCTGCAGATAAAAATGAAAGTGCAGCTGCAGAAAGATGTGTCTGTGTGTAAATTCAGCCTTTGGTTTTCATTGAGATTATCTTGCTAATAGTCCCTTTGTAAGATTCCCTAAGTTTTCCTGGTGCCTAGCAACTTTAGTGGTTAGGTGATTAGAAAGGCATGGAGAATATGGATCTGGGATCTTTAAGATACTTCACCTATGGATCTGTGTGTGTTATGAGGTAAGGAGAAAGATATGCCTTTGGTACTTTCCTAATTCTTTTATATTTTGTGCCCTACCTATACCTCTTAATGGTAGGTCCCTGTGTTTTAAGGCAGGCCACTTGGGTTCATTCTTGTTGGAAGAAAATAAATCTCCTGATTTAAGTAATAGAAAGTATTAATGACTTTTTGGATTATCTCTTCTGGGAGTATTTATGTTTTAATTTTAAAGACATCTAGGCTGAGAACAGTAGTCCTGGTTACTAAAGGAAGGGAAATATTTGGGACAAGAAGATCTTTTTGACTTAAATTACTCCATATGGGAATGATTCTCAAAAGTAGTTATGTGATGTCATGATTAAAGTTTCTCCCAGTAGCTCTGATCTCCTTTTCTGTAAAACTTCTTGCAGAGCCGCTATGACTTAGATTAACTGGTTTAAATTTGACTTTTTCCATTTTGTGGAAATATTTAAAAGATGGACCCAAAAAGGAGGAGGAGGTGAAGCAGCAGAAACACAGATAATAGGACTCTGAATAATTAAGATTTGATGTTATTTTAAAATTTTGCCACTTTATGTATAAGTCTCTGTGTGTGCCACACAGAGTTGGCTGCCTTAGCTTTGTTTAGCGGTAGCTTAACATCAGTGTAGATCTGAAACTTCCTAGATACCCAATGTTTTTTTCTCCCTTGAGTTTCTAGTTAACTGATTAAAAGTTCATTTTCCCATAGAGTTTATTTTTTAACATAATTAGAATTTGTGAGAGTGGCTTTTTAATTTTTTTTAAAGCATTTTAATTCCTTTTATCAGATTGTCAAAATCTTCAGAAAAACTCAGTAATTGTTGTCCAGTGATGGTTAATGCTTTTATACTACACAGGTTAGTATTGTGTGCTTTTCTAGGAGGTTATGGGAATATGGATAAACATTTCGTTTAGAAGCTACTCTGGCTCTGAAAGCACCTAGTATATGCCGAAAATATTACTATTTTCATGTATTAGAGTGAATTCTTTTAGTTCTTGTGATGCAAGACTGGGCAAATTCTACCCCTCCTCCCAGTGGTGACTCAAGCCCTGCACTGAGAGAGATAGGGTCCTTGGCTCTGCACAGGAAACAATTCAAAAACGAGCCAGAGTTAGACACAGAGAAACATTTATTAGAGAAGGAATAATACTCCATAGATAGCATGATCTCCTCTCAGAGTCAGAGAATGAGACTCTGGGTGTTTGGAGAATTGAGTTTATACCTGTTTTTTAGTTTCTGTGAAAAATTATTGATTATAAGGAGTAAGGAATGGGATGAATGGTTGGGTTTATTTTTGTATAGGGTACAGCTTTGTTTTCCTTTTATGGTAGAGTAAATGTTGATGGTATGAGTAAAGATTTGTTAGTAATCTCTGCAGGAATCTTCCTTTGTTCTGTAGGTTCCTCATGGGCTAGCGTAAATGTTAAACCAAAGAGAATGTAGAGTCCACTACATGCTGCTAGACACAGGTATCATTAGCCAGATACCTGTGTCTAGCAGCATGTAGTGGACTCTACATTCTCTTTGGTTTAACATTTAGCCAATCTGTGTCATTCTCATGCTTCGTCCCTATATCACTTGGAGACCCTGCCTTAGTCCCACATTAGCTCTTATTTGGCACATTATAAACACCTTTTGAGTTTTGAGGTGAGTCATTTTTAATTTATTTGCTTGGTCATTAAGTTGCAGTCTTAGAACTCCAAAAGGGTCTGATTTCAGTCTTTTTTCATCCTTAATGGGATGGTTTGCTTTGTGATTTACAGTACAATTTTTTTCCCCTTTTGGAAAATTGGGTTAGCATGCTCTTTACACATGAGATGTAGGACTTGTTGGCTATTATATTTGAAATGAAGATTTCCTCAGGATAAAAATGGCCTGAGTAACATATCCCAAAAGATATTTGCACACCAGTGTTCATAGCAACATTATTCACGGTGGCCAGGACATGGAAGCAACCAAAGTGTCCTACGATAGATGATTGGTTAAAGAAGCTGTGGTACATATATACAATGGAATATTACTCAGCCATAGAAGAGATGAAATACTGCCATTTGTGACAACATGAATGGGCCTCGAGATAATCATGCTAAGCGAAATAAGCCAGATAGAAAAAGTTGAAAATCACGTGATATCACTTATATGTGGGATATAAACCTAAAAACAACAAATGAACAGGACAAACAGAGACTCATGGACATGGACAATAGACTAGTGGTTACCAGAGGGGACGGGGGAGGAGGGAGGATAGAGGTAGAGGAGTAAAATGGGTCAAATATGTGGTGACAGAAAGAAATCTAACTATGGGAAGTGAACACACAATGTAAATATATATATGCCTTACTATTAAAATGTTCAACTGAAGCAAATCAGATGTTGTTAACCAATGTCACTATAAAAAACAACAAATAAATAAATTACAGAAAAAAACATTAATACCCAAGGCCTTTAAATAAAATTCTTCTACCAACTTTAAAAAAAAAATGGCCTGAGTAAGGGTCATTGATTGTAATATGTAATGGTAAAAATTTTGTTGTAAGATTTTTAAAGATTATAAATCACAAATTTCCTTTTTTAAAGTTGTTTTAAGCTACAGTATAAACTATCCATTGCTTTAGATATGGGATTTAAGAACAGATTGTTGATAGAAATGAGGCCATGTTTCTGGTATCAAGGTCTTTGATGCAAATTCTTAATGAAATCTCATCTTCCACAGTTGTTCCTATTGTTGTTCTTTTTCTTCTTTAATATCAAAATGCTACTATATGAAATTTCAATATCAAATGATAAGAGAAAAAAATCAAATATTGGTTCTGGTTTACCCTATTATTTACACTTAGAGGCAGCCTTTCTACCAACTTAGACATGCTGAAAATCCTTGCTCTGCTCATCTTTGGAGTTTGTTTTGGGTGACCATGTACTTTGGCAATCTGAAGAGACTTATCTTTATGTTTATGCTGAAGTGATGATTAAGGCCAGAGAGTAAAGTGAGAAATGAACAGTACCCCAACATAAAAAATATTGGACATGGCAGAGGAGGAGGAGTTGGGGATTGGAAAATAAATATCTTGACCTCTCTTTCCTCTTGCCTGAACCCAGCTGTAAGCCAGAAAACAAGGGAGTGATACAATCTCAGGGAACAGCTTCACAAGGCATAGAACAAGGCAGAGAAGGGTGGAGATTGGATATGAAAGGACAAGTGGAGAATAATCAGCACAGTTTTCAGGGAACTATAAAATTTTAATTTGGGGTTAATGGTTACTTAGAAAGGAACTTAGAAGATCCTTTGTCTCAGAGAAGTTATTTTGAGGTCTCCTGAAGGAGTTAAGGGACAGTATCAATGATAATTCTGAGAAAGCCACAGGAAGTATGGGAATGAGTGGTGAACACAGGTTTACTTATGGAGATGTTCTGAACTTCTCTGGGGGGCAGTGTTCAAAGCTATTGGGTATCAATCAATTTATTATATAATTGCTCTTCAAGAAGCCAGTGCCAGTTTTGACCTTTGCGACATGTCCTTGTTCTCTCTCTCTAGTTGTTAAACATAGAGGACAGAGTGGCACAGCTGCAGGTTAGAGGGTTAATTTAAGTTTATGAAAACACAGCCCAAACAGAGAGATAGGCCTGATGGCTAAAGTTTTTGTTCAGCCAGGAATACCTTTGTGTCAATAAATAAAACCAAAAGAAAAAATTTTGGAATAAACCTTATGAAGTCTGGCCAGCTATATGGGGCCTTCTTCAATCAGTATTGGTTAGCGGGATCCTAAGGCACGCTTTCCCCCTTCATTCCTTGACTTTAGCATTTTTTAAAGAAACTACAACATGTTAGAACTTGCCAAAGTTATATTATAATGCTAAATATAATGCTAAATATTATAACGCCAATAAATTGGGGATAAAGCTTTGTGGAAATTTTGCATGAGAAATAATAATACAATAAAAAATAGATTATAGGATTTCTATTTTGTTTTAGTTGAATTTATTCTAAATGGTTCCACTTAGATATTTAATAAGTCGTAGTCCTTTTTTATTTTTGGTATTTTGTCACTACAGTATTGTTTTGCCAAAGAATTGCTCAGGGTATGTTTATGGGCCTAGATAAGGCAGTCATTTAAATGGACTTCCTCCACAGAGGTAGCTTAGGGTGTAGATGGGGAAAACCAAACACTTGGATAATAACAGCCTTCAATTATTATGTAAACTAGTAATTAGTTATACTCTCTGATCCTGCTAGGAAATGGGTTTTAGCTAAATCATTAAAAATTTAGATTTGACAAGAGTTTCCTGAAGAATGTTAGAGTGGTTACCTGGGAACAGAGTTCCTTAGGAACCTATGCGTTGTCCTTCTCTGGAAGTCGTTAAAGCCAGTTTGTTGTTTTTGTTGGTGGTGGTTTGGAGACAGTGGCCTCTCGGGATCCCTTCTTAGGCTTTTATGACTTTTTAGCTTTTGCCCTTGGAGTGAATATTTGAATGTTTTGCCTCTGCTTTTTTTTTTCCCCCCTAATTTAAAATAGTTATTTAAACTCTTGAATTTCATATATTGCCGTACTCCCCATGATCACAAAGTACATAGTCTTAATAATGATTATTTATCTGCTAATCAGTTTATGAGTCTACTCCATGCTGTAGCTACACTCTGCTAAAAAGAAGCAGGTTCTGACTCTTGCCTTAGATACTTACATACAGGAATTTAGTCTTGCTATATCTCATGATTATGATTAGTTAGGCCTAGATAAAGATGGATGACTTTGAAAAAAAAAGTGTTTCAAATTGCTCAGTACTTTCTGCCTCTGGTTTAATAAGCATCACCTGCTTTTCCAAAGAAATTTTCAAGTGCATTAGATGTACCTTCTGTAGGGTACAACAGTGAAATGTGAAATTTGAAAAAGCCTCGTGTTAAGCCCCAGTTTAAAGGCTCTTGAATTCCTGATAAAATATTGATAGCACAACTAGATGAAGCTAGGCATTGATAATACGGTTTCAGGTAAATTGTTTCTTCAAAAGTTATATGTGGTTAAACGTGTCTTTCTAAGACTTACTGTGCATTGTGTCAAGGGGAGAGAGGTAAAGGTTGGGAGTGGATGGAAAATATTTATTTAACTGTTGGTTCTCTTTATCTAGCATGTTATTTCTTTTTAGTATGTGATTTCCCTTAAAAATAAACTGAGGTTCATCAATACTTAAGAGATCTAATCAAAGATAATGTGATTACTAAAACTTACAACAAATTAATGATCCCATCTCAGAAAAGATCTTGGCTATTTATTAATAAATTCTGCTCAGGCATTCCTATCTTTATTAGCACTGTCCTTGATAATCTCTGCCCATATAAATGGAAAACCAGATGATTTATCATTGTAACAGACATTCTCTCACTGAGGTGAAACATGGGTTACATCATTTTCTGCCAAGTTTCTGTATATATGTTAGACTCTGGTAATTATTAGTTTCTAGACCACTGTTTCAAAAGCTAATTTTTTTTTTTAAAAGTCAAGCTAAAGATCTCAATAAAACTGAATGAAGAATAATAGGCTTTCAAATCTGAGATCTGCTCTTAATTTAGCCAGCTGAACTGCCTAATTTGCCATAAATTTGTTCTTTTTTCTGAAAGGAGATAACCCTTCCTGTAACTCAAACACAGGGAGCTTCTTCTTTTTTTTAAAATTGGTTTTGCTTTCAACTAAATGAAAACCTGATAGTGTCTAAGCTCACTCTTTACCCCTCTCCCATCCAAATACATGGAGAAATTTCCCTGTAGTCCGGGAAAGCTGCCTTCCATCCCTTTGGGAGACTTTCATCTGAGAGGCCCCTTGGTTCTCTCTGTACTTGTTTCTCCTGGGGGATATTCAGTGCCATTGGTATAGACTCAGCATAGGAGCTTAGCAGTAGCAAAGGTGCTTTTTCAAAGTCAGC
This sequence comes from Pteropus medius, assembly GCF_902729225.1. Taxonomy (NCBI): domain Eukaryota; kingdom Metazoa; phylum Chordata; class Mammalia; order Chiroptera; family Pteropodidae; genus Pteropus; species Pteropus medius. The sequence continues at coordinate 24,575,364 of NW_024349800.1, read as the reverse complement.
TCCTGAAGGTTCTTCTAGCTGATGACAAAGAAACTCCCTCCCCCTGAAGAGGCTTGTGATCTTCTTTGGGATGAGAGTGAGAAATGCCATTGTATTTAGAGAGGAAAATGTAGAGGAAAAAAAAAGCAATGATCTAGTGGCTCTGCCATCAACAGAGGGACAACAGGCATGTCATTTAACATGCCTGGGGCCTCAATTTCATTGTCTGAAAAGGTAGTTGGATTTTATGATTTATAATGATTCATACTGCTCTAAAATTACATAACTGTTGTTCTTGAGGATCTTGAATATAGTCACTCTTGGATATATATAATTTGTCCTTGTCTTCAAAACAATGTGTACCTAGGGTTTGTTTAGTGCACATGAAATTTCTATCATGGTACTTCAAAGGCCTTTTTCTTTGTTATCTACCCAGTCTAGGGCTGATTGACTGATCCTAACAGTGATTATAGAGAATGCGAAGGAAATTTTAGAGAGCTGGCTTGCTGCAAGTAGAAAGGCCCTAGAAATGTTTAAGGCTATTTCAAGATCTGGTTTTCTTTCAGTTATCTCGTTGATGTTTCCCAAGCAATTTGGTCATAACATGTCACAATTTCTAGTATAATCACAAAATCCAAGTTAGCCCAATTACCAGGCTAATACAGAACCAACTCAAATCCTTCTTTCACTGTTACATTGCAGGGTACTGTGAAGATAGCATGGACTTTCAAGTCAGCCAGAGCTGGGAGTTCACATTCTGACTCTGCCTTTTTCTGAATTTGTGATACAACTTAACCTCTCTGTACCCCAGGGTCATCATCTGTAAAACAGCAATACTTAAGTACTTACCTTAAAAGTTATTGTGAGATCAAATGTGATGATAGACGAGAAGAACTTCTCATGTGTGTCATAATGAGGACACCTGACTTTTGAATACCTCTACCATTTATAAAACATCTCATTAGAAGTAGTTTCATTTAGGGTATTGTGTTAGATTTACTTTGCTGGGCAAATATCTTTTAAGTGTAGAGGCCTGAGTCAGGCTTGCTGGGTAGGGGCCCAGGGACTTTGGAGCGGGGTCACGCCAGATTCAGAACTTTGGCTATCTTGAGGGTCTCTTCTAAAACATCTTTTTATGTTTTCTAGGAATCTGAATTTCTGTGTTTGGAATTTGATGAGGCCAAGGTTAACCAAGTCCTGAAGAAGCTCTCAGAGGTCGAAGAAAGTATCAGCACACTGATGCAGCCAGCCTAGATGAAGATGGGAGTTGCTGAAGCAAAGGTGTTCATGATCCCTCCCAACTGAACTGTTTTGTTTTTTTAAAAAAAAATATTATTCACCCATTAGTATTAAATCCTCAAATTCAAATCTTGCCTGCCTCTGCTTGCGGGTATTTCTTTCTTTCACTTTTACAGTTGTTCTACTGCAGGAGTTCTTATACTTCATCAGGCAGGCAGAGGGCACTTGTAAAAGCATTTTTTAAGAAGGAGGCTTCCAGGACCCTATCCCCAGGACCAGGCCGGGGTCAACTTTAGAAACCCTTGTGGTGGTGGTTTATTCCCGGGTAGGATTTTATGCATGATAAATTATACAAGAATTAGAAAAGGAGGAAGAAAACATTTTACTCATGTACATACAAGGCTGACCAAATGCTGTATGTGCTGAGCTAGAGGAGCCTGCCTAGATAACCTAGAAGAGATTTACTGACCCTCCTTCATTAGTAAAACTGGAGATATTTCTGGAACTGATTTGGATTAGTTCTGCCCAAATCAGAGGTGGGGAGGGGTGTCTGGTTTCATATGAGCTACTGAGAAACATGGGTTTTTCTGAGACCTAGAATTAAACTGGCTTCATCACTTCATCCCTTCACTTGCCGCAAGTCAGGATTGTGGGAAGAGGAAAATGTCTGCTGAGGTGATGTGAGGTTTTTTACCTCAGAAAATCTTACCTGAGTCATCAAATAAAACTTTTAAAGAAAATTTCTTCAAGAAAACTAGGGTAAAAACTAGATCCTAGTAGAGAAGTTATATGAAACACCAAGATTATTCTAAGAGGAAGAAACTGTCAACCGGTATATAGAGGCTGTGGTCCTTATTGAACAGGTTTCATTATCTGATATTGATAACATTTAGAAACTTCCTTTGCTTTTGGGATGTAAAGTGTTCAAAAAAACATAGTTCTCTTGGTCTGTGGTTACCTCATGTGTCAATTCTAATAAGTTTATTCCAGAGCAGGAATAAGTCCTCTTCTGTAAAGCAATTTCTTCTAAATCAGTTTGGAGACATTTGAGGAGCTCTTCCAACACCCAAACTGGCTTCCTCCCTGATTAAAACCATCCCAGCAGTTGGCAAACGACCAGAAGGTTTTAAATGTAGTGTTGTGACCGGAATAACCAGACTCAACCTGAGTGCTTTGATTATAGAGGCAGTTTATTAGCCGGTGGCTGTCCTTCCAAAGGAGCAGCCCCGAAATGCCAAGATACAAGGTTTTTAAGCCCTAAATCCTATTCCTCATTCTGTCTTAAACACAAAGGTCTATCTTTCTCCTATTCACTACCTGTCAACCCACTGGTCAGGTGTGCAAGCGGGGAGTACAGAAGCAGAAAGCTTGTTGTTAGATTGTTATGTTCCTATGGGTGATTGCCTATGTCCCCATGGGCAATAGCCAGTGTTCCCATGGGCGATGGCCAAACAGTAATTTTCACCTTATATACAATTGATTATTTTTCATGCCACGCAAGCAAGCAGGGTTACACAGGCTAAAATTGGCAGTTAGCGTATGAGCTCATTGTTACAAGTTTCATGATTAACAGAATGAGGTTAGGGGTTCCAGAAACTAGGCCTAAGGTATAGACTTCCTTTGTCCAGTTTCAGGTTTTAATTATCCTTTAACCCTTTCACATTTCAGCAGGCTATTACAGTAGCCCCTGTGGACCCTTCAGAAAACATCTTGAAACAGTATGGTAGTGTGGTTTGGCCAAAGAACTATTAAAACTTGCACTCTGTTCTCAGGGTTACTGTCATGTGATCTAGAAGAACTTAGAAAATGTCTCCTGCTGTAAAATAGAGATAAAGAATATCTCATCAGATAATGAGATTCCAGATGTCAAGGAAGAACTGTCGCTACTACATTAGTATTAACTCACATATCCAGTGAAAGTTTGTGGAAGCACGAAAGAACAGTCCATAGGCCCACAGGGAGAGAAAGTCATTGTCATGGTTTTAAACTCTGTTTAGGTCATCCTATGAAAGTAATGGCCACAAAATGGACGTGGGCTTTCTTTTTTATGTCCCAAACCCTAGGTCATTGGAAAAACTGATAATGTATACTGAGGTTTTTTTTTTTTATCATCATTACCATCATCATAAGAGAAACTCGTTGCTGAAGGTTCATACTAAGCACTGGTGATTTTTAAATTTCTGATTAACAAAGAGTATATGTTTATTATAGTCTATTGTGAAAATATAGAACACACTAAGAACAGTTAAATGACCCATCAAAAGATACAGAGATAACAATGAAGGCTGGAAGAAGAGTTTTCTTTCCCTGACTAAATTTTTTGGAAGTGGAGCACACTATTTTTAAGACTTTTATAAACACTACCAAATTGCTCCAGAAAGGTTATATCTGTTTATATTCCCTCTAAGAAAGTATGAGACTAAATCACTCCCTTTTCGCCTTATTGGATATTATCTGTTTTCATATTTTCTGGGACTAATTTGTTTTTGTAAATTTTTGCAAGGGCTACTTACTTAAATCATTACACCTCTCTAGGGAAAGGTCCAGGGAAGGATCCCAGCAGACCCGCTAGGTTTCCTACCTCTGTGATCCTAGGTTAAAACCGTTTTATTTTGAATTCAGGAAATGTGGGGCAAATAAAAATAATCTACAACCTAAATCAGGCCTTGTAAAAATCGTCCCTGCTTGAGCAATAAGCACTCTAACTTGTCTCTTTAGAAACGGTCCAGGCAAGCCAAAAAATTGCTTTTAGAATAAAGTCAGAAAGAAACTCCGAACTTTAGTAGTCTCATGTTGATGAGGAGCAAAGGATTGAGCCTTATTCTCAGGTCTGGCTTTTCTTGTAAGCTCTGATTTTTATCAGCTTCATCAGTAAAGGCTTAATTTCCCTCACTATAGCCTCCTCTTTCCTTTATATAACCTCTCTTCCCCCAGTCTTATTTTAATGCTGAAGAATTACAGCATTTTAAAATTTAGTTGAACTTATTCCCCCTACATGCAGGAAGGCGGTGAAAGGGTGACATTGAGTATCTAAAATCTTAAATAGCTGACTAATAGCTGTTAGTTACTGAAATTCTTTTTTTTAGAACTGAGTGAAAATTTAGAAAACAATATAAATAGAAATTAAAGAAAATAAATATTAAACAGTGTTAGGAAATCTTTTTTTTTCTGAAGTGCACAATAAATATCAAGACTAGTGAAGGGACAAGGATATAGAAGGAAGTAGTCTAGAATCAGCTCAGAAGTGAGTGGATATTTTCCTAAAAGAATAGAATGTTGGAAGGGATAGGCCTTTGTGGAACAATAGCCACCTTAATAATTAGCTGTCCAACTTTCCGACCAAGGTTTCGAAAATATTTTAGATGAAGATTTAGCCAGCAGAAGGGAAAACCTAAACAGAACGTAATTAGTTTGAGCTTAATTTTAGTTGTAAAGTATACAGTTATTTACCTCAAAATTTGAGTCATAGCAATTTTTATCTAAGTGCGTCAATTCTTTCTTATCTGGGGTTGATCATAATTATCTCTCATAATATCACAACCCAATTCAGCCCTGAACTAGCCTTCGTTACAAAGGAACCTGCCTGTGCCTGCTTCCTGTCAGATAATGGTGTCAACCGACAGTTCGCTTCATATATTATCAGAATAATACACTAAACCTATGTATGAGCAGAAAGCAATATATGGTTGTTTACATCATTTACTCACCAAGGACTTTAATTAGGATCTTTTACCCCTCTTTTAGTTTTGTTTCCTGCTGCTCTTGGCTAGTTTTGTTTCCTGCTGCTAGGGTTTCAAGTTCTTTGGATTCATAGGATGTAGGAGAGGGAGGAATGGAAAGGGGAATAATATAGATTTGATAGCACAAGTAGAATAAGAGATTAAACTTAGTTTAAAAGAAATTTAGGCTGAAAGATGAAAGTACTTAAAACCCTTAATGCTGTTCTTATACTGTTTTTATATTAAGAAATGAAAATATAGAGATTTTATGTGATTCATATTCTGGCTGTCATCAGAACTATGGCAAAATTTGGCACTGATCTCAGGAGGACTGATTTGGTGGCTTTTGGTAGAAGCTATTTTATCATCTTGTCAAAATAGGGAAACATCTGGACAGACAGGGCAGAGGACTTATACAAGACCATGGTCAGAAAGAGACTTAAGAGTATTGTCTTCTAGTTCTGTGTTCTACCTGCCAGCTGCTCCAAAAGAATAGTATGTGCTTGTAAAAAATGTCCGGATCCTTGCTCATTGTGTTTAGATGATGACAATTCCTACAGTGATTTTGTATGCAGATGTGACCTTAGAGGCAGTGAGGTCCGTTTTCACTTGCAGCCTGCATGCACATTAGACCTGTCTGTCTGCAGAGGCTGCTGATGCTCTCTGTGAGCCTGGTGCTGTTTCTGATGGCCTTTGCCTCACAGTCCACTCAGTTTCACCCATCTCTGGGTGCCATGTGTAAGGTGAGTCTGCTGCCACATGAGGCTTCCTGGCTGTCCACAGTACCCAAGTAAGCAGCAGTTTATCATTCTTCTAGCTGGACAACCATGACCCTAACATAACTCTCATTCATTAATTAATTGTAAGAACGTCTATAGTAAACTCTGCAGCAGCTACTTCCTTACTATGTGGTTTTCTCAACGTGATCTACCCACAGTGGTGTAGAACAGAGATCAGATTTTTTAAATATTTTAATTATAAAAGTAATGCATGCTCATTAAAAAATTATTAATACTTATTTAATTTTAAATCAGTATAAAATCATATGGAGCAAAAATGAGTCTCCCTTGCCTTCTGCTTTTAAAAATATCTCTTGAGAAATAGTTACTGTTAACAGTTTGGTGTGTGTCCTTCCATACACTTTTCTGTACACACAAAAATAAGGTCGTGTGTGTGTGTGTGTGTTTATATACATAGTTATATATATATATATATATATATATATATATACACACACATATATATATCTACACACACACATATATATATAAAACTATGTATATGTAGTTATATATTCAGGTATACCTTCAAAGCATCATTTTAGTGATTCTTAACTTTTGGCTGACACTTTATGTCTTCAAGAATCCAGTAAAAGCTATGGATTCTCTCCCCTATCCCCCCGCCAAAAAAAAAGTCATGCACCTACATATTCCCTGAATTTTTCATTCAGTGTCAGGAATTTCATGAGTTCCTAGAAGGAAATTCGTGACCACCTCTAGCCTCTCTTTGTGGAACCAGGGGTAACCTAGGAAATAACAACACTTTATAATGGATTTGAAGAGTATTATTATTTATAGCAGAAACCTAATGTACCAGAACACTGAGAGTGCTCTTAGTTGAATTTTCTGGTCTACAGAGTTTGTCACAAAATATTTTTTTATCACAAATCTTTGGATTTAAAAACTTTACAAAAAGTCTTAAGTTCATTTCCCTATGTGACAATCCAAGGATCTCTCAACATTCCTGCCTCTTCTCTTTGTGCCTTCTGAAATTTCACAACTGCCGTTACAGCATCTATGGCATTTTAGTACACCTCCCTGTCTGCCCATCTATTTCCCCCAGGGCTGTGAACTCCTTAAGAGTAGGGACCTTATCTTACACATCTTTGTATCCTTCCTCCTCTGCGGGCCTATAAAAGTCTCTATAATTGTGCCTGAGATGAGCAACACAGGTAGGATGATTGAGTTGAATATTAATCAAATCCATGGTTTCCATTTAGTGGGGAAAAAAGAAAGCATTAGATCTAGATTTGAATCACAGCTCTCTACAGAGTCCTAGCTATGTGACTTCAGGCACACTTAATTTCTCTTTTAAAATAGGAATGATATATTTTAATTCACAAGGTTAGGTAATATGGAGTAATTAGGATTTAGGAGATCGTCTGAAAGGTGTCTTTTAGAGATTCAAGGGCTCTTCGACCTAGATCAAATCCTGGCTCTTTTATTTATTAGTTTTGCAACCTTGGGCTTTTATTTAACATCTCTGTGTCTCAGTTTCTTCAGATATAAAAATATAAAGCGATAATACAATAGTACATACCTCAGGGATATTGGGGGAATAAAATGAGTTAACATGTGGAAAATAATATCTGCACAGAGTCAGCCATGTGTAAATGGTGCTGCTGTTGCTATCATCATAATTACTATTGTTAGGAACTGTCTCCTTAGGAAGCTGAAACCAGTAACTGTGAAACCGTTTACAAGCAATACAAGTCAGTAACCAAATTGAGTGCTAAACTGAATGGTGCAAGGTACAGTTGCTATGAGAGTTTCAACAAAGAGAAAGGTCAGTGGGGGCTGGAGTCATCAGGAAAGGTTTTAAGCCAAAGCTTTTTTTCCTAGTTTTTTAAAATTAATTTATTTTCCAAATACAGTTGACATACAATATTATATTAGTTTCAGGTGTACAACATAATGATTCGACATTCATATACCTTACAAAGTGATCACCCCAATAAATAAATCTAGTACCCATCTGATACCATATAATAGTTGTTATGATATTTAAAGCCAAAGCTTTTAAGATCAGGTGAGCTTGTGAAGGATAGAGGTGTATGTCTTTGGATCTGGAGGTGGAAACAACACATTTCCAAGGATGGGTGGGGTCACACCTCTTCATAGAAGGGACCTCTCTTTTTCTCTTGGTGGGTGTTTACAAACCCAGATCATATCCGGCTCATCATCTGGGGCTCAGGTCCTTGGTGATGTGTTGTCATACATGGAGAGCTAAGAAAGCTATGTTCCCATGGAAGACAATCAAACAAAGCTAAACATAGCTGGAGTAAGACTGAAACAGACGTGGAACTGCTCAACTGAACAAACCCCAAGGCTCCCTCCCTCCCTGGGGAGTTGAGGCCAGAAGCAATTTCTGTCGCATCCCAGTTTCTGTAGCAGAGCTATGGGCCCATCCTGGCTTACTGGGAAGGAAAATGCCATTCTTTCAAGGGTAGCTTACCTGCCTCCTTACCCGAATCCCCAGGGGCTAGAGACTGGAAAGGGAAAGGGAAGTGAGGAGAACATTTAAAAGGAACCTTTGTCTTGTTAGCCCATGAGATTCATGTGCACCTCCTCCAAGCAGTTTGCAGAAAGGAATGAGAGTTCATAAAATATCCCCTCCTGTTTTTTTTCCTCAAAGCAGAGTTCTGTTGCAGAAGACTTAAATAGGGTGAAGATTTTTACTCTGCACACTAAACTTTGCACAAAGGATTTATATTTGCTATTTACCAATCTCAGCCAAAGAGTGGCACAAGAAAGCAGGCAGGCCGTATAACATTGCAGTCTTCCCTGTAGCTCCAGTCTGACTTGGTTTGGCTGGCCGAGGTCGGGGCTATAAGTTAGGTGCCAAATCTTCTGGGCACAGAGGGACTACCTGGCTTTGGAACTCATAAACTAAGGAGGTGCCTTTCTCCATATCCCCTCTGAGTACGAAGAAAGCAAATCACTTGATAAGTTACTGTATGACTCATTAAACCATAGATTTGCTGAATAGTGTGCTACCACTTCACTAGAGAATTGACAGAAAAATCTTTTTTTCTTCACGATCAGAAAGTAAAAGTAAGTAGAATAAAAAATAATATGTAAATAAATAATAACTAACCAGATAATCTGGGGCCAGGAACATCTAGTGGGAGACTTATCAGACCCACCCAATTCCCTTGCCAAACGATGGAAAAAGTTTATCCTTCTCTTCATCAATACATATGCTTGTAACTTTAATAAGTGGAGGAAAATAATGCAAAAGTTTAATAAACAGTTTCCTTCCCTCTCCCTGTACACATAGGAAGCAGTTATTAAAAAGCTAAGGGAATTTGATTCTGAAGGTCCCTGAAGAGATGGAGAAATCTCAGTGGGGACCTGACCCAGGGAGAATCAACTTGCAGCCCCTGTGGGCAAGCAGCCCAAGAACCATTGTTGGGGGGGCAAGACCCAGCAAGTCCCTGTTGCCTTGCCTGAGCCCTGGGAGAGAAGTGGTTGCTGAGTAACCACAGCAGAGCCATTCTTTGTAGATCAAATGCCATACCTAGTTTTGCACCTGGAAGTTTAGCCAATTAACTGTGTGCTTGGTTTGTTAAGGAGCTGATTTGAAGTGACAAGTTGTGGTTAAATTCTTGTCCTTCCATTCTTTTATCTTATCCTTGTCTTGGAGAAGGACTGAAGATTGCCGATGACTTGTTCCATTTTGCATCCTTATATTGCCATAGTCATAGGAGATTACCATATTGTTTCATGTATTTCCATAACATATGTGCAATCATACTTTATATATTGTCCTGAAAATTGCCTTTTCCCTCAACAACATGTCTCGAGACTTTTTCCAAATTAGTACTGCAGAGACCAACAACCTACTCAACTGGTATAGAGAATACTTCAAAGTGGAAACATCTGAGGTATAGGGGACACTGAAAGAGATCTCATCTGGACTTCCCTTATCTGAGCAGAACAGAGCTTTTAGTACTAGAGTCAGCCGTTAGCACTCTCCCCCTTCACCCGCTCCTGTCTCAAGTCAGGGAGGCACTGACCTTTGGCACTGGGACTTTCCAAAAGAATTGTGGAAGCAAAACTCACCTTCTATCCTTTGAATCCCTAAAGCACTCCCTCTCTTATTAAGTTGCTATATAAACCTTTACCCCTAGCTATTCCAGGAGCTACTCTAGGGTACTGTAGGAGTAGTGTAGGGTGGTCCTGCATACGTGGTATTCTTTTCTCCTGTTAATCTGTCTGTTGTCAGTTCCTGTGCAACCCCTTTCCCCGAGTTGGACCTAAGTGGGTAAAGATTTTCCTTCCAATAGTTTATATAAATGTACTTCATTTCAACTGCTGCTTAATATTCCATAGACATATAATTTTGGTGTTTTTAAAAATTCCCTATTAATGGATTTTTGGGTTGTTTCCAGTTTTTCCCCATTGCAAACAATGCTGCAGTGAACATCCTTGTGCATGCCTCCCTGTATACATGTGTGAATATATCTTAGAACACAGGAATTACGCTATCATGGGTTATATGCTTTCTAGATTTAGACTCTGGCAAATAGACTGTGGAGTGCAATAAATATTTAACAGTCAGTCTTCCAAAGAAGGGGGTAGGGACTGATTTGTAGCATTTGCCATTTCCCCTGTGTGAGTTTTCCCACCATGGTCGATTTACAATGTGGCCTTACTAAACTTGGAGTTGAGAAGACATACACACCATCGGCTCTTGCAAGCTGATATTAAGTGGCTCCAGCACAGGTCCCAGAATCCCTTAAACTCAGGATGCAAATAGCCTTCTAAGGTAGCCTATACAACTTAAACTTTCCCAAGCAGCGTATAAAAGTATCTGTATGAAAGTATCTTGATAATTCCACACTTTTTTTTGCCAATATAATGAGTCAAAAACAGTATCTCCTTTTGCCTTGCATTTTCCAATCAGTGAGGTCAAGCACCTTTTCATATCTGTTATTTTTATTCCCTCTTCTGTGAAATGGTCCATAGCTATGCCTGGTTTTCTTTTAAGTCATTTGTCTTTTTTTTATTTGCTTTTTAGGAGCCCTTGTTGTAATCTGGGAACATATTGTCCATCAAGGAGTTTTCATTCTTTTCTAGAGAATGAAATTGGAGGAATATTCCCAAATTGTATTGAATACCTGCTATGAACATACCCATTGAGGACTAGGACTGAAAGAGGAAAGCACACATGTGTACATCAAATTCTTTGTGTACTAGTTTAACATTGTGGTAGGGTCAGTTGAACACACACATGCATACCAGTAATACTAATAAAAAGTAATCATTGGGGAAAAAAGAAATAAATTGTATTTTGGCTCAGTCAGCTTATTTGTTGCTTTTTTCCCCCCCACAAACATCTTATTGATCCTCACTTCTGTTGGGGTCACTTAGGTCACTGAACTTTTTTTGGCGGGGGGAGGAGGGAATACATACACCAGCACTTTTTGTTCTCACTGAAGTCACTTGTGAGTCTTGTGAGGCCTCATCCTTCATTTACTTTTCGCTGTTGGCCCTAATCTAAAAAGGTAGAATGCTTTTCTCTCCAGGCTGTTCTCTCTAAAAATGACTGACTGCTACCAGCTTGCTGTCCTCTGGGATGAATTAGGAATTAGAAATTCACAGTTTTTCTCGGGGGCGGATTATTCCCAGAATCCCTCAAATGCAGATGGCCTGTTTTTACAAAGGCAGGGCTGTGTAGGAAGAAACATAATAGGGATGTCATCTCAGATGGAAGTGGTTATCTACACAATGCAATTGTCTGCTTTTAATTTGCTGCTCAGATTTTATACTTGAACCAGACATCAAAAGTTTGAAGTTGAAAAGATGCTGAAATAACACCAGGTGGTAAGATATTAGGGAGGGCAGCTACTGAATCCCCCAATTCCTTGGCATTCTTGCCCTTTCTCCTTCCTCCCACCACCATGCCCACTGCTAGTTTTAGTGAATTCTGAAATTTGCACCAGGCTGGAAACAGTATCTTTGGCAATAAGTTAAAGCGACAAGTAGTTCTCAACCAGGGATGGACATCAGAATCCCCTGGAGAGTGTCTATTAAACATGATTAGCCTGCTGAATCAGAGTCTGGGAGGAAGGCAGATATATGTATTTGGCAAAAGTGTCAGAATGATTCTGGTGTGCCCTCATGACTAGGAGCAACTACTCTAGTGCCATTCCATGACAAGAACTGGTACAGAAATTCAGAGTAAATGTTTAGAAACATTTACAGCAATTTCACAGAGTATGTGGAATATAATAATAAGTTTGGGCTTGTACATATCTTTTTATTTTCTATTTTACAAAATTATATATCTTGCAACATTATCAGGCTGTGATGAATTGGAAATTAAAAAAATTAGTCCTTCCTCGCAGTTTTAGAAGCACTATCCTAGGATGGGTTAGCTGTGTCAAAATCAGACAAGCGCAACTAAAAATTCTCTGGTTTGGTAGCTTGGTGTTCTTAGGTAAGTCCCAATGACCTCTTCAGCTAGATAGTTGAGAGGATTAAAGATGATGAATATATCTAAAGCACCTGATATTAATATAAGTTACTGGAATCCCCTCATGGAACAGTTTTTAACAAAACTATCTTCAGTTGGTTGTTGAACACACAGAATCATGGAACGTGGTGAGTGAATCTTTTTTATTCAGGCTAATGCGTGATATTCTAACCAGCCTAGAGTGCATGGTATGATAGAGATCTGAGTGGCCTCTGATCGTGTCTGTTCAACCACGAGCAAGGGGGCTGAGTGGCCATGACACTTACAGGGCTAATCCATGGTTAGCAGATCTCCCCTCAACCTCTCCTTCCTGCTTCCCCTTTCATATTCCTTCCCCACAGTCCTGTTCTCTGTTCCTTCCCACAAAGATCTCAGCTGCTTTTTGTTTCTTAAAAAAAAAAGTCATTTTCTGTTCCGTGATGGAGGACATGGAATTTAGGGGACGGAAATTTCTGGCCTATGGTCTGGCCTCCCTTTCAAGCATTAAAAATAATCAGACCATTTATACTGGGCCAATGAACCTCCTGCTTGCATCACTCCTGTGTCCTTATGATGCTAAATGAGTATCTGTCTCTTCTTTTGACTTCCATTACAAAAAGCCCCTTTCTCTTACCTTCACTTTGATAGGTACCATTATCATTATCACATGGGGGCATTTCTGTGTGATAGTTAAATACAGGTGCTCTAGAGCCAGCAACTTTGGATTGAAGTCTGACTCTGCTACTTGTTAGTTGTGTGGCTTAGTGAAAATTTAATTTAAAAAAAATTATCATAATTACTATTAGAAGCAACAATAGCAGGGCTATTTGTTCTAGTAGATAATGGATTTGAGCCCTTTGGCTTAACCCAAATATTCAGGAAAGTGGAACTGAGTAAAAGGCTTTAATAGGTCATCTTTTCTTCCAGGATCTACAGTTCTTTAGGATGACAGAACAGACCATTGGTTTGGTCTGACTAATTCTAAACTTCTCTGGTGAGGGTTTTTTAATTTAAGACAATGTGATTTAAAATTCCTCTGTCTCCAGTATTTCCTGTAAATCAGAAGTTAGGTCTAGAATCTTCCTTAATTTAAAATTTTTGGTACGAATACTTCATAGTTTTCTTAAACCTAAATTCCTATACAGATTTAATTCTAGTAACTAATTAGTTAGCTGTTTGCTTCCCGATCTTTCCTCTGTTTATCTCCACTGAGTCGGTCACCTTTCAAGCCTCAGCTTAGGCATCAGTCTCTCAGGAAAGCTACCTCTGACCCTCCACATCTAGCACATGGCCTCTTTTCACAGTGTCGCTAGAGAGGATTGTAATTACCTTTTTGTGTATCTGGATCCCCCACCACTTGGTGAGCTTCTTATATCCCACCTCCCCCTGCCTTTCCCCTTCTTGATATCTGCTAATCCTCAGTCCCCAGCTCAAATGGTACACCTAGGTCAGCATCACGCATTATACAGAGCCATATTCTTCTGCGCTTTTCTTTCACAGCATTTATTACAAGTTATTTCTGGATTTTCTTTTTTCATGAATATCCGTTTCATTTATTAGACTACAATCTTCTTGGAGGCAGGGACCATGTTTGCATTTGCTTACTGCTATATTCCCTAGGGTGGGACTTGGCTCCTAGAGCAGTTACTAAATATTTATTGGATGATAAAGGGTGCTATTTTACTTATTCATCGCCTTTAGGACAGGAACTGTCTTATTGGTGTTAGTGGCCTCAGTACCTAGCTGGTACACCAGGCTCCACCAGGTTTTGTTACACAGGTAAGTACACAAGTCTTTCATGGTATGAGAGAGAAAGGCAGGAAAATAGGTCTTCAAGGAGGCCAACAAGATGGAAAAATAGGTCTCTATCACTTGTAAACTATTCTTGCTAAAAGTGCTTAACCTGCATCTAGTCAAGCCTCTCAAGCTAACTTCTAGTTTATAGGAAATAAAGACATAGAAGAATATTTGATAATGCCACAAGGAAGCTATCAAATATGGAAATTGCAAAAAATTCTGTAAGGTAACTTGCCTAAACCAAAGGTCATGAAAAGAAAAAGATGAGAAGATTATTTTAGATTAAGAGATTGAAGAGACATAACATCCAAATGTATTTATATGATTCCTTGATTTGAACCTGGTAGAAAAAAGCAATTACCAAAGACATTTTGAGTACTATTGGAGAAGTTAGAATATGGACTGTATATTAAATGATACTTTGGAATTATTTTTACTTTTCTTAGATATCTTATGCAGAAAATGTCCTTATTTCTAGAAGATGTATGATAAAGTATTTAGGGATGAAGTGTCATAATGTCTACAACTTATTTTTTAATGATTCAGCAAAAATAAACAAACACATAAATATGTAAAGCAAATATATTCAAATATTAAAAACCATTGAATCTGGGTGGAAGGTATACAGATGGTCACTGCACAAGGTTTTTTGTTTATTGTTTTGGATGAGGTGATCAGGTTTATTGAGATATAATTTACATGGAGTAAAATTCAAAAATTTTAAATTTACATAGCATGATTGACAAACACATGCAATTGTGTTCCTCTCATCACAGTCAAGATCTAAAATATTATCACTCTCAAAATTTTCCCTTTTCTCTTTGTAGTCAGCCCCTCGTCCTATTCCCAACCCCTGGTGCCACTGATCTGTTCCCCATCCCAATAGTTTTTCCTTTTCCAGAATGTCATATAAATGCCTTTTGACTATGGCTTCTTTAACTTTGTGTAATAGTTTCTTAGGGTTGCCATAACAAAGTACCACAACCAGGTGGCTTAAACAACAGAAACTTATCATCTCACAGTTCTAGATATTAGAAGTCCAAAATCAAGTTGTCAGAAGGGCCATGCTCTCTGGATGTCTTTAGGGGAGAATCTGTTCGTGTCTTTCTCTCGGCTTCTGGTGTCACCAGCAATGCTTGGCATTCCATGTCTTGCAGCTGCAGTACTCCAATCTCTGCCTCTGCCATTGCATAGCATTATCCCAATGTATTGCCTATGTCATTGCATGGATTCTCCCTGTGTGTCTATTGTAAGGGCACCAGTCATATTGGAGTAAAGGCCTACCCTATTCCAGTATGACCTCATCTTAACTTAATCGCATCTTCAATTACCCTATTTCTAAATAAAGTCACATTTTAAGGTGTTAGAGAGTTAAGACTACATATTTTTGGGGGGTGGGGGAGGCATAATTGAACCTATGGTATGTAGTATAATGTGCTTGAGAGTCATCCATGTTTTTGCATGTTTCTTTTAATTGCTGTGTGGTACCCCATTATATGGATGTACCACGTTGTGTTTGTCCATGTATCAGTGGAAGGACATTTAGGTTGTTTAGAGTGTTAGGCAATTATGGATAAAGTCACTATAAACATTTAGGTTTGGATTTTTGTGTGAACACAATTTTCACTTTTCTTGGGTAAATTTTGAGGAGGGAGATATTAACTCTACAAGAAACTGCTAGACTTTTCCAAAGTAGTGATACCATTTTCCATTTCCCATCAGCAATATGTGAGCATTCCTTCCTGTCCTCCACATTTTCTCCAACACTGGATATTGTTAGTTTTTCTGATAATAGCCACTTTAATGCATGCCTAGTAGTATCTCATTGCGATTTTAATTTGCATTTCTCTAATGACTTATGATGTTCAGCATCTTTCCACATGCTTATTTGCCATTTATATATCTTTAGATTATTTTTTTTCTTATTATTGAGTTTTGTGAGTTCTGTATATTCTGGATACAAGTCCTTTATCAGATACATGTTTTTAAATATTTTTCTCTTAGACTATGGCTTATCTTTTTCTTAACAGTGTCTTTCAAGGAGTGGGAACTTGTAATTTTGATGAAGTCCAGTTTATTTTTATGGATTGACTTTCAGAATGGCAGAGTTAGGAGCTCAGCAGACCTCTTTAGCAATCAATTTGATGAAAATTATTTTTTTAAAAAGTCTCTGGGAATTGTCCTAAGGGCATACTGCAAATGAAGAAACATTCTCATTCAAGAAAATCTACTAAATCTCGAGAAGACAGGGCTCCTCCCAGAGCTCCCAATCTGGGATCACAGTTTAACCCCCAAAGGGGCAGGCTGCTAGTGTTCTTCCTCCTCTACCACAGCCCCTTGTTGCAAAAGCTCTATAGCAGGCAAGCAGAGCAGAGAGGACTGGGTCTCCTTTCTTCTGCTTGGCCCTCACTCATAGAAACTGGATCATTCATACATCGCTTGAGGGAATGTAAAATGGTGCAGCACTTTGGGTATCAGTTTGGCAGTTTCTTAAAAACCTAAACATACAACTACCATACAACCCAGCAATTGCAATCTTGGGCATTTATCCCAGAGAAATGAAGACATATGTTTAAACCAAAACCTGAACATATATGTTTATAGCAGCTTTACTGGTAATAACTCAAAACTGGAAATAATCCTAGTGTCCTTCAATAGGTGAATGGTTAAACAAACTGGTACATCCATATGAAGAAATTCTCTCAGCAATAAAAAACAAACTATTGATCATGTCAACAACCTGGACGAATCTCCAGAGAATTATGTTAAGTGGGAAAAAAACAAGCCCAAAGGTTATATACTATATTAATGCATTTATATAACATTCTTGAAATGATAAAATCATAGAAGTGAAGAACAGATTAGTGGTTGCCAAGGGTAGGGAGAGGTGGGACAGGAGGGAAGTGGGTGTGGCTATAAATGGGAAATATGAGAGGTCCTTGTGGTGATGGAAATGTTCTCTGTCTTGACTGAATCAATGTCAGTATCCTGGTTGTGATATTGTACTATAGTTTTGCAAGATGTTGCCGTGGGGAAAACTGAATAAAGGATACACAGAAGTTTTCTATATGATTTCTTACAGCTGTATGTAAATCTACAATTATCTCAATTTTTAAAAATTGGAAATGATTTGAATAGACATTTGACCAAAGAAGATACACAGATGGCTAACAAACACATAAAAAGATGCTTAACATCATGAATCAATGCAAATGAAAACCACAATGAGATAGGATAGCTATAACCAAAATGTCAGAAAATAGCAGGTATTGGGGTGGATGCAGAGAAATTAGGATCTTTATACATTGCTTGTGGGAATGTGAAATGGTGCAGTTGCTTTTGAAAACAGTTTGGCAGTTCTTCAAAAATCATAAACAAAATTATCATATGACCTAGTAATTCTATTCCTATACCTAAGAGAAATTAAAATATACGTTCATGAAAAACTATTTTTCAGCAATAAAAAGGAATGACTAATAACATGCCAAAACATGGATTGACCTTAAAAACATTCTAAGTGAAAGCAGCTAGTCACAAAAGACTACATATTACATTACATTTACAATTATATTTATATGAAATGTCCAGAGTAGACAAATCTCAAGACAAAGGAATTGGTGGTTGCCTGGGGCCAACCTGTGTGACTACTAATGGGTATAGTATTTCTTTCGGAGAGAATGAAAATGTCTAAAATTAAATTGTGATGGTTGCACAACCTTGTGATCTTACTAAAGAACATTTACCCTTTATATGGGTAAATAGTATGGTATGTGAATTATATCTCAATAAGGCTAAAAAAAAAAATAAAGCATCAAGCTTGAATACATGTTTTCTCTTTTTTGTGTGTGTACTCTTTTAAAAATTTTATTTGGAAAAAATTTCAAGGTTACAGAAAGTTGCAAGATTTACCAATTACTGACATTTTGCTTGTTTTTAAGGTTAAATTCCATCAGCTTTGGTCTGATGTATTCATTAGCTTTCTTTGTACGTCAGAATTTCAGATTGTATTGCTTACTCTACCTGAGAAGTTCTCACTTGGGACATCCGACAACGTTTGGAGACATTTCGGAAGTGGCTGCTACTAGCATCTAGTGAACAGAGGCATGAGATGCTGCTAAAAATTCTACAGTGCACAAGGCAGCACTCACAGCAAAAACTTATTTGGACCAAAATGCTAATAGTGCCAAGGTTGAGAAACCTGCTGTACTCTGTTACTGTATTTATTAAAAAGAGAAATATCATGGTCTGGTTAAACAGGGTGGGCACTTTACTCTCAAAATTAGGGTTTTGGAGCACGGAGCGTGTGTATTTTATATGGTTTATTAGTTGGTCTTTCAGTTGGTTCTCTCACCCTAAATTTGCCCGTTGCCCGAGAGGGCAGGAGCCAGACATAAAGTGCTACAACATCTGGGCGGCACTGTAATCTAATGGGCACTTAAGCATTTGGAAAAGAGGATAAAACAGCAGCTGGGAAGTCGGGTGGCAGCATTAACACAGCCCAGAGGTGGTGGAGGGGTCGGGACAGTAAAGCCTGTGGCTTGGGAAATCTGGTCCCAGTTTGAGGCAGTCTTGTCATGGCATTGGGATAAACCACAACCACGGAAGTTAAAAGATCTAAGACGTCATTTCACACCTGACTTGCTACCATGTTTCTCTCAGTAGTAATGAAATGGTGGCATTGTGGCCATCCCCAGAGGCCGAGTGTTTGAGGAGGTTACTACATGCCAGGATATCTCTACATGCAACTAGCCAAGGTGTTTTGGTGGATGTGCCCGTCCCAGTCTCACATGCTGAGCCTGTGGTTCTATGACCTCCAGAGAAGATGGGAACCACAAAGGGAATCCTGGCTCTTCCGAAAGGTCTTTGCATAGGAAATTGAAGCTTTCACCCACCATTAGATAGATGTGCCATGATGGGCCTTGTGTGGGCGTGGGTGTGGGGCGCTGGTCATAAACTCCTGAATCTTTTATTTCTGCATATTCCCACAATGTCTAAGAAAAGTATCCTGCTCAGAGAGGGCACTCGACAATTTCAGTAAATATTTGAATCTTTATATGTCCTAGGCACTGTATAAGACCCATTAGTGGACAAGAGACACAATGTCCCTAACAGGAGTACCTCAATGTATATTTGTTGATCAGTCGATTTTTCTCTCTGAGAAACTGGTTTTATCGCGTCTTTGCTGGCTATCGTCAGAAAGTTTTTGAGATCAGTAATACTTTCCGTGGGAGGAACGGAGGGGCAACTGTTGAGTTTTCTAGAAGAATAAGACTCCATCAGCAGGAGTCTTAGACTACTGGAAAATCTTTCTTAAGATATTTACTTAAGTGGATAAGCCACTGAAAGCTCAGTAATTGAATAACAAAATAGCGAAATAGAAAATATGTATAAATTAAACATAACTTTGAAGACATCACATGGGGAACTCAAATGATGGCTTTCTAAGAGACTGTTGTTGCATTTGAGTATTAGAAATTAAGAATATTCTTTAAAGCAAAATATAATAATTGTGGATGATAAATACTAATTTGGCCACATCTATTTTTCTGTTTTTTAACTAGTTTGGGTTCCATCTTCCTTTTTATTGTTCTGTACTATAGAAAAATTCTTTAATTTTTAAATTTCTTCAAAGCTTTTTTGGAGTAGGGTGGGGTATAAATAGTTTTTTAGAAAAATCGGACTGGGGTGTAGACAATAGGTGTCCCCTGGGGTGAAGATCAGGAAGGGCAGGGTGGAGAAAGTATGCCAGGAAGGACAGAAAGTCCCCTGATAGCATCGTGTCTCTATGAGATCCTGAGCACAGTGTTCTGTGTCATTCCAGACAAAACTGACCTTTGTCTAAAGTGTTATTTTTTTAAAAGCCAATTTTTTTTGATGCATCAAGGTCCCCTACATCTTAGATAACTGAGATCCAATTGAACTGTACAGTAACATGGTTTTATCCATATCCACAGCTCTCCATGAATGGGACTCAGTGCCTGAAGCTTATACAATAGACAGAAATTGAGGAAAATGAGAGAATTGAACTTGGATAATAATCTTGGAATCTCCTTTAACAGAATCCACTAGAAAGGGATAAAGTACTCTCTCAAGTTGAAAATCAGTCCCATTTTGTCACAGGTGGGCCTTTGTTAGCTTTGTCCTATTTCTTTGCAAAACATAAGTAGACTCTGAACCTCTTTTTGGAGACCCAGAGAGTAAATGCCATTCCTTTTTCCTGGAATTTCAAATAGCTGACTTTGAGCCTCTGGCTGGATTCAGACAGTGATTTCCTTCCCTAATCCTTCCATAGAGTTGTTGGAATTTTTACTCTTTGAGCACCACAGAGATGTCTCTGACACAGGTTCCTGTTAGGGCCTCAGGGTTTATCAATCAACACACAATATTACTGGTCAGCCCATAGGGCTTGTAGGGATGACTTTTGGAGGCATTGGTTTCCTCTTGTGCTCTAATCCTGCTTCTCTAGACTGTCATATGCGGGAGCTGGGTCTCCTGCACAATCAAAGAGCCTATCTTTGAGCCTGGCATACAAGATGTTTTCTAAACGAAAGTATGTACACATCTATCAGAATGGCTAAAACAATATTAATGATAACACCAAGTGCTGGCAAGGATACAGAAAAACCAAATCACTCATACATTGCTGGTGGGAATGTAAACTGTTACAGCCACTCTGGAAAATAGTTGATCAGTTTCTTACAAATGTAAACAAACATTTACTTATCATGTGATCCAGCAATTGTACTCCTTGGATATTTAACTTAGAGTAATAAAAACCTATGCTCACACGAAAACCTGTACATGTTTATAACAGTTTCATTCACAATAGCCAAAAAGAAATAACCTGGATATCCTTCAACAGATTGAACAAACTTTAGTACTTCTATACCATAGAATACTATGTAGCAATAGAAAGGAGTGAACTATTGATATACAGAACAACTTGATAGAACTCAAGGAAATTATCCTGAGTCCAAAAAGAAAAAAAAAAAAGCCCATCTAGGAAGATACTCACTGTACAACTTATTTCATATAATAATCTTAAAATAACAAAATTGTAAAAATGGAGAACAGGTTGGTGGATGTCAGGGATTAGGGATGTAGGGAGAAGGAACAGGATGGAGATAGAACTGCTTATAAAAGGCAGCAAGAGAGAGCCTTGTGCTTATATAACTGTTCTGTATCTTGGTGGATATACAAACTTAATCATGTAATTCAATTGTACAAACACACACACACAGAAGTACAAGTTAAAGTAAAGAAATCTAAATAAGATTGGTGGATTGTATTAATGTCAATATTCTGTTTGTAATATTACTTTACAAGCTGTTAGCATTGGGGAAAACTGAGTAAACAATACATGGATCTTGCTGTTTTCTTTCTTACAACTGTATGTGAATCTATAATTAATTAGAATTTCAATAACCATTCATGATAAAAACTCAGCAAACTGGGAATAGAGAGGAACTTCCTCAATTTGATAAATAGCACCTACAAAAGACCTACAGTTTATCATACTTGATAGCAAGAAACTGAATGCTTTCTCTCGATGATTAAGAACAAAGCAACGATGTCCTCTCTCACTATAGTGAAATTCCTAGACAAGAAAAGGAAGTAAAGGGTATATAAATTAGAAAGGAAAAAATACAACTCTATTCACAAATGACATGAAAATCTCAAAGAACCACCACCACCACCACCAACAACAACAACAACGACAACAAAAAGCCCTGAAACTAATAAGTGAGTTTGGTGAAGTCACAAGATACAAAGTTAATATACAGAAGACAATTGCTTTCCTATATACCAACAATGAACTATTAGAATTTGAAATTTCAAAAAGCAATTCCATTTAAAATAGCACCCAATAAACAAAATACTTTGGTATAAGGCTAACAAAATAAATGTAGGACCTGTATAGGGAAAATTGAAATACGTTGATGAAAAGAAATCAAAGATCTACATAAATGGAGATACATTCCATGTTCAGGATTGAACACTAATTTGTTAAGATCAGTTCTTCCCAACCAAATTTGTAGATTCACTATAATTAGAAGGAAAATCTCAGCAAGTTATTTTGTAAATAACAAATTGATTCTAAAGTTTATATATAAAGGCAAAGGACCTAGAATAGTCAACACAGTATTGAAGAAAACAAAGTTGGAAGACACACTACCTAATTTCAAGCCTACTATAAGGCTTCAATAATCCAGACAACATGGTATTGATGTAAGAATAGACACATAGATCAATGAAGTAGAGAGTTCAGAAATAGACCCACACAAATATAACCAACTGATCTTTGGCAAAGGAGCAAAATTGATTCAATGGAGAAAAGATAGTTTTCAATAAGTGGTGTTTGAACAAATGGTGATGGTTGTCCCTATGCAAAGAAATGAACCTAGACACATTCATTACACTTTGTATTAAAAGTAATTAAAAATCAATCATAGACCTAAATGTAAAATGAAAAACTATAAAACTTCTTGAAGATAAGAGAATGTCTGCATGACCTTGGGCGTGGTAATGAGTTTTTAAATATAATACTAACAGTACGATCCAGGAAAGAACGATAAACAAGTTGGACTTCATTAAAATTAAAAATGTCTTCTTTGCAAAAGACACTGTAAAAACAATAAAAAGACAGCCAAAGACTTAGAGAAAATATTTGCAAAACACATATATAGAACTTGCATATAAAATATACAAAGAACTGTTAGAACTCAACAAGAAAACAACTCAATTAAAAAAATAAACAGGAGATCTGAACAGTACCTCACACAGAAGATCTACAAATGGTAAATAAGTATATGAAAAGATGCTCAACATCGTTTGTTATTAGAGAATTGCAAATTACAGCAATAACGTGATACCACTACATACCTCTTAGAATGGCTTAAAATCCAAAAACTGAATACTACTGCTGGGGAGGATAAGAAGCACCAGGAACTCTCATTCATTGTTGTTGGAAATACAAAGTGGTAGAGTCACTTTGGGAAATAATGTAGCAGATTCTTATAAAATTAAACATAGTCTTACCACATATGATCCAGCAATCATGCTTCTGATTTGAAAACTGATATCCCAACCAGTTCAAACACTATGGTCACACAAAAACCTACATGAGAATGTTCATAACAGCTTGATTCACAATTGCCAAAAACTAGAAGCAAATAAGACGTCCTTCAATAGGTGAATGACTAAACAAACTGGTATATCCATACAGTGGAATATTATACAGCAATGGAAGGGAAACAAGCTGTTCAAGACATGGATGAATCTTGAATGCATACTGCTAAGTGAAAGAATCCAGTCTGAAAAAAAAATACTGTGAGTCCAATTATTATGAAACATTTTGAAAAAAAATAATGTGAGTCCAATTATTATGAAACATTTTGAAAAAGGCAAAATTATAGAGATAGTAAACAAATCAGCGGCTGCCAGGGATTCAGAGTGGGGGAAGCTTGAAAAGGTGAAACAAGAAGATTTTTTTTTATGGTAGTGAAACTATTACATATGATATTGTAATGATGAATACAAGACATTAAGCATTTTTCCAAACCCATAGAGCTTTGCATCACAAACAGTAAATCTTGATAAATGCAAATTAAGAAAAAAAACATTTAGGAGTTCAGAGATCCCATGATGGAATACAAAATGTGACAAAATTCCAAATGTATGAAACAACTTTACTGAAGTAGGTAGGGAAATAAGGTGCTGACCTAAGTGACTTTGGAAATGACAGGAGTCTATAAGATGAAAAGCAAAAGGAATTATATATAAGTACCATTTCCCATGGGAATATGGGTTAGCAATTCTGAAACCACTTTACATGCACTATATTGGAATTGAAGAATTAAATAAATGAGTGATGGGTGATGGGAATCAGGTTGTTAGAGTGGTAGGTTTCAGATAAGCAAGGGGAAGATGCTAGAATAATCTATGTTGTAATGGATTAGAGTTAGAAATAGCAGTCTGAACTCATGTTTCGATTAATATAGGTACAAGAAGTTACAGGTAGAAATGTATGTGTGTTACTATACACACCCATATTTATCTGCTCTGTAAACTGGGAAGGCCTGAGAGAAATGACACCCTAGTAGGAATAAACATGCCTAGAGCCCAGCTCTTGGTTTCTGATACTATTCTTCAATAAAAGAAACCAGAGCTTCTTGGAGAAAAGACTGATTCTAGGAATGGGACAGGAAAGATACAGTTTGAGCCGAGAGCATATTCTAGTGCCAGGAAATTTTAAAATGCTCAAAAATAAAACAATAACAAAATTCAGAAAACCCCACAATGATAGTCATTTACCATAGAGATATAAGCGCCAACTGAAAGAGCTCCTAATGGCCAAAGCGGGAACAAATTGGGCAATAAAATGAATAAAGTAGTATTGTATTGATATCCTAAGTATAAAATAAATATTTATGAGTCCATACTGATATAAATAAATGATTGAATAAATAAATAAATTGGGGAGATTAGATATATCTCCTATACAGAAGAATTACAAATAATTGATGTAGGTATTCTACCAGTAAGAGGATGAAACATAATTCCTCACTCCTTAAATATGGGCTAGTATGAAAAAGGGGAGAAAAAAAGAGTTACTTTACAACAGAGAAACCTGACAAACACTGTCTCAGCCAGCAATCAAGGGTAACATCAGCAGTGATAAGTCATATTGATCTGATGTGATAAGGATGGCAGTTTACCTCTCTGGTCTTTCCCCCAGAACACATTACCCTGGTATAACCGTGAGGAAAACATTAGACAAATAGCAATTGAGACATTCTACAAAATAGCAGACCAAGATTCCACAAAACTCTCAAGAGGCATCAAAAAACAAGAAAGTCTGAGAAACAGTCACAACTGAGAAAAATCTGTGTATATATATATATATAACTGCAAAACATAATATGGTATCCTGAATGGGATTCTAATAGAGAAAAGGGACAGTAGAGGAAAACTGAGGGAATCTCAAGTACGGATTTCGGTTAATAAGAATGTGTCTATTAACTGGTCTATTAATTGTGTCAAATGTGCCATATTAATGGGAAGTGCTAATGACAGGGGAAACAGGATGTGTTGTATATGAACATTCTCTGTGTTACCGTCACAATAATTCTGTAAATCTAAAACTTCTAAAAATAAAAAAATTATTTTAAAATGAAAGGAATGGGTGTGGTCCCTCCACGGTCCTGGAGAGGGTCCCAGTGCACCCGTGCCCAGGATGGGGACAACATCACGCCTTTGCCTTTCCCTCAATTTTTCCTCTCTATCCCACCCCCCATGGGGCTTGTGCAGAGGACTCAGTGGTGAGATTATCTAAAGACACTGAGAAAATGGTGGAATATTCTCCGTCGTCATTGCCAGAAAGAGCAATTTATAGCTTTGTTCTTAAACTCTCAATTTGGCTTTATACTATATTTCCTGTAGGCTTTCATTCCTGAATTTTGGCTAGACTCTTAGCTTAACATTTTGTCCTCAAAACTTTTGGGCAGTTGCATTACCTATCTACCTCCTTATTTTTATAGTAATCATTTATAGTAACTAGCTATGTGTTCTTATTTGAGTTAACATGAGTACCCCTCCACTCAACTCCATTCATACAGTCACAGGTAACTCTTCTAAAAACCGACAGCAGAAGAAATATCAAGAGAAGCCATCCCAGCATTAAGAGATATTCCTATTAGCAAAGTAAACTAAATGTTCTTTTTTGCATCCAAAGAATGCTACACCAGAATCTGAGTTACATGCAGACATACCGATATCCAGCATTTATAAGTTTTTGAAATAATAATTTTGACCATAATTATTTTGACTATCTCTCTTATTAACACCCAGTATTGAGATGTAAAAAAAGTAAGTTGAACTTCTCTTAGATTAAGTTCTGTTTATATTGTGAATGTTCTCAAATATTAGTTATTAATGGACAGAATAAAGTACTGCATTATCAAAATAAATAAAATGAATGAACTATTGGTACATACAACAATTTGGATGGATCTCAAGGGACTTAGGCTGAGTAAAATAAAAGCCAAACTCAAAAGCTTACATTTATATAACATTTATATAACATATGACAATTTATGTTAAATTTTTGAAATAAAATTATAGAGGTGGAGAACAGATTAGTGGTTGCTAGGGTTTAGGGATAAAGAGAGAAGGGAGGGCATGAGTGCAAACAGGTAGCAGGAAGGATCTGTGTGATGATGAAGCAGTTCTGTATCTTAACTGTAATAGTGATTACACAAATATACACACGTGACAAAATTGCATAGATCTACATGCATACATACACACAAGTGCATGTAAAGCTGATGAAATTGGAATAAGCTTTATGGATTGTATAATGTCATTTTCCTGTTTGTGATATGGTACGACAGTTATGCAAGATGTTACCATTAGAGGAAATGAGTAAAGGGCAAATGGAATCTCTCATTGCATTTTTAAAGGTGTTAACTGTTGATTTTATTCATTCTTTTTTCTTATAGACACATAGCTCATATATCCTAAAACTCACCATTTAAAGCATTCGATTCAGTGTTTTTTAGTATAGTCACAGTTACACAACTATCACCACTAATTTAAGAACATTTTCATCTCCCCAAAAGAAACCCATATGCATTAGTAATCTCTCCCCTTTCTCCCCTCCCTTGTCCTCTAGAAACTACTAATCTACTTTCTGTCTCTGTGGATTTGCCTATTCTTGATATTTCATGTATGTGGAATCATACAATATGTGTTCTTTTATATCTGGCTTCTTTCACCTAGCATGATTTCAAGATTCATCCATATTGGAATATATATCAGTACTTCATTCTTTTCTGTGGTTAAGTAATATATTCTGTTATGTAGATATGCCGCATTTTGTTTATTTATTCATTAATTGATGGACATCTAGGTGGTTTCCACCTTTTGACTTGTGAATAATGCTGCTGTGAACATTTACATACAAGTTTTTTTTAAACGTTTCCAATTTTCTTGAGTATATGCCTATGAGCAGAATTTTAGGGTCATGTAGTAACTCTATGTTTTACTTTTTTGAAGGACCGACACAATTTTCCAAGATGCTGTACCATTTTACATTCCCACTATCAGTGTATGAAAGTTGTGATTTCACCACATCCTCACTAATACATGTTATTGTCTGTCCTTTTGATTATAGCCATCCAAGTGGGTGTGAAGTGGTATTTTATAGTTTTGATTTTCTATTTCTTATTGACTTATTTTCAGTAGCTTTTGTCTTTCTAGGAATTTCTCTATTTCATCTATATTATTTATTGACATACAGTTGTTCATAGTTTTCCCTTATAGTATTTATTTCTGTAAGGTTGAAGTAATTTGAGTCTTCTCTCCTTTTATCTTTGTCAGTCCAACTGAAGGCTTGTCAATTTTGTTGATCTTTTCAAAGAATCAACTTTTGGTTTTATCGATTTTCTTTATTGTTTTTATATTCTCTATTTCATTTATTTCCTCTCTAATCTCCCCTCCCTTTTCCTTCCACGTGCTTTGGATTTAGTTTGCTCTTCTTTTTTTAGTTACTTCAGGTAAAAAGTTAGGTTATTGATTTTAGAATTCTCTTCTTTTAAAATATTAGCACTTACAGCTTCTCTGTATTTTTTTAGCAATTCATATGAATCTATGATTATTTCAAAATAAAAACTTAAGAAGAAAGTATGTACTAATGCTATGCCAAGGGAACTGTGTATGTTGATGACTCAGCCATTGTACCTACCCTCAAGGAGCTTAGTCTGGCAGAGAAATATACAAATAGAGTGATTCAGGAGATGAGGTGATGGTACCTGCTGTAGAGATAACAGAAAACATTGAAGAATGTCCAGGACAACCATGAAGGCACAATTGAGGGCTTATATGAATGAAAGAGTGATGCTTTCATGATGGGAATTCCATACTCACGCCAGTTCCTAAGAAGGCTGTCACTTATTTCTCCTCAGATCTTTAGGGGCCACAACTGAAGCCATTTGGGACATGGATAGGACCACATTCTGATTAAAGCTAATGTTCCTAGCTGAGGGCTTTTCTCTTCAGCTCAAAATGTTCAAAGATAGCCCATTTCCTACCACGTTGCTGAAATTGTTAAAAAAAAACATTCAAGTTGACTTCCTTTATAAAAGAATGATGTGAAACAGGAAGGATAGCCTAAAAAAATTGTCAGAGTTGCTAATACTGACAACATTTCCTTTAACTTTAATTTTGAAATAATTTCGGACTTACCAAAAAAGTTACATAAACAGTACAATGAATCCTCTTTACCCAACTCTCTCAACACTGACAAATTTTAACAATGTGGACTGGGTTTCCAATACTTGTCTCATGTGTTTATTTATTCACTAAAAATTTTTAAAAATTACAGTTGATATTAAATATTAGATTAGTTTAAGGTGTACAGCATAGTGATTAGGAATTTATATAACTTATGAAGTAATTCCCCTGGTTAAGTCTCATACCCATCTGGCATCATACATAGTTATTACAATAATATTGACTATATTCCCTATGCTGTAGTTTACATCCCCACGACTGTTTTGTAATTGCCAATCTGTACTTCTTAATCCCTTCACCTTTTTCACCTAACCCCCAAACCCTCTCCCATCTGGCAATCATTAGTTTGTTCTCTGTATCTATGAGTTTGTGTTTGTTTAGATTGTTTATTTTGTTTTGTAGATTCCACATATAAGTGAAGCCACATGGTATTTGTCTTTCTCTGTCTGACTTAGTTAGCATAATACCCTCTAGGTCCATTCATATTATCACAAATAGTAAGATTTTGTTCTTTTTATGGCCTAGTAATATTCCATTGAATATATGTACCACACCTCTTTTATCCAATCATCTATCGATGGATGATAGGTTACTTCCATATCTCGACTATTGTATATGAAATGTCCTTCTTTGTCTCTTCTTATAGCCTTTGTTTTAAAGTGTATTTTCTCTGATATAAGTATTGCCACCCAAGCTCTTCTTTTTATTTCCGTTTGCATGAAATGTCTTTTTCCATCCCTTTATTTTCAGTTGGTGTGTGTCTTCCAATCTGAAATGAGTTTCTTGTAGACAGTATATGTAAGGGTTTGTTTTCTTATCCATTCAGTCACCTCATGTCTGCTGACTGGAGTGTTTAATCCATTTACAATTAAAGTAATTGTTGACAGATATGTGGTTATTGCCATTTTATTATTCATATCTTTGATTTTTTTCCCTTCTTCTTATTAAAGCAGTCCCTTTAACATTTCTTGTAATACTGGTTTGGTGGTGATGATCTCTTTTAGCTTTTCCTTGTCTGGGAAGCTCTTTATCTTTTCTTCAATTTTAAATGATAGCCTTGCTGGGTAGAATAATCTTGGTTGTAAGTCCTTGCTTTTCATCGCTTTGAATATTTTGTGCCAATCCCTTCTGGCCTGCAAAGTTTCTGTTGAGAAATCAGCTGACAGTGTTATGGGAGCATAATTAACTGCTTGTACATAATTAACTGCTTTTCTCTTGCTACTGTTAAGATTCTTTCTTTGTCTTTAACCTTTGACACTTTAATTATGTGTCTTGGTATGGGACTCTTTGGGCTCATCTTGTTTGGGACTCTCTTTGCTTTCTGGATTTACATGTCTAGTTTCTTTGTCCAGTTATGGAAGTATTTTGTCATTATTTCTTCAAATAGCTTTTAGTCCCTTGCTCTCTTGTCTTTTCTTTTGGTATGCCTATGATGCAAGTGTTGTTACACTTGATGTTGTCCCAGAGCCTTTTAAACTATCCTCATTTTGGGAGATTCTTTTTTCTTTTTGCTGTTCTGATTGGGTGTTTTCTGCTACCTTGTCTCCCAAATTGCCAGTTTAATTCTCTGCTTTATCTAATCTGCTGTTGATTTCATCTTATGTATTCTTCATTTTGGTTATTGTATTCTTTATTTATGAATGGTTCTTTTTTATGGTTTTTATCTGGTGTAAGTTCTCAGTGAGTTCATCTATTCTCCTAATTTCATTGAGCATCCTTATATCTAGTGTTTTGAACTCCGTATCTGTTAGATTGCTTGTCTCCATTTTAGTTAGTTTTTTTTTTTTTTTGGAGTTTTGTCCTGTTCTTCCATTTGGGACATATTTCCTTCGTTTCCTCATTTTGGCTGCCTCTCTGTGTTTGTTTCTATGTATTAGGTAGATCTGCTACATCTCTCAGTCTTTGCAGGGTGGCTTTATGTAATAAGTGTCCTGTAGGGCCCAGTGGTGCATCCTCCCTGGTCACCTTGTGTGGAGTGTGTGAGCCCTCTCGTTGTAGTTGAGCCTTGATTGCTGTTGGCACATCACTGGATGGGACTGATCATCAAGCTGACTGGCTGTGAGGACAGGTTATGATAACAGAGAAGCTGTTATGTGGTGACTGATCCCATGGAGTGGGATTTATTTTAGTGGGGTTCTGGTGACTGCCAAGTCTACCCTTTAGGTGTGTTGTGTGTGGAGCTAATTGGGTGGTGCTCTGGTGTGGTCTGAAGCCGGCCACCAGGTGTGCTTGTTCTGGGGCCTCTTGGCAGAGTCTCCAATGCAGATCCAGATCAACCACTGCCTGTGCATGGCCAAGGACCACCTGGTAGGAGCTACACAGTGATCTGCAGTTGGTGGCTACCTGTGCTGGACTTGGAGGAGTATGGGAGAGGCTATACTATGAACCGAGGCCAGCTGTCACTAGTTTGAGGGCAGCTTAGCTGTCACTAGTTATAGGGCATGCTGAGGCCAGCCACTGTTTGTTGGGTTTGTGGACCTTTGAGAGATTTTAGAAAGGTTCACAGTGTGGGCCAAGGCCAGTAGCTTGTGAGGAACAACCATTGAAGGAGGTTACGACTGGTACGTGGGTTGGGTGGGTCTCAGGGAATCACCAGATCGAGGCCAGTGTTGTTAGCCAAGCTGATAGGGACTTAGATATGGCACCTGCGTATGGCTGCTGGCTTTATGGGAGGGGGGAGAGATCAACAAAAGAGCAATGGTGCCTGCCAGTACTTTAGTTCTAGTGAGAGCTGCCTCTCTAACCAGTCAGTTCAGTTCCTCTCCAGATGTCCCTGGTGTTTTCTAATTTCTGTCCCTTCACTGGAGCTGAGGGCGAGTGTTTTTGAGTGAGTGAGTCTTTGCTTGGGCCCTTTAGGAGTACACCTGGGTCTACAGCAGCCCTTCATCTCACCTGGAGAAATACCCAATAATTTCACAGCCAGATATTCTGGGACTCCTCTTACCAGCACTAGTGTTTTGGGCTGGGGAGTCCAGTGTGAAGCTGAGACCCCCTTGCTTCTCAGGGGGGACCTCCGCAGCTAAGTTGTCCCTCCTAATTCCTACCCACCACACATGCGGTTAGTAACAGAGTGGGACCAGCCCATTTCGTGTCTCTGCCCCTCCTACCAGTCTCCATGTGGCTTCTTCTTTATATCCTAGTTATAGGAGTTCTGTTCAGTTAGTCTCAAGGGTGGTTTTTCTATAATTTTGTTGTAGTTTTGATGCAGTAGAAGAAGAGGGCAAGCATAGCATTTTCCTACTCTGCCATGTTTATTCAAAAATAATTTTTTAACTAGGTAACACATTCTTTTAGTTTATAAAGCAAAATAATATGTAGAGGTACGCAGGTGAAAAATCTTGTTTTCACTTTTGCCCTTTCTATTCCATCACTCTCACCCCTCACAAACAACTCACAGGTGGCCAGCTGTATTTTTCCTTATGCAAACATAAACAAATATTTTCATCCCTTTCCTCTTCTCCTTCTCCTACTCTCTGGCCAAAAGCTAAAATCCTGTGCATACTATTCTGGACCTTGTATTTATCATTTAACAAGATGGCTTAGAAAGATTTCAAAAAAAACAAAAACAAAAACAAAAAAGGACATCAGTATTTACCCTGTCTCAGCCCCATGGCTCTTGGGCATCACCTTAGACATTGTTCGTGTTCTTACTCTTTCCTGCCTAACCTCAATTGTTTGAATTCCAAATTCCCCACGTGTAGTTCGTTCTTTGTGTTGATAAGCTCAGGGCTTATATAGACCTCAGACAGTATGACTGGAGCAAAGTTACCACCCCCTGTGCCATCAGGACCGCAGGGACACATTCAGAAGCAACAGCAGCAATGCGATGATCGCCTTAACATGAGCGACACCTCAAAGAGATCACTCTGGGCCAAGGAGAAGAGATGATCTGGAACAAGGCCTTGTTGCCAAGCAACCCCAGAGGGAATGAAATTAACGCAGTCTGTTTTTCATGTAACTGCATCTCAAATGAAAGCTGAGGCCAGAGTTGATTCCATGCAAAATTAATAATTACCGCATGATTCTTTCTTTTAGATGCCTGTTGCCAAAGGACTGGGAACTTAAAAAACCAGTATATCCTTTTTAAAAAGGATAAGGTATAGGGAAAAGAAGAGAACAAATGAATTCAGATCCTGTGTTTTTCCATTTGAGTCTTAGGTAGGAAATGAGTTGCTTCTATCTTGGATACTGTTGAATCTGCCCAGTAGGAAACCTGCTTTAAAAGCAGATTCCAAGTAGACAAGATAATATGCACCAAAGAGCTGACAGAGGATATTTTTCTTAGATATGAGAGACAGCTTTGGATCATTTGGGACCCTTTTAGTCTCCATTTTAGAAATTTAAAATGTACTTTTCCCCATTAGTGTGTTCAGAGAGGGTAAATCATCATAAAAATAAAAATAGCCATACTGCTTCCACCCACTCTCCTTAACCTCACACTAAAGGCTGAAAGAGGAACACAGCTTGATATGCTCAGTAACTCTTGCTTTTCAAGAGCTTATCAATATTTAAAAGCAAAAATGACATAGAAAAGAAGATTTCAGCCCCACTCTGCTTCTGCTGCATTAATTTGGGTAAATTAACTGTGTGGTTAGAGCAAAGCAAAGGCCTTCTCAACAAGAGAACCTTTTTGATTATTATTTTGTGGTTGTGCAATACAACGTAACAAAGCATTTTTAGCCAAAGAAACTAATTTTGTCTGAGAAGGAAAATTTTCTTGTCTAACGGAAGGTCAGACCCAGACTTCATCCTGGGAGTCGTAACTATGAGGTTGTCTTCCTCACTTAGTGTTTACACAGTGTATTTACTGGCACTCAGGTAGGATACTCCACTGCTCCCTTTCTGCCACCCCACAACCCTGACCTCACACTAGGCCAGTTTGAGCAAATGTCCTCCTAGCCAACTTGCTTCTGTGAAGGAATGAGTGTTTGCTGATAGAGTCGAGCAGAATGTACTAGTACAGAGTAAAAACCAGATAGCAAAAAGCATACAGTTGAGTTTTGGAACCTCTATCAGTCAGGGTCTCAGCAGGAAATTGATGGTACATTCACACTGGGTGCTCTGAGGAGCATTTAATAAAGGGATTATTTACAAAGGTTGGTGGGGAAAGAACAAGGGTTGCTGTTACCTTGGGCTGGGAGTCATTATCACATCTACGCCTGAAGAAGTGAGAGAATCAGGAGGCAGAAGGGAGATATGCAAAGGGGTACCTTACAAGAATGTAGCCCTCAATGTAGATGTGAATATCCTGATATCACTTGCCTTCTTTCTTCTGATCTCTGGCTAGGGTTCCCCATTTGGCTGAACCCCATTGGAAGTCAGAGGACAAAGAAACCCTTGAATGTAGTAACTATAGTTCAGCCTCCCAGGGCATGGAACAGCAGGGAAGGAGATCATGTCACAAGGAAGATAGCCAACACTAATCCTCAGTTAATCTTCCTGGTTCCCAGTCTATTCATTCATTCATTCGACCAGTATGTATTATTCACCAACTTTGTGCAGGTGCTGAGCTAATAAATATAGCAATAAACACCCTCATGGAGCTTACAATCCCTGTGGCCATGTCAGGCTTGGGTAAGCTGTGAACTACATCCAGACTGAGGATTTAAGATCACAAACCCTCCAACTCTTACCATGGTTACCACATGACTTCTCTTACTCCTTTTGCCTCTTGATCAGGAATAGAGACTATATTGTTACCATAAGTAGTAGCAGTAATGGGGGTGTGTATATATAGATGTGTGTATTAATGCGAGGGTATTGAAAGGGTACATGTACAGAGGAACCCAGAAAAAAGAAAATAGCTGGGCCTCAGAAAAGGTAAGAACAGTAGTAAAGCCAGGTCACAGGAGTTTCTTTCCAGGGTGTGGCTTTTAAGGACCAAGCTCCTACCCATGTATCTGCCCTCTGCCTCCTCCGTGTGCACCCAGCTCCTAGCTCCCATTCTCATAGGTTTGGCCCAGCTCATCTTTTCATGCCAGCCCACTTGAAGCTACTGCCTAGCCTATTGGGAGTAGCCCTTAGGCTATCCCCCTGGTCCTGACCCAATAAGTGGCCATTCCTGTACGTGGAACTGCTTGATGCTATCTCTCTGAGAAGGGAGCTCTAAGTGAGGCAGATTTCTCCTCTATAGGAAAATTAAGTGTGGCAGAGCCCACAGCTGACATGCCCAGGGCTCCCAACTACTAGATAATAAGCTTCTGGAGGTCAGAGACTTGGGTCTTACACTGGTTTTCCAGTAGCACATGGCATTGTTTCTTTTAAGTCAGTCGATATTTACTGAATTAGACGGGGCAAAATAACTCCTAAGTTACAATTAGATACCTCAGCCACATCCATCTTGTGGATATTTTAAAGCACAAAGACATTTAACATTTGTTGAGAAGGACTTTGTTTATCTATAAGCAGAGAAGCCAACCTCTGTTGGGATGATGAAGAGACGTGCTGGCAGAGTGTGCATCCTGTTGGGGACAATGGCTCCCTTTTACCTGAAATGCCTCCCAGCTGCTTGTGATAAAGCCAGGGCTAAGTTCAATTCCTTGCACTAAGAAATCTCTCACAGTAGCAGGAGAGCAAGTAAAGCCCTGCCTTCTTGCTTTGGTAACCCTTTTATTCTATTTCAGTGATATGTGCTTATTGACATTGTACAGAGATTGACACCATCAATTCTTTCCAGATCAAAGCTGGCCTTTCAGATGGTGACCATAGGACTCCACGCTGTGTATCCTAGAGATGTTCTTCCTAGGTGGATATGAGGGATAGTATTCCTTTGACTGAAAACTGGATGTATGAGCCATAGTAAAAGCTGCTAGCAGAAACATCTGTGGGCTCTCCTACACTACTGGCCTAGAACCTCTGAGAGAGAAAACAACTGTTTCTCTTGTAGGGACAGATGGCCCTTTCGACATAGCACAGTTTTCCAGACCAAATTCTCAAATCCTTGGGATATTCATTTATTCAGAGACTCACCTGGACAGTAACTTGAAGGTTATTCATAAACAGCAAGGTTTAACCCGTGGGGCAGGGGAAGGTTTTAATTAACTTCATCCGAGAAGTTTCCAGGGTCTTTCCAGTTCTTTTGGAATGTTGTCTTCCAAGCTGTAGAGGTTAAAACTTCCCCTTTCTGGGGGAAATGGTTCCACCGAAGACACATGACTTCACCCATTCTCCAGTGTTCATTTTCTCTCCTTTTCCCTCATTTAACTGATCTCCCATCTCACCACGTCAAAAAAAAAAAAAAAATGCATTCATTGTCTTCCCCACGCAAGCTACTGTCTTGCCTAGAAGTTCACCTATATACCAAACCAGTGGCCTACAAACCAAACCAAAAGAAAATAAGAATGGAGGGGAATTGATTTGTTTGCCTTCAGCCTTGCCTGGTTTTCATCGGGCACAACCTGAGTCTAAGTGGTTGTCAGTCACACTGGCAAAACGCCTGGTTTACTTTAACTCTTCCTCTGCAACTGCCTACTCTGTCATTAGAAAAAAAATTAAATGAATGTTTTCTGATTATAAAAATAATAAATACCATTTGGAAAAGAGAATATACTCTTTTCTACCCCCAATACATTTAAAAAATGATTTTCCAGGGTGAATCTCTGAAGCTATGCTTGGCTCTTTCCTTGCAGGGGTTTCCAGAGAATGTAGATAAGGAAACCGTCTGTGACCCTTGATTCCATGTGGTACCTGTTGCCATTGAGAGTCCTTTGGCCCCAGTGCCTGTGATTTTATGCAGATGATCACAGCTACCCAGATGTTCATTTTAACTAGATTATACTGATAAAATTGTAGAGGGACAGCCAGGAATTGGGGAAAGGGGCCCATCAGTGAGATTTTATATTTATAATGGAATAGCATTGGGTTGGGGCCTGAGCCCTCAGTTTGAGTCCAGGCTTTGCCAGTAACTAGCGTTTACCTTATGAGAGTCTCTGAGACTCTCTGAGTGTTTATCGTTTGTGAAGTATTAGTTAATTTGATTGTTTCTAAGGTTCTATAAATTGTCCTGAGCCATAGTTTAAGAAAATGTTTATTTAATTAATCTACTTCTTCTCTCTACCATAGATCTTACCCTTTTCACTTCAAAGACCTACTAGTTTTACTGTTTCTCATTACCCAGATCTACCACTCTTCCATGTTGTCAGGAGTGAAATGTTCTCCATTACAACTGTTAATGCCAGTGAGCAAATTCAGCTCACTTCTTAGTCATTTACGTGACTTTGTGCTCTTTCTTTTGTCTTCCCTAGCTTTCATCCCAAATGAGGCCCTTCAAAAGCAGATTTGCCTTTCTGATCTATGGCTTTAACTGACATATTCAATTAATTAACAAGTCTTTACTGGGCACCGACAATGAACAAAGCACAACTCAGTGCTATTAAAAAGATAAAGTAGGTTTAAGATATGTTCTCAGCCCTCTAGGAAACAAGACTTCGGAGACAGCAAATCTTAGTTGCCTTCTGTCCATCACTGACTACCATGCAGTCAACACCAATAACCACCCATCCGTGTTAAAATGTTCTCTTCTTTGGGTTGCTGCATCTCCATACCTTGTTTTCCTCTTTCCTCTCTCACTTCTTCCTGCTTCCTTTTGCTGGATCTTCCCTCGGATCCATCCACTAACTTTGGTCCTTGGGCTCCATCCTAGGCCCTCTTCCCTCAGTCTCTTTCCATTCCCTAGACCATTTCAACCATTCTCATGACTTTAGTTATCATCTATATGCTGATAATTCCCCAAAGTCTGTGTCTTCGTTCACATATACTAATGTGCCTGAGCAGCACCTGTGATCACATTAATATGTTTGTAATGAAACATGGGATACGTAAAAACTATAACTACCCTCTCAGGTTCCAGTCAGATTTTTCTGCCAAGTTAGTTTTAGTGCTACCTTTAAAAAGCTTTCATTTTTCAGAGCTTTGGGGACTTCAGAATTGCCAAGAAGATTATGGACCTGTATGAGGAGGGGCAGCCTTTGTCAGTCCAGAGAGAGGAAAAAGGAGTAAAAAAAAAAAGCTGTTATGCATTTACCTTTCTGCAGAACGACGAGTATCCATAAGACTTGAGGTCTCTACTGCTAGAATGAGGAGTGACCAAACTCTTGTAAACAGTTTTTTTCTTGTTAAAAAAAAATGTAATAAAGTTCTACCACATCTGGCGCTCCACTATAATAGTGGAAATATCAGAATCAAGTATCTCACTCTACCTAGAATTTCTCACTTAGCTAAAATGCTTGGGGTTTCTGTAACACATGGTCTCTGTACTTCCTGAATATACAAAAAACATTCATGAGTTTGGCTTTAATTCTTGGGTATTTAACTAGATATATAACACTGAACAAAGTATATTCCCTAGCTCAATGATGACTATTTTCATACCCTAACATAACACTTCCTGTGAGTTCGCCCTACAGTCCCATTAGTAACAGAGCTAGAGAATGTTCAAGAGGCTGGGGGTGGGGAGATGGAGCAGCATGGAGAGGATATAATGTTGTTTGAGTATTTTCAGTGAGCTGGAGAAAAAAATCATGCAAATATCTCTACTTCCCCTCTCCCACACTTTTGTCTTATAAAGCTTTTCTTTGTCCAAATCTCAATTTTGGATTAGGCCCTTGTTGACTATGTCTGTTTAAGTCCTAGATAAAGGCTTATTTGTTTGACCTGTTGTATCCATAATTGCACTAACTGCTCGTTTTGATTTCCTATTGTGTAGACTATGCTAGGAAGCTTGGCAGGAAGCACACCATGGAAATGTGGAACGGAACAGCTTAATGTGTATAATTTGGGAAGTTCAGCAGATGCCAGGACTTAGCAGGCTCCCAGCTTGTTCAAGACTAATCCTGTGGATTTTCATTCTTGTAGGCATCATGCTCCTTAAGTCTGAAGGCTTGGGTTCCACCCAAACTCAGGCCACACAACTATCTCCCAGCTGTCCCACTCGTAAAAACCAGGATAGTAGCTGACACTTGGGAGGCTCTCCTTTCACTTCTTCCTAAGGAATTAGAAGGGTAGTGAGATTATTGGGTTCCAGAGATAGTTCTGGTAAAGGGTGACATATGTTCTCTCTGGACATAAGTGTGGGCTCCAAGTTGGTTTCTACAATACCTGAATTGACCTAGGGATTGCCTATGCAGTATCCATCCCCTCTATAGTGGAAGACATGTCATGCCACCCAAATCCCCCCTCCAAGATTGAACTAATCATTTCTCTATCTACTGGGAATGTTGACAGCAGCAATTGTCAGCTGAGTCCCTCTCTGAGACATCTCTACTAAAAATAGCCACCTTGCCAATGGTCATGCTCCCTTCCCTAGGGCAACTCATATCTAATGTCTGGTTGATGCAATAGTAAAAAGGCTCAGCTCACACCAATTTAGGACAACTCTGAGCTATCCTAGCACCTGAGCTCCCTGAAAGATCAGCTAAGCCCCTTATTGTGATTATATTGCAGTTCAACTTCTCTCTGCCCATTCCCGCTTATTTTACTTCCCTCAGGTGTTGATGCTGAGAGTATTCCTCAGTAAAATTCTTACATGCAAGCCTCTGTCTCAAAGCCAGGGAAACCCTACCTGCAACTCTCCCTTTATCCTGGTTGGTACTGCACTGACTGTGTTTGGGGGTCCATATCTTCTTCTTGTCATGACTCAGGAGTAAACCATAATTGGCTTAAGCTAGTCAGGTGGTCCCATTCATTTAGCCAGTGATTGGTTTAGGAAGGGTCATGTGACTCCATCTTAGCCAATGAAAAGAGAAGAGAAATCTGGTAGGGAATATAGGAAAGTTTTTCTGGATCATAAAAAGAGACAGAGGTAGGAAGAAGATGGAGCAAAGAGAATAGCAGAGAAATCAGACGGAAGCAGAGCCCAACCTGCTTATGATATTTTTGTCATCTGCAATAAATCCTCTTTGACAGCACAGAAGGGATTTGTCACACAAGTACTTAATGATGGAGTTAGGTCTACAATCTGTGATTTTTGTTCTAGTTCCAATTGCCCATTTCATTTTCCCACCCTTTGGGGATCTGTGCTTTTTGAAATGTTTGGTTGGTATAATTCTTTCTTCATGAAGGTTTGTTAGTCACCCAAACTCTTTTTTATTCTGACTTTTGATGATCATTAGTTTGACTTTGGTTGATCAATTAAACTCTGCTTCCTTTTCCTATAGCATATGGGCATGAAGTTTATAGAGTTAATGTCATGCAATAGTGCATATACGCAGCTGGAGGTGGAGGGAGAGTGACTCCTAAAGAATGCTGACTCTGGAAAATCATGTCCTGAGAGGGCTTTAGATGAAAAAGAAGATATGGTGATGAAAAGACTTTCAAATTATAGATGAACAAGGGCTTGAACCTAATATTTGGCCCAGAATGAGAATTCATTTTTAGAAAAATGCATCCTCTCCTATCTGTAGTTTATTTTGAAATGTCAGTTCATAGCTGCCCCAGAATTTGGTGTTGGAGAAATTGCTCAGCATAGTAGTGGAACTGATGGTGGGGATTGTGCTTCTTTCTCTCACTTGCCAGTACTACCCTCTGTCTAAAAACTGCTGCTACCTTTTTTTTTTTTTGGCTAGTTGAAATCTAATTTATAATCAATAAAATGCATTAATCTAGTGTACAAGGTGATGTTTTGACAATGGTATGCTCTCATTTAACCATCATTCCAGTTAACTGATGGAATATTTCTCTCATCTCAGAAAAGTTCCTCATACCTCTTTCCGGTTAATTCTCTCACAATCCCCATGGCAACTAATGATCTGATTTCTATCACCATAAACTAGCTTTAACCTGTTCTTGAACTTCGTGTATATTCTGTTGTGTATGACTTCTTTCACTCAACATGTTTTGAGATTTGTCCATGTTGTTACATGAAATTCTGGGTCCATTGCTCTCTGATTTTTTTGACTGTCATATTTAATAAGGAGGCCCTGCCCACCCTGGTGATGGTTTTGCTGTGAGACAACTTGCCAAGTTAGTGTCCTAAGTCACTGGGTCCTAAAGACCAAGCAAGTGGCTCCTCATAGGGACAACCAATTGATCTTTCCATTCTACATGGTAATGATGTTGATGATGTCTGAACTCTTTGGAATGAGGACAGAATAGGACAGATGCTAATAATCCCCACGATGCTATGCCAAGATACCACATGTACTTCATCCCAGTGAGGACTTTGTCCCACTGCCAAGGCCAAGGGAGAAACAAACATTTATTAAGCACCAAGTATCTACAGACACTTGATCATAAATAACTTCAATTCCCCTTCCTAGGAACTCTGAGATAAATGTTTTACTATACCCATGGGGACACACAGGGCTTGTTCTCAGAGTGGGATTTGAACATGGCCTTTTTTACCATGCATGATTTTTCACCAGTATTAGCCAAAACCTAGGCCCCTGTATCTACCTGAGGTGGCATATGCATATCTTCAGGTGACCATTAGGCCTCACAGTTACAACCATGACTATTGCTGCAGGGCTAAAGAGGACTTGGAGCTAGAGGTACTTCCTTTCTCAATGAGAGCCAAATAAAGTTGGCAGACAAGTCTTCATTTTTCAAAACTGTTCTGTTCTCCTTAGCCAGGCAGCTTTGACCTTTGGTAAAGGCCAGCAGATCTTTGTTATGCCCTTTGGAAATCACTGTTTTGTAACACTTGTGTTTACAACTGAGATGATTTCCAGACCCAGGGAAGCTTTACAAAGGATGATGCCAGCAAAGAGGCATTAAGTTCTCTAATAGGCTTATGCCCTGATAATCATATTAATGGCACTGTCTCATGCTTGATGCTGCAATTATGGGCCTCTCCTCTTAAATGTAATTTTGCAGATTGATAATAATTTGAAGCATGATTTTACATTTCTCCTTAATGAAAGTTCCATTACCAAAACAATACAATGACCCTAATAGAGATGACTGTTTATGCTCCTTCAAATTGCTGACCTTATATGCAACCACAATGTCATATATAAGCTGGACTTTACTAAGCTGGGAATCTTGAATTCTTCCATCATCAGGACTCTGTGGGATATAGAGCAAATCCCCTGGGAATCATGATATTATTTTCTAGTATTGTCATCTGATAATAAGGTTTTATGTTTTTCTGCTGTTGCAAAGTCAAAGTAATCTTGGGGGAAAGGATTTGCTTTAGGAGCCAGTTAATTTTTAAACCGCAACTTAATTGTTCAACATTCAAGATATTATCTCTAGTATCAGGTGTTTGGCCCCCAGAAAGCTACTTTTGGGGCCTTCTTTTTCTCATTTGCAAGTTCTAAGGAATTGAGACTGGAATTCAAATAATTTCAGTGCCAAGTTTCCACACTTTCCATTAGTAATTAATATTTTAGCCATCGACAGAAGCAGCTATTGTTTTCATGGCCTCATCTGGGACTGATTAACAAACTAGCAAAACACTGCTATCCTGAAGCAATCTAAGTCCATAGCATATATGAGATTTGGGGGTTTGTGCTGCTGATGCTGTGCACTTGGCCCTATGGCATGCCGGACACTTTTCCAGGCCTATGGTGAAGGGAGGAGAGAGCTACAGGACTGAAGCATTAATCAGACTATGTGGCTAGCCACTGGAGAAGACCTTCATTCTGAACCATGTCCAAAGGGTCGCAGGATTTGGCTTCAATACTACCAAGGATGTAGAAGCCAGCTCTGGGCTTGCAGGTCTCGGGTTTTGGTATGGTAGCTCCTGGGCTCTGGTGTGGCAGCTCCATAGGGCCTGTACCTGAATAGTGGGTTGGTGGGTACTTTTGGATGATGAGGCAGAGGCAATAAAAAGCAAAGGAGACAGGTGTGGGAGGTGGTTCAGGGCTTTGTAGATGGATGTGCAGGTGCCCTAGGCTGGCCAGGTGCTGTGAGGCAAATAGCAGAAGGAGGAGCATCCAGGACTGCTTGCTCAAAAGCCTGCAGCCTGGCTAGGCAAAAATGCCAGGTGTGTGCTGGCACCAGAGAGGCACAGGAAACTTGCTAAAGATTAACCTCTATTTCTTCACCAGGAAAACAGATGACAAAGAAAAGACCCAAACATGAGAGGCCCAGGGCAAAGCATGTAGAATTTATTGTGTAGCCCAGACTGCCCAGCCACCTAGAGGGATTGAGAGGGGGCAGGGCTATAGGAGAGACAACAGGCTGGCAAGCAGAGGTGCCAAGAGAGAAATCTGTGACCTAGAAACTTTTTGTAGACCCATGTCAGACTGTCAGATCGACTGTCTTTGCAGCCACAAAGGAATGGTCATTTTTGCAAATATTCTGCTTAAGATGAGTGAGCGGTCTGGGCACCTTTCATCCTACCTTCTCCAGGAAGCTTCCCAGACTTTCCCAACTCTGGCTAATTGTTCTCTTTTCTGATCTCAGAGCTCTTCTTTTCTGCACCTTACAATTTAGCACTTAATCAGACACAGCTGTGCATTTCTCCCTAATTGTTTTGGATGTGTTTGTCCTGTCTCTGGGGCAAGATTACAGCTTCCTCTGGAGCAGAAATTCAGAATCTTTTTGGAAGGGCTTCTGGGAGAGATGTGGGTGTGTGTGGTAGGGTTCTGAACAAGGGAAATCACTCACATTCCTATAGCACTTTACAGTTTAGGAAGTGCTTTTACTTAAGTTATCTTCTCCACTCCTTATAATTGCCCTGAGAGGTGTGTGT
Source organism: Pteropus medius (assembly GCF_902729225.1). NCBI lineage: Eukaryota > Metazoa > Chordata > Mammalia > Chiroptera > Pteropodidae > Pteropus > Pteropus medius. The sequence continues at coordinate 24,532,464 of NW_024349800.1, read as the reverse complement.
GTTTTAGCATCTTCATTTTACAGACAATGAAACTGAGACAGGAGAGGTCAGTAACCTGTCTGAGGAAGAAAGAAAGTGAGTAGCAGAGATGAGATAAGCCTGGGATTTCGGATTCACCGCCAGGGTCCCACAGGGGCTCATTTGGTGACAACAAAGCCTTCAGTGGAGAAGAGAGGATTAGGTGGGGAGGCTTCCACGTGTCTTTCCCTGATGGAAATCTCTGGGAGGAGAGTGTGAGGGGTGTATGGCCCTGGTTTGCAGAACTACTCTGTCAGCCTTCATAAAGACACCTGGGGCAAAATCAACATCATTCATTTTTATTTCTACTGTTATTCCCTAAAAGATCTTCTGTCCTGCCATCGTCCCACAATACGCTGCTCTTCTTGGCACCTGACCTCCCTCTCTCTCCTCACTCCTCCCTTCAAGATCTTTTTCTGTGAGCCTCTAGGATTGCAGATTTCAACAACCAAACGGAGTCAAAGGGCGGTTCATGGATCCATGCATTGGTCTATCCATCTATCCTTAAGGTCAGCTTAGAATGAAATTTTCACCTCCTTTGCTTTCCCTGCAGCAGTAGGAGATGAGGCTCTCACTCTTTCACTTCTGTGTCCCCCAGGGCCCGGAGGTGAGATGATTTCTCTCTCCCCGATCATTTCTCTTCCCCCTATTGCAAACACCCTATTCCTTTGAAGAGGCTGCCCTCCCATTTTTTGCAAGGATGTGTCAAACCTCTACTCTCTTCGAATCTTTCATTTCTCCTTACCACCCCCAGTCTCTTGTATGTTATAGAGTAAGAGAAAGGATTCAGTATTCCACATCAAACCTGACTGGCTCAGTCATCCTCCAAACTCCACCCTCTTGTTATAATAGAGAGGTAGTCTACTGCATGAGGTTAGTCTTTTCACCCATACTCTGGTTCCATTCCCTCCCATGGTCACAGGAAACTTTATTGTCCATTGTCCTCTTTTTGCTGTACCTTTATCTGTTTCTTCTCTGTAGGATCCTCCCCATCTGCACTTACACACACTCAAATTATTCCATCCTAAAAAAATAATGAAAATATGTAAACTAAAATAACATTCCTCTCCAGCTATTTATCTCTCTGACCCTTCACAGTCAAACCTTTTAAGAGTTGCTTATACTCAGCGCCTTTCTTCATTTCTTCACTTCTCACTCACTCCTCAGTGCTCTTAGTCTCGCTCTCACTCCTTCACTCCACCAGACAGTACTCTGGAAAAGTCCTAATGGCACCAAGGTCACTCAATCCAGTGCAAGTTATTCAGTCATTTCCCTTGTGTCTCTCAGCCGTTTTGAATGTTGTTGACTACTGCTTCCTTCTTATAACACGTTCTGTTCTGGGCTCTGTGACCCCACTTTCCCAAGCTCCTAGTTTTCTTTCTGTCTCTCTGGCTGCTCCTCTACCCACTCTGCCAGATACTTTACTTCTGTCCAGTCTTTAGACAAATGTTTCTAAGGTTCAGTCCTAGGCCCTCTTCTGGTTGAACTCTATATTCACCTAGGAGACCACCTGGTTTTATTTCCACCTCTACACCAGCCATTCCAACTCCAATCTCTCCTAAGAGCACCAGACCCTACAACCAACCGAATATCTCCACTTGGACATCTCACAGGCAGCTCAAACTCACTTTGACCAAATGCAAACTTTGGGAAGGTTTTCTCAACCCTCCTCCCTGAGGGCTCCCCGACTCAGAAAATTGTACCACCATCTATCTGGTTGAAGCAGCAGAAACCTGGGCGTTTTCTTTGATTCTTCCCTATCTAAACAGTCACCAAGTCTTGTTGGTGTTTACTTCTCTCCGTTTGCTCTACTGCTTAAACAACCCCTTTCAGTTATAGCAGCGGTCTTCTAAACTGTCCCTCCACCCTACTGCCCCCTCTCCCTATTCCTTCTTCACCTTATAGTCTGTGAACTTATTGAAGATGGTAATAGAGAACCTGCATGATCTAGCCTCTGCTTATCTCTCCAGCTTCCCCCTCGGCCTCATTTCCCTTTGTACCCTGAACCAGCCAGAAACTCTGTTCCACTTTCCTCTGAATAAATCCTGCCCACCCTTCAGCTCAACTCAGATGTCACCCCCTCCTCTTGGACTCCCCATATGATCCTGTCACCTTGTACTCTCTTTCGCCCTTAACACAATTGTAATTATGTAATTGATTGTGCATTTTATTGTTAAGCCCCTTCTCTCTCCAGCTAGACTGTGAGCTCCAAGACGGAAGTGTTTCTGCTATGTTGACCACTCTACTGCCTAGCAGTGTGCTGTGTATCTAGTAGGCGGTCAACCTATATTTGTTCAACATATTAATAATATATCTTTACCTAATGATGAAGGACCCAGGCCCCAACCCAAGAGTAGATATTACTCTCAAGTGGGTGTGGAATTAGCCCTCAAAGACAGTAAAACTGTTACAGATACATGCCCAGCTGCATTAATTAATAGCATGATGGAGAGAATGCCCTTATTGTTTTTTGAATTTCAGGGCCTGGGCATCTTTTGGCAGCTGCAAAGGACATAATCTTAACTTTCTTATTGGTTGCTAGCTGACATTGTAGCAGTTATTTGACTAAAAACTCCTTGGCTGGCAGTCTGAAAGTATGTCTGTGGCTATGAGGAGTGCTTTTAAAGGAAAGACATATATGCACAGAAACAATATACCAATTTGAAGATATAGAAAAATCTTCAGATGTCAATCTTGTTCCATCAGTTAAAGAACAGCCACCTAAAGATATCTTTATTTAAACCAAGGTACGCAGACTTGTGTTTAATTATTCTGACACAAAATGAAAGACATAGGTTTTGTTTGTTTATGATTTATACTTTCTGTAGAGATCTTACAGATTTTCTAATTTCTATATTTTTTTAAAAGTGTTTTATTAGCTTCCTAAATTATGAAAGTTAATATAACTGGAAAAATACAAAATTCAAAGTCAGTAAGGTTCTAAAATTCATCTTCTCTCTTTCCGACGCCCCTATCCCACATCCGATGTAACCGTGCGCATCCTTACAGGTGGTTTTCTATTAATATACAAAAATCTAACTCGTTTGGACTTTATGTCGCAGTCTTAGGAGAATCATGTGATTAACATAAAATCAAAAAGGTTGGAAGGCTGCAAACCAAAACTTTTCCAGATCTGACGAGAGAGTTCGTTTCCAATGGACCGCAAGCACACGGCTCAGAGCGTGCATCAGCAACGCGTTCCTCTTCCGCGCTGAGTTTAAGACTAAGGGCCAATAGATGAGTGCCTGAGCTCACAGGTGCCCGAAATTCCTGCGGTAGCAATTCCTTGCTTTTCAGCTAATTCAGCCTCAGAAAGGCTTCTGAAAATGTGAATAGTTGAGCGTGGATTGTCTTTAACTCCTCGGTCTGATTATCTAAAAGGGGAAGGCTGCTTTCTTCGTGGAGAGGTAAGGACCATGGGAGGAGAGGTGCTTTCAGGTGCGCCTCGGGCCAGGCTTGCCTTCTAGCAGAGCGCATCCGTGAAAAGCTGGCTGCTCTAGGTCTTTCACACCAGTGCAACTTCTTCATCGGGTCGCTCAGGACTTAACCTGGGGACCCCACAGTTGTGTCAATAGCGGCTCCGACTCACCTTAGAATGCAGTACTCTGGTGAGCCGGCGGGGGCGCTGGGCTAGAGGGATGCGTCTGTGGTCTCCAGAGCTCTGGCCAGTGGGTGTCCCCATCCAGCCCCAGGGAGCCGGTGGTATGGGTGTGTCAGAGTTCAGCCATTTAGTCTGCAGCTAGGTATCCGCCCTACCTCTTGGGTTCGAGGCCCAGCGTCTGGGCACCTTGCGTTTCCGGCTTCCAGAGACACCCGTGGAACCTCGAGGAAATTCTCTGCAAGATACAGCAAGGAGAACTAAAACTTCCCTCTGGTGACCACGTCCTGGGCGGCTTCATAAATCTGAAGATCTGATGGCAATGGCAAATAAGGCATCTTAGGCCTTGGGCTGTAGGGCATCATTTGGGCACCTAAGAGGTGGCAGCAGGTACTGGGTGGGCAGAGAGCATTGGTCAAGTCCCGCTTTGGTCCTGGTTCCCCCACCTTCCACGGTGGAACTTCGGGTTTTGGGGGGCCGCACCCATCCACGTACTTGAGGGGCGGCTGGTTTCCGGTCCAGGCCCTGTCACAAACTGGCTCCAGCCAGAAAAGGTCTCTGGAATCACGTGCTTAGTTTCCCAACATCGGATGTACTACAAAAGGGGCGACCTGCAGCTGGGGGATTTAGGGATTTAGGTTAGACTGGAGATGGAATACAATTCTTTTGAACTTCAAGCGGCCTTGCTTTTCCGAAAGGTCTACTTCCTCGGGACCCTTTCCCCCCTAGCTTAACCCTTTGCTTTCCAGGTGTGGGTCGGAGGGTCCCCCCGGGAAGCCAGGAGCAGAGCGAGCCTGGGCGCGTCCTGGGCGCGGACTGGCTGACAGGCGCCAGCAGGCCCTTCCTCAAACTTGGGGCGCGGGGCGGTGGGCCGGGCAGGGCGGTGACGTGAGGGGCGGTGCCGGGCCTGGTTGGCTGGTCGGGCGGGGGCAGGGGCGGAGCCGCGCCGTGGCCCCGCAGGCGGCGGCGTCGCGGGGAGCTGGAGCCGGGACTGAGGCGCTGCGACCGTGGCGGCAACAAGTGCCGGAGCCGAGCCGGAGCCGAGCCGGAGCCAGGCCGCCGCCGGGCCGCCGCGGACAGCGCCAGGCCGCCAGTCGCGGGCGCAGCGCATGGAGCGTGAGCGGCGGCGATCGCCGGGCTGAGCCGCGCGGAGCGGTCGGGACGTGGATGCGGCCGCGGTATCCCGCCCCCGACCCGCTGAGCAGGAGCTGCTCCCGGACAAGGTAGGGCTGGGTGGGTGTGCACCCCCGTCGACCCCCACCCCCACTTCTCCTCCCCCATCA